>NC_044042.1:92035076-92392712 GCF_901765095.1 Microcaecilia unicolor | reverse complement strand
TTACGGATGCTTACCCCGAATGCTTCACTGCAGGACACAGTATAGAATCTTACACAGGATCTACATTACTAAGGCAAGAGGGAAAACCCTGGGGATGTGGGAGAATGATATGTGTGACAAGTGTGGGGGAGCAGCAGGTACTTTCCTGCACTCCTTCATGGAATGTCTGGCCCTGTAAGCACTGTGGGTAGGGGTGATAGGGCTGCTGGAAGAGGCCTTGCACTGCACAGTGGAGTGGCGGTACTCAATTACTTTAATGGGCTGCGGGCAGGCTCTTAAAGAGCAGGGGCTGCGGGAACCACAACGTAAGTTTGTATTATTAGCAATGATTCTGGTTAAGAGATGTATTCTGAAACAGTGGGTGGCAAAAGAACCTCCGTTCTTACAGCATGGAAAATGTTTATGAGTGAAATGGCTGAGTGGGTACTCATGAATTATAAATTTGCGGTTTCCTCGAGAGCTCGTCAATATCGGGACTTGTGGGGACGAATGCGTGCCCTGCTTGTGATGCCCACCCATGACTCCGTTTAATAAGAACTGTGGTAAAATTATGTATCATACCTGATAATTTTCTTTCCATTAATCATAGCTGATCAATCCATAGACTGGTGGGTTGTGTCCATCTACCAGCAGGTGGAGATGGAGAGCAATCCTTTTGCCTCCCTATATGTGGTCATGTGCTGCCGGAAACTCCTCAGTATGTCGATATCAAAGCTCCATCCGCAGGACTCAGCACTTAGAGAATTACACCCACAAAGGGACACTCTGCCCAGCTCACCACCGCCGAAATGGGGGAGGGGAATTAACCCAGCTCATCCCCACACAAGTGGGGGAGGGGAATCCGTCCAGCTCATCCCCGCGGAGCGGGGGAGGGACACCACCCCGCCGATGCGGGGGGATATGGCTTATCCTACAACCGCTACTGGAGCTGACTGACCCTAACACCGCCGAAGCGGGAGGGGTACAAAGCTGCCCTACAGCCGCACGAAGCAGGAGGGAGCGCCGGCAGAATTTAGGTCTCAATCCAGCCCCGTAAAACGGAGGGGAGAGGAATGCAGCAGCTCACTAACACAAAATCGTCTCAACTCCTGAAGAATCCAATTGAAAAAACTTGAACACGAAGTCCTCCTGAACAGGAACTGAAGACTAAACTTGAACCTGAAATGCAACCAGAATAAAAACAGTACAGATATCTGGGAGGGGCTATGGATTGATCAGCTATGATTAATGGAAAGAAAATTATCAGGTATGATACATAATTTTACCTTCCATATCATCATGCTGATCAATCCATAGACTGGTGGGATGTACCGAAGCAGTACTCGCCCAGGGCGGGACATAGAAATCCCTGACCGCAACACTGAAGCTCCAAACCGGGCCTCCGCCCGAGCAGCCACAGTCAAGCGGTAATGCCTGGAGAAGGTATGAGCTGATGCTCTTCCAAGGAGACGGACCCAGCCTCCGCCATCGAGGCCGCCTGAGCTCTAGTGGAGTGAGCCTTCAGCCGGATAGGCGGCAGCATCCCTGCGGCCACATAAGCCGCTACACTGGCTTCCTTGACCCATCTTGCCACTGTAGGCTTAGCAGCCTGCAGACCCTTACGAGGACCTGCAAACAGGACAAACAGATGATCCGACTTCCGGAAATCATTGGTCACATCCAAGTATCTGATGATGACTCGTCTCACATCTAGATATTTGAGAGCAGAGTACTCCTCTGGGTAGTCCTCCCTACGAAAGGATGGGAGACAGAGCTGCTGATTCACATGGAAGCGAGAAACAATCTTGGGCAGGAAGGAAGGCACTGTGCGAATAGACACTCCTGCCTCAGTGAACTGCAGAAAGGGCTCTCGACATGATAGCGCCTGGAGCTCGGAAACTCTTCTGGCTAAAGTGATAGCCACCAAAAAGACTGCTTTCAACGTCAGGTCTTTCAGAGATACCCTCGCCAAGGGTTCAAAAGGCGGCTTCTGCAAGGCTCTTAGCACCAGATTGAGATTCCACGCAGGTACCACTGAGTGCAGAGGAGGGCGCAGGTGATTAACTCCCTTGAGAAAGCGCATCACAACTGGCTGCGAAGCCAGGGAAGCACCCTTCAGGCGGCCCCTGAAGCAAGCCAGAGCCGCTACCTGGACTTTAAGGGAACTGAGCGACAGGCCTTTCTCCAGACCTTCTTGCAGGAACGCCAACACTGAAGAAATTGGAGCAGTGAAGGGAGAAAGGGAGCCTGCCTCACACCACGATGCAAAGGTACGCCAAACCCTGGCGTAAGCAGTAGAAGTAGAGCGCTTCCTCGCTCTCAGCATAGTGGCTATGACCTTGTCCGAGAAGCCCTTCTTCCTCAGACGCTGCCGCTCAATAGCCAGGCCGTAAGACCAAAGGGGGAGGGATCCTCCATCACCACGGGACCCCGATGCAACAGGCCCTGCTCTGCTGGCAGCCGCAGAGGGCCGTCCACTCAGAGTCTGATCAAGTCCGCATACCAGGGACGTCTGGGCCAGTCCGGACCCACCAGGATTACCCGGCCCGGATGCTTTGCCACCCGGTCTAGCACCCTGCCCAACATGGGCCAGGGCGGGAACACATAGAGAAGCTCTTGTGTCGGCCACTGTTGGAGAAGAGCATCTACTCCCAGAGATCGAGGGTCCAGTCCTTTGCTGAAAACGCGCAGCACTTGGCAATTGGCCGATGACGCCATCAGATCTAGGCTCGGCTGGCCCCAGCGCTTCGTGATGTCCAAGAATGCCTGAGCCAATAACTGTCACTCTCCGGGATCCAAGGTATGGCAACTGAGAAAGTCCGCCTTGACATTCATGACTCCGGCAATGTGGGCCGCCGACAGCTGTTCCAGGTTCGCTTCCACCCACTGGCATAGATTCATGGCCTCCTTGGCTAGAGGGGCGCTCTTGGTACCTCCCTGGCGATTGACATAGGCCACAGCCGTGGCATTGTCCGACAGGACCCGTACTGGCTTCAACGCCACTACCGGGAGAAACTCCAAAAGCGCCAACCGAATGGCTCTGAGTTCTAGGAGGTTGATAGACCACTTTGCCTCTGCAGGAGACCAGAGCCCCTGCGCTGTCCTTCCCAAGCAGTGGGCTCCCCAGCCCGTCAAAGAGGCGTCCGTCGTGACGACAATCCACTCCGGGGTCAAAAGAGGCATTCCTGCAGACAACTTGTCTGTCCTCAGCCACCAGCTCAGCGCCTTGCGCACCGCTGGGTCCAAGGGAAGGCGCACAGCATAATCCTCCAACACTGGAGTCCAGCACTGCAGCAGAGAGTGTTGTAGTGGTCTCATATGAGCCCTGGCCCAGGGCACTACTTCCATCGTGGCCGTCATAGAGCCCAACAGCTGCACATAGTCCCAAGCCCGAAGAGGAGAGGCTACTAGGAACTGGTCCACCTGAGCCTGAAGCTTGACAATCCAATTGTCCGGCAGGAACACTCTGCCCACTTGGGTGTCGAAACGAACTCCCAGATACTCCAGGGACTGAGTCGGGCGCAGCTGGCTTTTCTCCCAGTTGATGATCCACCCCAGGGAGCTCAAAAGAGCAATCACCCGGTCTACAGCTTTGCCGCACTCTGCATAAGAGGGGGCTCGGATCAACCAGTCGTCCAGATAAGGATGGACTTGTACTCTTTCCTTTCGTAGGAAGGCCGCGATGACCACCATTACTTTGGAGAAAGTCCGCGGAGCAGTAGCCAACCCGAACGGGAGGGCTCTGAACTGGAAGTGTCGGCCCAGGACTGCAAAACGCAGAAAGCGTTGATGAGGAGGCCAGATGGGAATATGCAAGTAAGCTTCCTTGATGTCCAAGGATGCCAGGAACTCCCCTGCCTTCACTGCCGCTATAACAGAGCGGAGAGTCTCCATTCGGAAGTGCCGAACTTTCAATGCCCGATTGACCCCTTTGAGGTCAAGGATAGGCCGTACAGAACCTCCTTTCTTTGGTACCACAAAGTAAATGGAGTAACGTCCCTTGCCAAGCTGATCTTCTGGCACCGGAACGACCGCACCCAGGCGGATCAGATTGTCCAAAGTCTGCTGTACTGCCACAGCTTTGACCGGAGACTTGCAGGGAGAGTGCACAAACCTGTCTCTTAAGGGTCGGCAGAACTCTAGCTTGTAGCCGTCTCTGATGACTTCCAGGACCCAAGCGTCTGAAGTTACCCTGGTCCACTCGCCCAGAAACGAGGACAGGCGTCCTCCAATCTGCACTGGGCCATGGACCAGGGCCCCGTCAATGGGTACGAGACCCTGGGGAAGGACCGGAGGACGCACCTCCGGGACTGCGGTCTCTGCGAAAGGAATGCTGCTTGGGGGAGAAGTTCCTCTTGAAGGAAGAGGGGGCAGAGGAGCCCAACTTGCCCGGGCGATACCGACGGGCTTCCTGAAACTGTCCTTTGGAGGAACCGGGGCGAGCACCACAGGCCCAAGCCCTGACCTCTGGTAACCTCTTGCCCTTAGACGTGCCGAGATCGGTCACAATTTTGTCCAGCTCGACCCCAAAGAGCAGCTTGCCTTTAAAAGGCAACTTAGCCAGGTGAGACTTAGAGGCGGGATCAGCAGACCAATGCTTCAGCCAAAGCCAACGCCGTGCAGAGACTGTCTGAGCCATACCTTTAGCCGAAGCTCTCAAGACATCATACAGCAAGTCTGCCAAATAAGCCAAGCCCGATTCCAGGGCCGGCCAATCAGCCCTCAAGGAAGGATCCGAGGGGGAAGCCCGCTGTACAATCGTCAGGCACGCCCTGGCCACATAGGAGCCGCAAACTGAGGCCTGCAAACTTAAAGCAGCCGCCTCGAAGGACGACCTTAAAGCCGCCTCCAATCTTCTATCTTGGGCGTCCTTTAGGGCCGTGCCACCTTCCACCGGCAACGCCGTTTTCTTAGTCACCGCAGTGACTAAAGAATCCACGGTAGGCCAAAGAAAGGCCTCCCGTTCACTTTCAGGCAGAGGATAGAGGTGGGACATAGCCCTAGCCACTTTGAGGCTCGCTTCCGGGACATCCCATTGAGCCGAAATCAAGGTGTGCATGGCATCATGCACGTGGAAGATTCTAGGCGGGCGCTTCGTCCCCAGCATAATGGCGGAGCCAACAGAGGCTGAGGGAGAGACGTCCTCCGGAGAGGAAATCTTCAAAATGCTCATGGCCTGCACTAACAGGTTGGGCAAATCCTCTGAGCGAAAGATCCGTGCTGTAGAGGGATCATCCGCTCCATCCGAGCGGGAATCCATCTCCTCCAAGGAATCCCCAAAGGACCGTTGGGAGAACTCGGATACGCTGCCCTCATCTACATCAGAGGAGACAGAGTTCTCTAGGGCCTGGAAATCCACCCGAGGGCGTTTGCTTCCAGAGGCCTCAACCCCTTTATCAGACAGGGGGGCAGGGGCAGCGTTTTGCATAAGAAAAGCCTGATGCAGCAGCAAAATGAACCCCCCCGAACTGTGCACTTCTGCAGCTTGGGCCACGGCCCTAGACGCACCCTCAACCGGCGTTCGCAAGAGCGGGGGAGAAACGTGCTGTGCATCCAAAATGGCGTCTGGCGCGAAACTCCGAGAAGGAGCCGCGCGGGAAGAACGGCGCTTAACTTTGGCCGCTTTCTTACCGTCGCCCGAATCAAGGGCGACCATAGTATTAACGTCTTCCAGCTCGAGGGCGGCCCAAGAAGAAGCCGTCCGAGCAGAGTGGTTCTAGAATGTTAGGAATAACGCTAGACTATCACCACCTATAAACATCAGGTCAATGTTTTAGTAAGGAAATTATTTTTCCATTTACATAACTACGGGTCATAAGATAATCATTGATTCCATCCAGTTTTAAAACACTTGCTCGGGCAATTCTGATTCCTCTACTTGACTACTGCAATTCACTATATCATAATATTAGCAAACAGCAGTTGATCCATTTACAGCTTTTGCAGAACACAGCTGCTCATTTGATATATGATTTGGGAAAATATGAGGCTAGTCCATTACAGCAGCAATTACATTGGTTAAGATTAGAGGCACGTATTAAGTTTAAAATTGCATGTTTAGTTCATGAAAGTTTTTACAGGAAGAACTCTATTATGGTGGGCCAACTGTTGCCACCTTTGGGGATTAGAGGACAAACCAAGGAGTTAAACATTAGATATACCAATTATAAGGAATTTGAAGATGAAATCAGTCTGGGAACATTTTATTTCTTTCCAGGGCCTTAAGGTTTGCAATTCTATTCCAATTTCTTTACGGACTATTGCTA
This sequence comes from Microcaecilia unicolor, assembly GCF_901765095.1. Classification (NCBI taxonomy): domain Eukaryota; kingdom Metazoa; phylum Chordata; class Amphibia; order Gymnophiona; family Siphonopidae; genus Microcaecilia; species Microcaecilia unicolor. Next base: position 92,386,467 of record NC_044042.1, on the reverse strand, counting down.
ACTATAGTTTATTCTGGACAGTTCTGAAATCACATCTGTTTTAATCTATTATTAGAAGTTTTGTTCAAAATTGTTAATCATGTCCAATTAGGATATCTTCTTGATTGAAAACTGCTTTGAAGACACTGTTAAAGGCAGTATTCAATATAGAATAGAAATAAAATTTGCAGATGACAAAAGGTTGTTAAAACACATGTAGGCTATGAAACCTTGCAGGAAGACCTTAGGAAATTGGAAGACTGGGCATCCAAATGGCAGATAAAATCTAACGTAGACAAATGCAAAGTGATACAAATTGGAAAGAATAATCCGAATCGTAGTTATCTGATGCTAGGGTCCACCTTAGGGATCACCACCCAAGAAAGAGATCTAGGTGTCTTTGTAGATATGTTGAAATCTTCTGTTCAGTGTGCAGTGGTAAAAAAAATCAAACAGAATCTAGGAATTATAAGGAAAGGAATGGTAAATAAGACCAAAAATACTATAATGCCCCTGTATTGCTCCATGGTGTGACCTCACCTTGGAGTACTGCGTTCAGTTCTGGTCGCTGTATCTCAAAACAAAGACATAGCGGAATTAGAAAAGGTTCAAAGAAGAGCAACCAAAATAATAAAGGGGATAGAACTCATTTCATATGAGGAAAGGTTGGAGGAGTGGCCTAATGGTTAGTACAGCAGGCTTTGATCCTTGCAACTTGAGTTCGATTCCCACTGTAGCTCCTTGTGACTGTGCACGTCACCTAACCCTCCACTGCCCCAGGTACAAAAACAGATTGTGATCCCTCTAGGAACAATAGAGAAAAGTACCTGCATATGTGTACAGCGCTGCATACGTCAAGTAGCGCTATAGAAATGATTACTAGTAGCAGTAGTTAAAGAGGTTAGGGCTCTTCAGCTTGGAAAAGGGACGGAGGAGGGGAGATATGATTTTGGTCTACAAAATCCTCAGTGATGTAGAATGAGTAGAAGTGAATCGATTTTTTTTAGTCGTTGGGGACACAAGTTATATGGAAACAATTTTAAAACAAATAGTTAAGTTCTGAAACTCTTTGCTGGAGGATGTAGTAACAAATGGTTAGAGTATCTGGGTTTAAAAAAAGGTTTGGACAAGTTCCTGGAGGAAAAGTCCATACTCTGCTACTGAAGCAGACATGGGGACGTTACTGCTTGCCCTGGGATTGGTAGTATGGAATGTTGCCACTATTTGGGTTTCTGCCCAATACTTGTGACCTGGCTTGGTCACTGCAGGAAACAGGATACTGGGCTAAATGAACCATTGGTCTGACCCAGTATGGCTATTCTTATGTTCATGACTCCACAGTAAGAAACACTGGGCAAAAATGGGATTCATGGGGCAATAGAAAGCTGGAAACCACTGCTATCCAACAGTAACATCAAATGTTCACCTCACATAAAAAAAAAAAAAACACAACTGGATGATCCCTAAGCGTTTTTGAATAATGTTCTACAGACAGATGAATCAAAAGAAAATATTTTAACAATACAGGTCTCATTATACTTGGTGGAAAGGGGGGGGGGGGGGATTAAAAAAAAAAAAAAAACAGGAGCAGCTGCGAGGGTCAAAAATTTACATCAAGCGTGGATGCTGTTCAAAAATATCATCCTGGAAGCCCAGGCCAAATATATTCCGCGTATTAAAAAAAGGAGGAAGAAGGACCAAACAACAGCCAGAATGGTTAAAAAGTGAGGAGAAGGAAACTATTAGAGCTAAAAGAAAATCCTTCAGAAAATGGAAGAAGGAACCGACTGAAAATAATAAGAAACAGCATAAGGAATGTCAAGTCAAATGAAAAGCGCTGATAAGGAAGGCAAAGAGGGACTTTGAAAAAAAGATTGCTTTGGAGACAAAAACACATAGTAAAAAAATTTTTTGGGTATATTAAAAGCAGGAAGCCGGCAAAATAATCAGTTGGACTACTAGATGACCGAGGGGTAAAAGGGGCGATCAGGGAAGACAAAGCCATAGTGAAGAGATTAAATGAATTCTTTGCTTTGGTCTTCACAGAGGATGATTTGGGAGAGATACCGGTGCCAGAAATGGTATTCAAAGCTGACAAGTCGCAGAAACTGAATGAAGTCTCTACAAACCTGGAGGATGTAATAGGGCAATTTGACAAATTGAAGAGTAACAAATCTCCTGGACCAGATGGTATTCATCCAAGAGTACTTACAGAATTGAAAAATGAACTTGCACAACTATTGTTAGTAATAAGTAATTTATCTCTAAAATCGAGTGTAGTACCAGAAGATTGGAGGGTGGCCAATGTAACGCCAATTTTTCAAAAAGGTTCCAGAGGAGATCCGGGAAATTATAGACCCGTGAGCCTGATCTCGGTGCCAGGTAAAATGGTAGAGACTATTATAAAGAACAAAATTACAGACCATATTCAAAAGCATGGATTAATGAGACAAAGCCAATTTATTACATTTCTTTGAAGAGGTGAACAAACATACGGATAAAGGTGAGCCGGTTGATATTGTGTATCTGGATTTTCAAAAGGCATTTTACAAAGTACCTCATGAAAGACTCCAGAGGAAATTGGAGAGTCATTGGATAGAAGGTAGTATCCTATTGTGGATTCAAAACTGATTAAAAGATAGAAAACAGAGAGTAGGGTTGAATGGTCAGTATTCTCAATGGAGAAGGATAGTGGGGTTCCACAGGGGTCTGTGCTGGGAACGCTGCTTTTTAAAATATTTTTTAATGATTTAGAGATGGGAGTAACTACTGAGAAACAACTATCTTTTGAAGATCTCTAAAGACATTCCTCTTCAACAAGGCCTACATTGAGAACCTACAGCCTCACTAAGTCACCTCGCCAACCCACTCAAGTATTAACAACCAAACCCTATACCTACCTTAACCAATCTCTTCCTTCTTCTTTTCCCTTCTTTAGTAACTACACATTATTAACTGTATCTGATATCCTGAAATGACAATATTAACAAATCTATGTAAGCCACATTGAGCCTGCAAATAGGTGGGGGAATGTGGGATTGTTGACAACACAAAGTTATTTAAAGTTGCTAAATCGTGGGAGGATTGTGAAAAATTACAAGAAGACCTTACGAGACTGAGAGACTGGGCTTCTAAATGGCAGATGACATTTCATGTGAGCAAGTGCAAAGTGATGCATCTGGAAAGAGGAACCTGAATTATAGCTACGTATTGCAAGGTTCCACGTTAGGAGTCACTGACCAAGAAAGGGATCTAGACGCCGTCTTTGATGATACACTGAAACCCTCTGCTCAGTGTGCTGCGGAGGCTAAGAAAGCAAATAGAATGTTAGGTATTATTAGGAAAGGAATGGAAAACAAAAATGAGGACGTTACAATGCTCTTGTATCGCTCCATGGTGCGACCGTACCTCGAATACTGTGTTCAGTTCTGGTCACCTGTATATCACAGAGGCCATGGCAAGGTGCAAACCCCTCCATATTTCTAGCTTTTTGTTTTAGTATAGCCATCTTGCATTTATTGAGCTGGGAGCAGACCTGAAATTGCAAGACAGCTAGAAATGTATTTTTTCTGTAACTACCCTTCTAAGGCTGTAGAAATTTGTGGTTTGACATTTGGCCAATGCTGACTTGTGATAAGTTGCTGGTCAGCAACCAAGAGACAGAGACTCCTATGACTAAGGAAACTTGCAGTATCCAGATAAACAATCAAAAGGAGAAGCAAGTGGGTCTGGGTGAAATTGTAGCTTCAGCAAGAGGTGTCATGGTGACTATGCATAACTGAGATATAGGTCCACCATTATCTAATGAAAATGTATGCTTACGTACATGACAGGACCTAACTGTCCATGCAATGAAGGAATTAATGACAGGAGTTGGAAGATGGTAGAAAGTACTGGAACAGGATTCACCATAAAAGGAAATAGAAAGTTCTGGAAAGATGCATATTCAGTAGGTAGGGAGGGTAATTAAGATAATAAAGAAAGGAAGAAAAGGTATACAAAAGGAAACAGAACTGAGGATAAGGAGCCTCAGTGTGTCTACACTAGCAGGTGGACATATTGACAGCTCCCAGAAAAATTCTATTTATTTGCTACACATATACTATTGGGGTTTTTATTTTCTTTAATATGTGAATAATTACTTATTGCTATATTTTGCTATTTTGAATAAACATTTATTAAGTCTAATACTTATTTAGTTGCCAGAGTCTTGCCTGGGGTTGGAAACATTTCTCGAGGGTCCACCCTCCAGAAAGCTACTCCTGTCTCGGAGGAAAGGACAGGAGTGTGCACAACGCATCTCAAAAAAGATAAAGTGGCAACAGAAAAGGCAGAGAGAAGGGTGACAAAAATGATAAAGGGGATGGGACAATTTTCCTATGAGGAAAGGCTGAAGTGGCTAGGGCTCTACATCTTGGAGAAAAGACAGCTGAGGGAAGATATGATAGAGGTCTATAAAATATTGAGTGGAGTGGAATGGATAGATGTGAATAGCTTGTTTACTCTTTCAAAAAATACTAGGACTAGGGGACATGTAATGAAGCTAAAAGGAGAAAGTGTAAAACAAATCTGAGAAACATTTTCTTCACTCGACATGTAATTAAACTCTGGAATTCATTGCTAGAGAATGTGGTAAAGGTGGTTAGCTTAGCGGGGTTTAAAAAATGTTCAGACAGTTTCCTAAAGGAAAAGACCTGCCTTTTCGTGGCACCACAAAGTAAATGGAGTAGCGGCCTAGACCTTGTTCGGCGGGAGGCACCGGGGTCACAGCCCCTATCCGGCACAGACTGTGCAAAGTCTCCTCTACCGCCGCCCGTTTGGTGGCAGAACCGCGTCGGGACTCCACAAACACGTCTCTCACCGGGGCATCGAATTCTATTCGGTATCCATCTCTGATCAGGTCCAAGACCCACTGATCTGCGGAGAGTTTGGCCCACTCCTCGAAAAAGAGGGAAAGTCTTCCTCCGATGACAGGAAACGAGGATGGGGGCGGCACACCATCGAGAGGGTCGCCCCTGAACTCCAGGCTTTGAACCGGCAGCTACAGAACGTTTGTCCGAGTGAAAGGAGTTTCTCTGCTGAAAGCGGGCACGCGAAGTGAACCCAGCAGCACGCCCCGGGCGGTACCTTCTAGCTTCACGGAAGCGAGGTCTGTAAGAGGAGCTCCATCCGCAGGACTCAGCACTTAGAGAATTACACCCACAAAGGGACACTCTGCCCAGCTCACCACCGCCGAAACGGGGGAGGGGAATTAACCCAGCTCATCCCCACACAAGTGTTAGAAGATCGCAAGGATATGCAGCAGGAGAGAATTACTTGTGTGTTGCCCTATACAGAGATTAGTAAAAAACTAGTGGTCTATATAAGACAACATTGGCATATTATCCAACTACATGGAGGGTTTGAGGAATATCCCATGATAGCTTATACTAAAGGGAAAACGATAGGGGAAACATCAGTAGGCAATAAGTTTGGGAAACCTGTGGGAAGGAAGAAAGGTGGTGAACATAAGGAATGTGGGAAATGCCAATGGTGTAAGCTTACTATAAAAGGATCTGACTGGATACCCCCGGGGAGGGGGAAAAATTGACAGCAAGGGATGTTACAGATTGTAATTCGCGAAATATAGTTTATGTGATAATATGCCCGTGTCAATTTATGTACATTGGGAGATCGAGTAGACCTATAAAAGTGAGGTTAACTGAGCACAATTCTAAGATGACGAGAAACTGCCAAGCCCCGATTGTAGAACATTGGCTTGAGAAAGGACATAGAATAGAAGATATGCAATGGCGAGTATTGGAACATGTGCATGTGGGCAGGGAGGGAGGATCGGTGAAAAAAACTTTTGAATTACAGAGAGCAATGGTATATACATTTCTTGAAAACAGTGACCCCACAAGGACTTAATGCTGAGTTAGAATGGGCTACCTTAATATAAGGAGCTACCTTAATGTAGTGGGGAATTGTGATTGGTTCATCAGTCTCAGGGGGTGGAGACATCAATGAGGAGGAGGAGAAGCTAAAAGGACAGAGTAGGAAGTCGTCGCCATCTTAGCAGGAGGAAATCCAGAAAGAAAACATTGCGAGGCTGGTACTAAGAACGGCTAAGGGTAGGTTGGAAGTATGGTTTAGAATAAAATATGGGGTATAGTTTGGGGAGACAGCTGGGCATTTGTAAAATACGGGACCTGTGCTGCCTCCTAAAAGACGATGTTTTAATGCACTTATATTTATGTATTTTTTAGGGGAGCCCTTGACACAGCCTTTTAGGGCGAAACATGCATGTCGGGCATTGTTGAACCCCTAGTCTGACTGTTCAGTGCAAGTTAAGTATTGCTTATAAGTAACTTAGAGATCAAAAAGTAAAATGAACAGCTAAATAAGTAAATGAAGAAACAGTTTAATAAAATATTATTGCCAGTGAGGATTTGGGTGCTGTTGAATGTCCAATAAAAGAGTGAAGTTGGTCATGTGCACTGCTGAGGCGATAAAAAAACATATAAATGATTTCTATATGATATATGGTTAAGGTGGAGGTTAAAACCATATACGAGCCTTGTTAGGGGAGTAGTTACATTATGTGGTTGAACAGGTTACTGGTATAGGATGCTGCTCTGGAGACCACACCTAATGATTGTAAGCTCTGTGAGCAGGGACTATCATTTTTGTGCATGGTGTACAGCACTGCATATGCCTTGTAGCGCTATAGAAATGAATAGTGGTAGTACAAATGCCAGATATGAGAGAGACTAGAAATACCTGAACAATCTAAATACATAGGCAACAAACACTTCTACATGGAAAGTAAGCTGTAAAAAAAAAAGAAGCCAGTGTGACAGGAAAAACACTGCAGGGATATGCCCAGAAGAAATGACAGGGATTTAACCTTCACAAATGATGGTGGGATATGTATAATATACCAAGACCCATCCTCTTTTCATAACTGACCTCCTGCCACCTGGTGCAGGAGGTAAAGGCTAAACTGCTAACATTTAAGGAAGCTTAGGAGAAGCACCATGGATCTGCAAGCAAAGTGAAGACAGCAAAGAATTAAAGAGTGGTAGGGGTTAATTTGGGAGGCTATATCTGGCACTTCTAAGTTCTGGCTACAACTAAGCCAGTAGAAACTGGATTGAGACAGCAGCAGCTCAAACCGTCAACATGTTATACGAACCAGTCTCAAGGGTAAAGATACGAGTGCTCAAGTTGTTAAAAAAAACAAAGCTCAAAAAAACCCCCACCCCACTGAAAAACGGGAATCAGAGAGAAAAACAGGCCCAGCAGGCAAAGGAGCCAGACGAGCAGCAGACAGCAATTCATTCAAGATGGCGATTCCAGCCGAAATCGGCACTGAAGGGGAAGGGGATGCAACCGCTGACAAGACCGCGGCATCAGATCCCTCCGACAGTGAAACCAACAATTTCCCCACTGGCACAGAGCCCACACCGCTAAGAAACGGAGCAACAGCAAAATTTCCCGACATCGGGGAAAGAACAGCTGATCCAGAAAAAAAACAAACCACGAAGGAGCTACACTGTTCGACATCGGGGAAAAAACAGCTGATCCAGAAAACAAAACCGGGAAGGAGCTACATGGCTCTGCCAAACTAGCAGACCGGTGGGGGGGGGGGGGGGGGGGGAATTTTTTATTCCTCCTACTTAGTGGCTGCCTCTTCCCACCTCCAAAGCACCTCCCTTGAGGAGCTTGAGGTAACTTTTCTCTTTTAGCTGTATAGGTAAAATGCCAGCAATACAATCTTTTTAAAATCAATTCAAAATAGCTAGCAAGCAAGAGATATGGGGGAGGAAAGAGGAGGGGGACCCGGCCTTCCGAGTGTAGCACCCCCGAGGCAAAAAGAAGCCCCCACGGACCTCAGCCTCTTCAGCAGGTTTTTTTTTCTTTCATAAAAGGGCACAGGAGACAAGAATACATTAAAGAATAATCAGACAATGAGCAATAAAGAATTACAGAATAAGCAATAAAACAGACTAAAAGGGCTCACCACCTTCCACCTGCTGGAGACTGAGATTACTGGATCTTTCTCTAGCTGGCAAGGGCTCTTATTGGCTAGCTGGAGTTACAGTTTTTTTCTGAGTCTCCACCTGCTGGAAGGCGTGCACAACCATCAGTCACATTCTGGGCCGGTCCGGAGGGACGCTAAGGAAAAGGAGAAATTATGTCTTTACCTGATCATTTTCTCTTCTTTAGTCCGCAACACTGTTCTAAATGAATGGGTTGTTATCCTCTCCTAACAGTAGACGGACATACAGCAACATCACTATATAAGCTGTGGTGCTCCCTGGAGCAATCCAGTATACATCTGCCCAACCACCAGAAGGTCCCTGTTTGTAACATACACAGCTCCATCAACCACTGAAGCTGCAATAAGCAAGCGAGCAAACTACCACAGAATGGCACTCACTACCCTGCATATACCAGGGAATAGCTATCTCACAGGAAGCCCATATGGCTGCCAATCTGAATTATAATTGGCCTTTTTTTTTTGTTTTTTTTAATCTTATGAACTGAAAGGGAACACAGAGCATACCCAGAATCCAGAGCCAAAATCTTCCAAGGGCAGGATTTCAAAATAGTGTCCCTGACTCAATAAAAGAAAACTATCAGGTAAGACCATTTCTTCTTTCCTAGCAAAGATTCACTCTTCTATTGGGAGGGGGAAGTCAAGGCTCCCTGAATGATAACTCTGCCAAAGTTCGAATGGGCTCTGGCCTGCACATCCAAACTGTAGTGCTTAGCTAAGGAAAGAAGCAAACACTATGTTGCTGCCCTACAAATCTCAGAGGACACTGCATAGGAAGCAGCCTGAGGCCTAATCGAGTGTGCCTTGATACTTTGAGGCACCGAACAATTTCTGTCGATGTAAGCAGCTTGGGCAGCGGAAGTGGGTCCTCCACCAGGTAACGCCCGAGATCCGCATAACATGGTCTATGAGACCAATCTGGTGCCATCAGCAAGACCTGCATTACAAATGGCCAGACAGAGGCCATAGAGGGAAGACAAAGAGGCTCCACTACCAGATAAGGGTGTACCAGGGCATCTATATCCTGAAAGACTGGGTCCCTCTGGTGACTTGGGGGGGGGGGGGGGGGGGGGAATCGTGCCGCCTTCGCATTGGCTCTGGACACTATCAAGTCAAATTGAGGAAGCCCCCAGCGGTCCACAATGAGCTGAAAGGCCTGAAGCCCCAGCTCCCATTCTCCTGGATCCAGCGACTGAGAAAGCCTGCTTTTACAATGTACTTGCCCACAAAATGGACCGCTGGGGGGAAGGGGGTGTTATATGTTGAAGAGGGTACCGAGTCAAACAAAATAAACATTCTACATGAAAGCAACGTGGAATCCTTATGGATAGAAATTTCATGTGAAGGCAAGGAGTATACTGGTAGGTCAGTATACTACTGACCACCAGGACAGAACAAACAGACAGCTGAAGAAATGTTTACAGAAATTAGGAAATCTGACATATTAGGCAACAGTAAAATAATGGGAGATTTCAATTACCCCAATATTGGCAGGATAAATGTCACATCAAGGAGCACTAGGGAGGTAAAATTCTTGGAGCAACTGGTCAAGATCTAGTCCTTAATGAAATGCAGGTCATAGTACAAGAAGGAACGGTGTTGGGTCTGCTGGGAAACAACAATCATAACAATCATATTTGAGCTGAACTCTGAGTGAAGTCACTGTGGCAGCATTTAATTTTCAAAAGGCCAAGTACGATAAAATGAGGAAAATGATTAAAAGAAGCTAAAAAAGGATCGGACACAAAGGTTAGGACTTTATCAGGCATGGACGTTGTTTAAAAACACCACTGGGGAAGCCCACACTAGATGTATTCCAAGTAGTAACAAAAAAGGGGGGGGGGGGGGAAGAGCAAACGACAGCCAGCATGGTTAAAAGATGAAAGAAAGAGGCTATTAGAGACAAAAGAACATCCTTTAAAGAATGGAAAAAGGATTCGAATGAAGAAAAGAAGAAGCAACATACAGGTAAGCACTGTGCAAGTTAGCTGCAAAGTATCGATAAAGAAGGCTAAAATAACTTGCCACAGAGCCAAAAAAAAAAAAAAAAAGAAATCATAGTAACAACTCTTAGGTACATCAGAAGCAGAAAGCCTGTGAGGGAATCTAGGGGACCATTAGATCACGAAGGAGCAGAAGGGGTACTCAGAGAGGACAAGGACGTAGCAGAGAGACTAAATGAATTCTCTGCTTTGGTCTTTCTACCCATATCAGAAACAGTTTTCAAGGGTGACTATGGGGAGGAAATGAAAGAAATCTCGGTGTTCTGAGCCAAATAGACAAATTAAAGAGTAGTATATACCTGGACTGGATGGCATACATCCCAGGGTATTGAAAGAACTCAAACAAGAAATTGCTGATCAGTGATCTGCAACTAGTCATTAAAATTGTCCACAGTAGCTGAAGATTGGAGGGTGGCCAACGTAACGCCGATTCTTAAAAAGGGTTCTAGGGGTGATCCAGGAAATTACAAGCAATAAGCCTGACTTCAGTGCTGGGGAAAATAGTGGAAAATACAATAAAATTGCAGAACATGTAGGCAAATATGGTTTAATAGGACAGAGTCAGAATGGATTCAGCCAAGGAAGACTTACCTCAATTTGCTTCATTTCTTTGAAGGCGTGAACAAACATGTAGATAAAGGTGATCTGATTGATGTAGCGTATCTAGATTTTCAGAAAGCTTTTGACAAAGTTCCTCATGAGAGACTCCTGAGAAAATTAAAGAGTTATGGGATAGGAGACAAATTTTCTATTGTGGATTAGGAACTGGTTACTGGACAGAAAACAGAGGTTAGAGTTAAATGGCCATTTTTCTCAACAGAGGAGTGTGAATTGGAGTGCCGCAGGGATCTGTACTGGGACCAGTGCTATTTAACATATTTATAAGTGATCTGGAAATCAGAACAAGTGATGTGATTAAATTTACAGATGACATACAACTATTCAAAGTTGTCAAAACACATGTGGACTGAAAAATTGCAGGAAGACCTTAGGAAATTGGAAGACTGGGTATCCAAATGGCAGATGAAATTTAATGAGAACAAAAGTAAAGCGATGCACATTAAGATTAATCCAAATCCGTTAGCTATGCTAGGGTTCAGCTTACAAGTTAGCATCCAAGAAAAAGATCTAGGTGTTATTATAGACAGTAAGAAACAATCTTCTGATCAGTGTATGGCAGCAGCCAAAAAGTGAACAAGATGCTAGCAATTATTAGGAAAGGGATGGTAAATAAGACCAAGTATATTATAATGCCTCTAATGCTCCATGGTGCAATCTCACATTGAATATTAAGTTCAGTTCTGGTTGCCATATCTCAAAAAGGATATAGTGGAATTAGAAAAGGTTTAACAAAGGGAATAGAACTCCTCTCATATATGCAAAGGCTAAAGAGGTTAGAGCTCTTCAGCTTTGAAAAGAGATGGCTGAGGTAGGGGGGGGGGGGTTGATTAAGGTCTACAAAATCCTGTGTGGTGTATAATAGGTGACTAGTGGACACTCAAATTACTTTTAAAACAAAATAGGAGGAAATATTTTTTCACTCAAAGAATAGTTAAGTTCTAGAACTCGTTGCCGGAGGACGTGGTAACAGCAGTTAGCATATCTGGGTTTTAAAAAAAGGTCTGAACAAGTTCCTGAAGGAAAAAAAAAGTCTATAGTCTGCTATTGAGATAGACATGGGGAAGTCCCTGCTTGCCCCTGTGATCGATAGCATGGAATACTGCTACTATTTGGTCTTATGCCAGTACTTGTGACCTAGATTGGACACTCTTGGAAGCAGGATACTTGGCTAGATATGGTTGTTCTTAAGATATAATAATTTTAAGAAACTGTGTTGTTTGACCTCAGGTTTCCTTTGTCTAATGTTAGTTTGTTGAAAGATCAGAAATCATTTATTCAGTGTAACACAACATGCACTAACCGGAGACATCATTGGGGGGGAGGGGGGGGGAGGGGGATGGATATAGCAAGACAAAGCAACAAAGAAAACCTCTTACTGATAGCTAAAGCATAAAGCTCAAAAGACTTCAATGTAATACAGTACTGTTCTCTACAAGGAATGCCCATCATGATTCCCACCCTCATGAGGGGGGGGGGGGGGGGTCTTTCAATCATAAAATATTATTACTAACAGAACAAAATGTATGACCTACAGCAAAAGTAGGAAAGAAGATGGCAAATTCCTATTTCAAATACAGATCTTACGTAATAAATACTGAAAACATGTCATCAGGCACCAATAATATGTTTTCAGAAGGCTTTACTGTACATGACAACCTAGGCATGACGGTATGCCTGCAGGTTAACAGGCATACCGTTAACCAGGTTAACAGCAGATAAACCTGGATCTCTGAATTGAGCTCATTAAGTTTTGACTGACTGGACCTTATTCACTAAAGACTTATTTCCACTGGTTCAAAATGGGAAGAAATTCTTAATGAATAATGACCAGTGTCTTAAGAAATTTATTTTTATTCTCTAGAGATTAAAACAGGGAAAAGGATAATTTTCTTTTTAGTTAGCGTCACTGTTCTGAACCAGCAGGTATTAACCCCACCAGTAAATGGAGGTAGAGAAAACTGGATTAAACCAGTGACAACCCTGACTATAATGTGTGGTGCTCTGATCTCTGAACAGATTATATCAATCTGCGACTAACTACCCTTCTGGAAAGCACTAAAAACCCATTTATTCAAGCAAGCCTATCCAAACGATCCACATTAATTTTATCAACCATCTACCTAACACATACCCCCATGATAATGACAGTGACCCAGACTTCATCTCCCACCTTACTCCCCCTCTCCATTGCCTATTTCTACCTACTCACCTCGTCTATTATTCTGGTATACTTAACTTTTACCCTCTCTAACAATATTCTGTATTCCTTTTACTGTGTAAGCCGAATTGAACCTGCTTTGAGTGGGAAAGCGTGGGATACAAATGTAATAATAATAATAATAATAATACAGTATGTATCTGCTCAAGATGCAGAAGGCTTTTTTTTTTTAGTAGATAAACACACCCAGCACCGCCTCCCACCCCAAAATCAACCACTGCAGCTTCAATAAGCAAGCGAGTAAATCACTACAGAGTGGCACTCGTTACCCTGTATATAACAGGGAATAGCCTTCGTAATCCAATCTTTTCTCATTTACTTCTAATAAGAAAAAAAAGATAAGAGCATATCCAGAACACCAAGCCGAGGTCTTCCAAGGGCGGGATTTTAGAACAGCGATGCTAAAGAAAATGATCAGATATGACATTTCTCCTTTCTTAGCATCAGCTTACACTGTTCTGAACCAGTGGGATGTACCAAAGCTGACCTAATGGGCGGGGGAAGGTCCCCGAATGACCGCTTTGTCAACGTCCAAACGGACCCTCGCCAAAACATCCAACCTATAGTGCTTAGAAAACAAATTTAAAGAGGACATGTTGCCACCCTGCAAAATCTCCTCAGATGAAACAGCCCAGAGCTCTGCCCAGGATGCTACCGGAGACTTTTTCAAGTGGGCCTTCAGTCCTTGAAGCACTGGATGACCCACACTGGTGTAGGTGGATTCAATAACTGCCTTAATCCACCAGCTCTTCTGAGGACCATGAAAGAGCACAAAGAGGTGATCAGAGAGACAAAACTCATTCATCTCCTCCAGGTACCGGAGAAGCGCCCTCCGGACATCCAGTTTGTGGAGCCTCTGGTGGGCAGGGGACAAACTCCCATCATGAAGGCAGGCAAACACACCTCCTGATTCACATGGAATGGAGTCTGGAGTGTCCACCTTCAGCAGAAAGAATGGGACCATACACCAAATCCTCTGCAAAGGAAGATCCTCTCCCGTTCTATGTCGAATAAAATGCCCTGATACTCCAGTTAGTCTGCTCTTCTCGAAAATGATTGCCCAACCCAATGAATGCAGAAGACTGACAACTCTGTTATCGCCACCATGCTGTCTGAATAGGATGACACACAAATGAGTCAGAAGTCAAGCTACAGGTGAACTCCAATTCCCTGGCTCAGAAGGAAGGATGCCGACATCACCACCACGGTGGAGCAGTAGCGAGACCAAAGAGCAAAGCCCTGAACTGGAAGCAACGCCCCAAAATCACAAAACGTAGAACCTCTAATGTGGTGGCTATATCAGTATATGCAAGTATGTATGTCTCCTTGAGATCGAGGGCAGACAGAAATTCTCCTACTTGCACTTAGGGAAGTGGAGATTGAGGAAAGTTCGGGATGATCTTTTAGCGTTTCTGGGTGGCAGGTCTATTAAATCAGACATGTATGCAGGGGCTTTATCGTGAATGATTTTGTGAACTAAGGTGCATACTTTAAAAGTGATACGTTCCTTGAGTGGGAGCCAGTGTAGTTTCTCACGTAAGGGTTTTGCACTTTTGTATTTTGGTTTTCCGAAGATGAGTCTGGCTGCTGTATTCTGGGCTGTTTGAAGTTTCCTCAGTATTTGTTCTTTGCAGCCTGCATATGGTGAGTTGCAGTAGTCCAGATGACTGAGTACGAGTGATTGCACTAGGCTGCAGAAGATAGATCTTGGAAAGAATGGTCTTATTCTTTTCAGTTTCCACATGGAGTAGAACATCTTTTTGGTTGTGTTGTTCGTGTGAGTCTCAAGTGTTAGGTGGCGGTCAATAGTGACTCCAAGGATTTTTAAAGTTTCTGAGATTGGCAGATTTAGTTTAGGTGTGTTGATAGCGGTAAATTTATTCGTGTTGTATTGGGAGGTAAGTATGAGGCATTGAGTTTTTTCTGCATTCAGTTTTAATCGGAATGCATCTGCCCAGGTGTTCATGATGTGTAGACTTTGGTTGATTTCATTGGAGATTTCATTAATGTCTTGTTTGAAAGGAATATATATCGTTACATCATCGGCATATATGTATAGGTTAAGGTTATGGTTTGATAGAAGTTTTGCCAAGGGGATCATCATTAGGTTGAAAATAGTTGGCGAGAGGGGGGATCCCTGCGGTACTCCACACTCAGGTGTCCATGCAGCAGACGTAGTTGAATTTGATGTGACCTGATATGAGCGTAAGGTTAAGAACCCCTTGAACCAGTTTAGGACATTGCCTCCGATGCCAAAATATTCAAGAATGTGTAATAGGATTCCGTGGTCAACCAAAGGCACTTGACATGTCAAACTGTAAGAGGAGTATATTGGTGCCGGTTGCAATCATTTGTTTAAATTTGGTCATTAGGGTAATTAATACTGTTTCTGTGCTGTGATTTGACCGGAATCCTGATTGGGCATCATGCAGTATGGAGAACTTGTTGAGAGTTTGTGAGTTGTTTAGTTACCATCCCTTCGGTTATTTTGGTTATTAGTGGTATAGATGCTACTGGTCTGTAGTTAGTTATTTTGTTTGCGTTTTTCTTTGTGTCTTTGGGTATTGGGGTGAGTAAAATTTTTCCTTTGGGATAAGTCCATTTTGTAGCATGAAGTTCACGTGGTTCGTTAAGTCTATTATGAATTGTTGAGGAGCTGATTTCATGAGGTTGTTTGGGCATATATCTAGTTTGCATTGGGATTTGGCGAATCTTTTGAGCGTTTTAGAGATGAGATCCTCTGACAGTAATTCGAATTCGGTCCAGATCCTGTCTGCTGGATATATTCCGTCTTCTGGGTCTAGACAGTTTAGGAGTGTGGCGTATTCAATAGGGCTGGTGAGTATTTTAAGTCGTAATTGTATGATTTTCTCCTTGAAGTATTTCGCGAGGTCGTCGACTCCTGGTGTATCTTCGCTGTTGTTGGTAACTGGTGTGGTGTCTAGTAATTTATTTACAAGGTAGAAGAGTTTGTCTTTGTCTTTGTAGTTTGGTCCAATCATTGTTTTGTAGTGTAGTCTTTTAGTCTGTTTAATGGTATATTTGTATTTCCTCCAAAGTGATTTCCAGGCATTCAGTGTGTGTTCATCTTTCTTTTTGTTCCATGCGCGTTCTAGTTTTCTGACTTGTGTTTTGAGTTCTTTCAGCTCTTCGGTGAACCATGGATTAAATTTTTTCCTATGTGATGTTCTGGTTTGGATTGGGGCAATTGTGTCTAATGTTGTCTTACATATGTCATCCCATTCTTGGAGGAATTGAATGGTGTCTGTGTTTGTTGACCATTCGTTTTGGTAGACCTCTTGCCAGAATGTTGTGGGGTCTATTTTTCCTCTCGTGGTGTATGTTGTTCGTTCATGTTTGTTGACTGCGTTTCTGTGTATTTTTCGCCAGTAGAGGGAGACACATGCTTCATGGTGGTCTGTCCATGGTGTGGGTGTCCATCTTGTGTCTATAAGTAGGAGGGTTGAGTCTGGGTCGAATTTGTGTGTAATGATGTCTAGTGTGTGCCCTTTTATGTGTGTTGGTTGAGTATTAGGTGCGTGTAAGTCCCAGAGTTTTAAGAATTCTTTGCATTCTTGTGTGCCTATTGAGGTGTCGTCTTCGAGGTGTAGGTTGATATCTCCTATTATGAGGATGTTTGAGGCAGACACATGTGTTCGAGATGAAGTCCATGAGTTGCGTTTGGGAGTCTTTCCATTTTCCTGGTGGCCTGTAGAATAGGATTGCGTTGAGGTGTCCTTGTAGGTTCGGATGAGTGATTCTTGTCGAGGCAATTTCGAGTTGTGGTGAGGTGGATTCGCCAGTGGTTGTGATGGTGAACTCGGATTTGTAAATTATGGCTATTCCACCACCTCATTTTCCATTTCTTGTCCAGTGGGTGATTTTGTATTCTGGTGGGCATGTCTCTATGATGGCGGGGTCTGTAGGGCTGTGGAACCATGTTTCTGTGATGAATAGAAGTTCTAGATTCTCTGTGGTTATCCAGTCTAGTATGTCTACTGAGTTGCTTACTGCTGATCTAGCATTAATGTATCCTATTCGGATTGAGCGGTATGGTTCTGTAGGGAGGTTAGATGTGTTTATTTTTATTAGTTGTCTGTTTCCTCGGTGGTTGAATTTGACGTTGTTTTTTTTTTCTCTCTTTCTGTTGGTAGTGTTCGTATGTGGAGATTTTTCCTTTTGGTTGGTTATTGTATTTTTGGTCTGGTGAGTTGTTAATAGGTTGTACATAGAGTTGGTGGATTGTGGTTGGGTTGTTGTTGTTGTTGGGGGTGGTCCATGCATGGTAGATTATGGGAATGAGATAGATTATTATCAGTAGCTTATTAGTGTTCATGTTGGATTTTTTTTTTTTTTTTTGTGGACGGTGTTCGTGGGAGTGTTGGGTATTGTTGGTGATATCAGTAGTTTTGTGGGCAGTGTTCGTGGGAGTGTTGGGCGGTGTTGGTGATATCAGTAGTGCTTCAACAGTCTTAACAACTGGTCCATAACAGTAGTTGGATCATCAAAGTATGGCAGTGCTTAATACTAGTCGTGCTTAACCTTACCATGTGTTTGAGGCAGTAATGCAATTAAAACAGTTATGCTGGCATTTAAATGGTAAGTTTATCGGTCAATTGTAATACATGCATTTAAAGCATTGGAAGTAAGGCAGCTAGAAGCAAGGCTTAGAAGCAAAACAATATGAGAGGCTTTTAGCATGTGTTTGAAGGCAGTAATGCAATTAAAACATTTATGCTAGCATTTAAATAATCAGTGTAGCAGTCCGTTATAATACAAGGCACTTAAAGCATTTAGAAATAAGGCAGTTATGAGCAGGTTTGTAAGATCTTGAGGTGCATTTAAGAGTAACAATGCAGTTAGAATCTTTTATGCTTGTTAGATTCTAGAAAGAATCTTGCAACAATATTTCAGCAACCAGCAATTCGATTAAAGCATCTATGCTTACAGTTTATCACTAGAGCTTTTTGCTACAATGTTTTGGCAGGCAATCAAATAAGGGTTAACCTGAGCGGCGGAGGTCTAAGGTGTGTTACACCGTCTGCTCTCTGGCCCACGTCCGCACTCACTTGCCTCTCTGTTCACACGAGTGGGATCAAGTCCAGCATCCTTCAGGCATGGTCTCTTCCTGTCCAGGTTCGCCGGCGGTGCCTGTCAGCCAAGGTCCGCACTAGCGCCGGGCAGTCGTGTTCGGTGCGATTCACGTGGTCAAGGCATGAGCTGCTCCGGGCTTCTTGTTTGCTGCCTAGCGCTTCTTCCAAGCATTCAGCTCTTAACTGCTTTGTGGTGTAATCAAATTATGTTTCAAAGGTCTGATGTAAAAGAACGTTGTTTTCAGGTTCTAGCACAAAGTAAATCAAATCAAAAGAAGTAGTCCGGTCTCTGTCTCTTTTTGTCTTCCCTTCGCGCTTTTGTGCCGGCTGCTGTGGCCTGGCCGCGGGTTCCTAGCTCCTTCACGTGGGTATGTCTCGTCCGCGTGGTCGGGTTGGTAGCTTTGGCGTTGTGTTGAGGTGAATCGTCAGCTGACTTTTTAATACTGCAGTCTCTGGCTCCGTCTCCTGTTTGGTTGGGCCAGTTATGGGCAGTTTTGAATTCGGAAGCTCCGTGGTGTGTCTTGGAGTGCTTCGGAGGATCCGATCTAGTGGGCACCACTTGGATCTCCTCGTCCTCCTCGCTCCGCTCGGATCGACGGGTTAATCCTGCTGGGTTCTTTGGATCGGCACCAGCACAAAGCAGCGCAAAAGAAGAAGATTTCCTCTTCTTCGCTTTGGCTCGCCCCGGTCTGTTCCTGTCGAGAGCACGTTTTCAGACCATGATTTCTCGGAATCGATGAGTTCCGGATCTTCTCCTCTTCTCGATCCAACTTGGTCTTTGGCCTGATCCTGCTGGGGGGGGGGGGGGGGGGCGCGATAGTGGTGTGCCGCTCTTTGGATCAGCGTTCAGCGCTAGTCAGCGCGAGAGGGTCAGCGTTCAGCGCTAATCGGCACGAGAGGGTTTTCTCGTCTCCGCCAGTTTCGTTCCCGGCCCGTTCTTGCCGGAGAGCCTATCTTCGGGTCGAGAGTTCCTGAGTTCTTGAGAGTGGTGAGTCTAGATTTTAGAGCTCAGGCAGCTCGTCCCCTCACCCGGGTTCTCTGTCGTTTTCCCTGCGGTCGTGAGGCTGTGGGGTCGCTGGCGACCGATCTTGTGGTCGATACTCAGTGGAGCTCCTCACAGTGTGTCCTCTCAGTTGGCCATCTTGTTAGAGATCACTGTAGCCATTATGTCACCATCAAAAAATGTCAGGAAGTATTTTTTCACGGAGAGAGTGGTGAATGCTTGGAATGCTCTCCCACGGGAAGTGGTGGAGAGGAAAACGGTAACAGAATTCAAACATGCGTGGGATAAACATAAAAGAATCCTGTTCCGAGGGAATGGATCCTCAGAAGCTTAGCTGAGATTGGGTGGCAGAGCCGGTGGTGGGAGGCGGGGCTGGTGGTTGGGAGGTGGGGATAGTGCTGGGCAGACTTATACGGTCTGTGCTAGAGCCGGTGGTTGGGAGGCAGGGATAGTGCTGGGCAGACTTATACGGTCTGTGCCCTGAAAATGACAGATACAAATCAAGGTAAGGTATACACAAAAAGTAGCACATATGAGTTTATCTTGTTGGGCAGACTGGATGGACCGTGCAGGTCTTTTTCTGCCGTCATCTACTATGGTTTTTTTTTTTTTTTTTTTTTACTACTATGTTTTAATCCGTGTTGGCTTTGGCTCATTAATCCATGCTTTTGAATATGCTCTGTAATTTTGTTCTTTATAATCGTCTCTACTGTTTTGCCCGGCACCGATGTCAGGCTCACCGGTCTATAATTTCCAGGATCCCCTCTGGAACTTTTTTTAAAATATCGGCGTTACATGGGCTACCCTCCAATCTTCCAGTGTCACTCTCGATTTTAAGGATAAATTACATATTACTAACAATAGTTCCGTCAGTTCAATTCTAGCCGTACTTTGGGATGAATACCTTCCATTCCAGGAGATCTGCTACTCTTCAATTTGTCAAATTGCCCCATTACATCCTCTAGGTTTATAGAGATTTCAATTTCTCTGACTAGTCAGCTTCGAATACCATTTCTGGCACCGGTATCTCTCCCAAATCTTCTTCAGTGAAAACAGAAGCAAAGAATTCATTTAATCTCTCCGCTATGGCTTTGTCTTCCCTATTGCCCCTTTTACCCCTCTGTCATCTAGCGGTCCAACTAATTATTTTGCCGGCTTCTTGCTTTTAATATACCTAAAAAAAATTTGTACTATGTGTTTTTGCCTCCAATGTAATCTTTTTTTTACCCTCTTTGCCTTCCTTATCAGCGCTTTACATTTGACTTGACGTTCCTTACGCTGTTTCTTATTATTTTCAGTCAGTTCCTTCTTCCATTTTGTGAAGAAGTTTCTTGTAGCTCTAACAGCTTCCTTCACCTCACTTTTAAACCATGCCGGCTGTCATTTGGTCTTCCGTCCTCCTTTTTTTAATACATAGAATATATTTGGCCTGGGCTTCCAGGATGGTATTTTTGAACAGCATCCATGCCTGATGTAAATTTTTGACCCTTGCAGTCGCTCCTCATTTTATCAGTCTCCTTTTTGAAAGTTAAACACTAATATATTGAATTTCCTGATTCTACTTACTCCAAAGATACATATCAAATCTGATCATATTATTATCACGGTTATCAAGCGGCCCCAGCATCATCTCTTTGAAAAGATATACCACAAAGATCAAAACATGTAAAAATCTCCAAATATACCCAGAAACATAGTAACGCATCTAATGTCTTATAATGTCTCTGCTACACCACTATCTTGTATTTCTAATGTCTGATAATGTCTTCTGTAATACCACTATCTTGTATTTCATGAGCATGTAACCCAAAATCCTTCTGTAAAACCAAATGTATATCCTCTTCTTATTTCCAGTATCCATGATGTATTGTAAGCCACATTGAGCCTGCAAAGAGGTGGGAAAACGTGGTATACAAATGCAAATAAATAAATAAATTACCTCTCGCACCAGATCATGCACTCCACTAAGAACTAGGTCTAGAATTTTTCCTTCTCTTGTCGGCTCCTGTACCAGCTGCTCTATAAAGCAATCCTTGATTTAGGCAAGGAAGTTTACCTCCCTAGTATGCCCTGATGTCACATTTATCCAGTCAATATTGGGGTAACTGAAATCACCCATTATCATCGTGTTGCCCAGTTTAACCTCCCTAATTTCTGATAACATTTGTACACCCATCTGTTCGTCCTGGCCAGGCGAACGGTAGTACACTCCTATCACTATCCTTTTCCCCTTTGCACATGGAATTTCAATCCATAGTGATTCCAAGAAGTGTTTTGTTTCCTGCAGAATTTTTAATCTATTTGGTTCAAGGCCCTCCTTAACATACAATGCTACCCCCTCCACCAATTCGATCCACCCTATCACTACGATATAATTTGTACCCCGGTATGACAGTGTACCACTGGTTATCTTCCTTCCACCAGGTATCAGAGATGCCTATTATATCTAATTTTTTATTTAGTGCAATATATTCTAGCTGTCCCATCTTATTTATTAGGCTTCTGGCATTCGCATATAGACATTTCAAACTATGTTTGTTGTTCCTATTTACATCATGCTCCGTACTTCACAGTATTAATTTGCAATCTTTTGTCTGATTTTTATTTTTAAGGACACCTGAACTACTACGGTCTCTTTTGCAACCTATCGGGATACCCTATCTTCCCTGTTATGGATTATCTGTGGGACGTAATGAAAGCGACAGGTTCCTGCTACTGAGAAGCAGCAGAAGAAATCCTCAAAGGACACAAAATGGCCACAGTTTCTGCAATGCCTCGGGTGGGGGGGGGGGGGGGGGGGGAGCACAAACTCCAGAGGCTTCCACCCGACCCGTTCTAGTCGGAAATGGACCATCGCACTGTGTGCAAACAGAACCAGCAGTCACACTGAGCTGCCGATTTATGAACACAGAGCAGCGCTTCCCGGAGGACATCTCCAGGCACGTTGTTAGGCAGGTGCAGGCTTGATATGCTGCCCGAACCTGCCTTGGCCTGGGGATCTCATTCCTGTGACATCTTGGGCTCTCTGGGGATGTTAAAGGAAATACCCTTCTCCTTAATTACAGGGAAACCCTGAAACTACCCTCCTCCTTAAAGAGACAGGCACAGCAAAAAAAGCTTTATTCCCTAAAACAGGGGAAAGGGCTGCCCAGAGCAACTGGGGAGAATTTAGGCATCTTAGGGACCCCGTGGGGAAAACACGCAAACAGGATGAACAGGCAAGAGGGCTGGGGGGATGTGGGCCCGCACCTCTCAGGACCAAGTCAAAGCCTCACACAGTGGCACTAAGGAGCCAAGCTCCAAGTTCAACCAGCTATGGTCCTAAGATTGTGACCTGGGAGCGGATGTTAGGCTCACCCACATTGTGTGGCCGCGGCCATCAGAGCAGGGAGCTAGGCAGGGACTAAGCATTACAGCACCACCTGCTGGAAAGTAGAGAAAGACAATGGATTGTTCCAGAGAGCTCCACACACTATAGCCAGTGATGTCACTGGTTGAATTCAGTTTTCTCTACCTCCAGCTGCTGGTGGGAAGGGTTAACTCCCGCTAATTCACAACAGTGCAAGCTGATGCTAAGGAAAAATAAAGGGGAAAGGGAAATGGGACTTGATATACCGCCTTTCTGAGGTTTATGCAACTACATTCAAAGCGGTTTACATATATTCAGGTATTTATTTTGTACCAGGGGCGATGGAGGGTTAAGTGACTTGCCCAGAGTCACAAGGAGCTGCAGTGGGAATCAAACTCAGTTCCCCAGGATCAAAGTCCACTGCACTAACCACTAGGCTACTCCTAAAAAGAAGTTTACCCATCCTTAAGAGCCTAGAGCAGAATTTAACATTCCAATTAATCACATACCTTCAGCATACAATCTCTCTGCCAGGAATACTGCATCCCGGTATGCATAGTGGTTAAGTGCTTGCCATATAGCAGCCTGTATTAAAAAAAAAAAAAAAAAAAAAAGGACAGTGAATATCACAGAGCAGTTCAAAGCAACAGGTGATACAGGTGATATCTGTACAAAAAACTGGGATACAGGGTTTGAAAAGAAAAAAAGGTTGTCTTACCTGAAAATTTACATACAAGTAGCCATACTGGTCAAACCAATGGTCCATGTAGGTCAGGATCCTGGCAGATACCTAACAGCAACATTCCATGCTACCAATCCTGGGGCAAGCAGTTGCTTCCCCATGTCTGTTTCAATAGACAACTATGGACTTCCTCCAGGAACTTGTCCAAACCTTTTTTTTAAACCCAGATAAGCTAACTGCTCTTACTACATCCTTCGGCAAACAGTTCCAGAGCTTAACTATTCGTTGAGTGAAAAAATATTTCCTCCTGTTTTAAAAGTATTTCCATGTAACTTCCTTGAGTGTCCCTTAGTCCTTGTACATCACAATCATATCTCCCATCATCGCCTCTTTATATGAGAGGAGTTCCACCCCGTTTATTAGAAATGGTTGCTCTTCTTTGAACCTTTTCTAA
The DNA here is from genome assembly GCF_901765095.1 of Microcaecilia unicolor. Classification (NCBI taxonomy): domain Eukaryota; kingdom Metazoa; phylum Chordata; class Amphibia; order Gymnophiona; family Siphonopidae; genus Microcaecilia; species Microcaecilia unicolor. The sequence goes on along the minus strand of NC_044042.1, from coordinate 92,363,021 downwards.
TTCTGCTATATCTTTTTTTGAGATACAGCGACCAGAACTGAACACAATACTGTACCATGGAGCAATACAGAGGTCTTATTCACTATCCCTTTCCTAATAATTCCTAGCATGCTGTTTGCTTTTTTGGCTGCCAGCAAACACTGCACAGAAGATTTCAGTGTATTATCTACAACAACGACACCTAGATCTTTTTCTTGAGTGCTGACCCCCAAGGTGGACCATAGCATCAGGTAACTATGATTCAGATTATTCTTTCCAACGTGCATCACCTTGCATTTGTCCACATTAAATTTCATCTGCCATTTGGATTCCCATGTCTTTCAATTTCCTAAGGTCTTCCTGCAATATTTCGCAGCCCGCACGTGTTTTAACAACCTTGAATAGTTTTGTGTCATCTGTAAATTTAATCACCTCACTTGGGGTTCCGATTTCCACATCATTTATAAATAAGTTAAATAGCACAGGTTCCAGTACAGATAGATCCCTGCAGCACTCCTTTGTTCACCCTCCTCCATTGAGAGAAATGACCATTTAACCCTACCCCTATTTTCTGTCCAACAACCAATTCCTAATCCACACCTTGTCTCCTATCCCATGACTAATTTTCTCAGGAGTCTCACATGAGGAACTTTACCTAAACCTTTCTGAAAATCTAGATACACTACAACAAGCGGCTCACCTTTATCCACATGTTTATTCATGCCTTCAAAGAAATGAAGTAAATTGGTGAGGCAAGACTTCCCTCAGCTGAACCCATGCTGACTCTGTCCCATATTGTCATTCTGGGACAGACCGAAGGTCCATCAAGCTCAGCATCATGTTTCCAACAGTAGCCAATCCAGGTCACAAGTACCTGGCAAGATCCCAAAACAGCACAATAAATTTTATGGTGCTTATTCTAGAAATAACCTTTGACACCAGTAGAGTACTATGGGAGAGACACTTAGGTGAAGGTTAAAGGCAAGGTCTCATATTCGAGTCGCAGTTAATTCAACATCATTAAACTGCTCACGTTTTTAATCATAGGCTCATGCCTACCATCCTACCTTAAACGTCAACTAGCATCAATCTGGATGTTTTCACATTAATTTTTTATCTTTTTTATTTTTATCATTCCACCGTACTGCTAGCTGACCAATTTAGCCAATTTTGCTAAGATTTTTAATAACTTATCTGAATGCCATCAAAACGAGCACACCCCAACAGGAGCCTGTTTCGCCCTCCTGGCTTTTTCAAGGGGAATTTGACGTGCAGTCTCTGTAAAAAAAATCGCAGACAGACATATCAGCTCTTTCATTCCTCACTTCTACTCCCCTACACAATGTATGTCATAAAAATGCATCCAGACTCACCAGCCTATCAGGCACTCGTGTGTTCACCATCTATCAATATTCAAATGTGGCGGCGTCGGCGTCTTTTTCACTCCCTCGAACAGGAAACAGCTGATGTTCCCAACAGTGTCTCATAGAAAACAGTTCCACTGGACATACGTATTTAAGCCACTTGGTTCCAATACGTTAAGATGATATATCCAGTGTGCCTCCCGCTGTAATCATTTTTTGTTGTAATCACCCCCTCTAGGTACAGGATTAATGTGGTCAATGACCACAACTTTCAGGGTATCAACTTGATGATTAAATTTCATTCTAGAAATAAGTAGTGGATTTTCCCCAAGTCCATTTTAATAATGGTCTATGGACTTCCCCTTTAGGGAAATTTCACATTTATCCATTCCACACCACTCATTATTTTATAAACCTCTATATCATCTCCCCTCAGCCGTCTTTTCTCCAAGCTAAAGAGCCCTAGCCGCTTAAGCCTTTCTTCAAAGGGAAGTTGTCCCATCCCATTTATCATTTTCATCATCCTATCCCTTTTATCATTTTTGTCGCCTTTCTCTGCACCTTTTCTAATTCCACTATATCTTTTTTTTTTTTTTTAAAGATACGGTGACCAGAATTGAACACAATATTCTAGGTGCGGTCGCACCATGGAGCGATACAATAGCATTATAACATCCTCATTTTTGTTTTCCATTCTTTTCCTAATAATACCTAATATTCTATTTGCTTCCTTAGCCGCTGCTGCACATTCCTAATGTGGAAAGGGATACATTGAAACCTTGCATTACATAACTGTAATTCCAGCTCCTCTTTCCCATGTGCATCCCTTTGCACTTGCTCATATTAAACGTCATCTGCCATTTAGATGCCCAGTCTCGCAAGGTCCTCTTGCAATTTAACAACTTTGAATAACTTTTGTGCCGTCAGCAAACTACCTCACTAGTTACTCCCATCTCTAGAACATTTATAAATAGATGTTAAAAAAGTAGCGGTCCCAGTTTACTACTTTTCCAACATCGTCAGGCTTACTGGTCTATAATTTCCCGGATCACCCCTAGAACCCTTTTTAAAAATCAGCATCACATTGGCCACACTCCAATGTTCAGGTACTACAGACAATTTTAACAACAGGTTACATATTACTAACAGCAGATCAGCAATTTCATGCTTGAGTTCTTTGAGTATACTTGGATGTATGCCATCTGGTCCAGGTGAGTTACAACTCTTTGTGAATTTGGCTCAGTACATCTTCCAGGTTCACCGAGATTTTTCAGTTCCTCTGCATCATCACCCTTGAAAACCATTTCCGGTACAGACCGAACTCTTACATCTTCTTCCATAAAGACAGAAGTAAAGAATTCATTCAATTTCTCAGCTATGGCCTCGTCAGCCCTGAGCACCCCTTTTGTTCCTTTGTAATTTAACAGTCCCACAGATTCCCTCGCAGGCTTTCTGCTTGTGATGTGCCTGAAAAAGTTATATTGAGCCTGCAAAAAGGTGGGAAAATGTGGGGTACAAATACAATAAATAAATACTGTGAGTTTTGTGGCACGTTTCAATTCATATTCTCTTTTAGCCTTCTTTATTAATGCTTTGCATCTGACTTGCCAGTGCTTATGTTACTTCTTATTTTCTTCATTTGGGTCCTTTTTCCATTCTTTGAAGGACAATCTTTTAGGGAAATGGGACTTGATATACCGCCTTTCTGTGGTTTTTGCAACTACATTCAAAGCGGTTTACATATATTCAGGTACTTATTTTGTACCAGGGGCAATGGAGGGTTAAGTGACTTGCCCAGAGTCACAAGGAGCTGTAATAGCCTCTTTTACTTCACTTTTTAACTATGCTGGTTGACGTTTTCTCTTCTTTCCACCTTTACAAATATAGTGAAATGCATTCTGGGCTTCCAAGATGGTATTTTTGAATAATGTCCATGCCTATTTTAGTGTCCTAACCTTAGCAGCCAATCCTTTTTAACCTTTTTTTATCCATTTCCTCATTTTATTATAGTCACCATTTTGAAAATTAAATGCAGCTATAGTAGATTTCCTTTACGGGTTCATCCCAGACAGTAGTTCAAACTTGATCATGTTTTGATCACTGTTTCCCAGGGGACCCAACACTACCACCTCTCACACTATGCCATGTATGCCACCGAGGACCAGATCCAAAATGACTTACCCTCTTGTCAGTTCCTGGACCAGATGCAGTCATTTATTACATCTAGAAATGTTATCTCCCTGGCACTCCCTGATAGAACATTTATCTAGTCAATATTGGAGTAATTGAAAATCACCCATTATTATAGCATTGCCCAAGCTTTTCCTAATCTCTATAAACATTTCTTCATCCATCTGTTTGTTCTGTCCCGGCAGACGGTAGTACAGCCTTACAAGAATACTCCCTTCCCCACATGAAATTTCAGTCCTTAATGATTCCAAGCTGCTATCTGTGTCACATAGAATGTTTATTTTATTTGACTCAATTCCCTCTTTAACATATAGCGCAACGCCCCTCCCCCCTCCAATTTGATCCTCTCTATCACTGAATTACTATTTGTATTCTGTTAACACAGTGTCCCATTGATTGTCCTCTTTCCACCCAAGTCTCTGAGATGCCTATTATCTACCTCATCATTTAGTGCTATGTACTCCAACAGCACAATCCCTAAAAGGAGAGGTAGGAAGATTACCAGCGTACCACCACAGATGCTGCCGCAGAGGGAAAAAGTACGCCCAAGGGTACGCAGAACCAAGCCACCAGAGGGAACCGAGGCTCGAAGCCCAACAGCAAGCTGATGAGATAGCATCACCGGGGTAAACTCTACGGTACCCGGCGAACACCAGAGCACCCTCAACCAGGCAAGAACCACCAAGGTCTATCGCCTGTGTGGAAACTCCTGCTACACAGAACCCACATAGGGAAGTCCCCCGGACCAGGACCAATGAACAGCAAGACTCAACTGCAAAGGTACCAGGTAAGGGCTTGTATCTGGTCGGAGACTCGGGTAATGAGAAAGAACCTGCAAAAGAGAGAGCGAAATCTAAGCTATCAGCTGGTTATGGCGGACTCCGCCTGGAACACAGGAAAAGCACAGAAGAAGAAATAAACCCAACTGGCGCAGAGCACCACAGGAAAGCCCTTAGGCCCGACCAAGAACCAAGGACCAGTAGGAGCTAGTTGCCCAAGAGAAGAAGATCCTCCAGTAGGAAAACAAGAGTCTCCACCATGTAAACCGGAAGAAGCAGCCTTACAAGAGACCTCCCGGAAAGGGCCGAACTAAGTCCACTGACAAGAAGTAACCCGCGTTACCTCCTCCACAGTAACCTGACCATCCAGACCTTCCGGCTGAGCCGCAGATAACTGTGGAAGGGAATAGGCCGATAGAAAGTGATTCATCTTCTCCATTGACGGATTAATATCAGATGAGTAAAGCTCTTGGTAGAACTCCTGAAAGCGCTGGCGTATCTTCCCCAAGGAGGTAACGTATCCACCCCTGCCATCCCCCACTTTCAAAATAATGCGATCAGTATTCCGCTGCGCCAACTTGATCGCCAAAGCCCTGCTAGGTTTGTTGGCCTGGACATATTGAGAACACTGGTAATTGGCATTAACAAATTGCAACTGGGTGGAATAAATGTAATCTAATTTTAAGCGAAGACCCTGAATCTCACGTAAAGTATCCACTGAGTGTGATGTCTTATGCTATTCAGTGAGGGCCGATAAACGAGATAAACACCCCGCCACCTCGGCCCGTTGTTTCCTTACCCTAGAACTAGCCTTCTGAAGGAAAAATCCTCAGGAGACAGCCTTCAAAGCGTCCCAGACCACTCCCAGGGCTGGGCCTGAATTAGTATTAAATTCAATGTACTCTTTAAAAAGTTGCCTATAACCCCCGAGTATCTCGTCCTCCCTCAGTAATGTGGTATTCAAGGTCCACCTCCTATTCTTGTCCTCCTCCCCAAGAGAGGGCAAGCAGGTCCAGACCAGGGCATGATCCGATAGAGTACAAGTCCCAATATCCACCTCCCATCCAGCATGAGTTAACGAGATGTCCAGTAACAAATAATTGATTTGCGAATATGTATCGTGGGAATGAGAAAAAAAACGAGTAATCCCGAACTCGTGGGTGTACAACTCGCCATGCGTCAACCACTCCAATGTCTCTCACAAACTGATTAAAAGCTCTGGATGTTTGGCTATCTACTACAGAAGGCTGGCCTGATCTATCCAAATCCGGATGTAACGTAGCATTAAAGTCCCCCCCAACAATCAACTTGCCCAATGGACAAGAAGTGATACGACCCACTACCTTCTGAAAGAATTCTGCCTGGCCCTCGTTCGGGGCATATAAAGAAACCAAATTGAGAGCCTCGTTACCAATTGTAAGGTGTAAAAGTAAAAACCGGCCCTCTGTGTCCTTCTGCGCCTTACCCACTTGAACCTGCAGGGATGAGTGTAGCAGAATCGCAACACCTCTCTTTTTAGAACCATCAAAGGCAGAGGCACAAAAAACAGTTGGATAATGAGGAGAGGTCAAGTATCGTACGTGGTCCCTTCGCAAGTGAGTCTCCTGGAGGAACACCACTTGTGATTTCAGATGCACCAATTCCTTAAAATATTTTTGGCGCTTTTGAGGCGAGTTATAAGATAAAAACTTTAAAGCTTTACTCATAATTATAACCTAATCACAGCCAGGCAAGGCGCATGTGGAACTGGAGAAGTAGGAGCCCCCCCCCCCCCCCTACCCAACCAGAACAAGACAGCAAGCGAAGAGGTGGTGGTTGGGAGGCAGGGATAGTGCTGGGCAGACTTATACGGTCTGTGCCAGAACCGGTGGTGGGAGGCGGGACTGGTGGTTGGGAGGCGGGGATAGTGCTGGGCAGACTTATACGGTCTGTGCCCTGAAGAGCACAGGTACAAATCAAAGTAGGGTATACACAAAAAGTAGCACATATGAGTTATCTTGTTGGGCAGACTGGATGGACCGTGCAGGTCTTTTTCTGCCGTCATCTACTATGTTACTATGTATGTAACATGGTAGCCAGTCAGAACAAAGCTCTACAGCTAGATGGCACAAGGCCCGAAGGGCCAACCAAAGCGGTCCTGCCGGACCGGGCCAGTACCGGCAATAAGCCTGAGAGGCCAGCCAGAGAAGAAATGCCAAGCCCAGCCAAGGGCAGCGCACCTGGACCAGACCATCCCGCCAAAGATGGAATCATGTCCAGCACGATGGTCAAATCCGCAACACAGCCAGACTCGGCTGTCAGGACCAAGCGGAAAGAACAGCAGACCAAACTCCGAAGACAGTGGTATTACATAATGTGCAGAGCTGCCATACACCTCCACTGTGGGGAGCCAAGATGGACAAGGTCCCCCACCCCTGCCATAGTTAGAAGGGCTGTATAGATGCAGTCCAAACTAGACAAGGTCAGGAACAAGCCGTAATCAAGCCCAGCTCCACGGAAGAACTGGAGCCATGCAAGCCTGCCATGCGGGACCCCATAGCTAGCCAAAGAGGAACAGACAAAACCAAGCTATCCAAGACTGTCCCAGACAAGACCGAGACTAGGCAAGGCTGCGCAGACAAAGGCAGAGCTAGGCAAGACTGCCCGGCCCTAGCATACGAGATGGGCAAGGCTGCATGCAGGCAGACAGAGCCTGGCAAAGGCCCAGCCAAAGTCGGTTCAGAAAAGCGTGTTGCATGCCAGCCTAGGAAGCCAAGCCCCCTGGAAAAGGATGGAACCAAGCAAGATCCTACGGTTGCAACCAAGTACAGACTAGGCTGTACCAGAGGAGTCAGAACTAGAGAGGCTCCATAGACGGAGCCGCATGTTGACAAAACAGAAAGATTTCAAGAGTAGAAGTGGAACTATTCAAACATGTACAGTAAGAGACGAGGCCCGTGAAATCACAGCCAGCGGGCAGGCCAGGCTACAACCCATGACGAGGCCAGGCAAGGAAAAAAACCATCCCCATCAAGACTCGGCGAGGAGAGACATCCAGAAGGTGGAGCAAGACCCGGCGGTCCCTGAGATAGAGCAAGGCATGGAACCTGGAGACAGAGCCAAGCCCGGCGCTTGAACATGGAGCAACAATTGATGCCCGCAGATAGAAGAAGGTTCGGTGCCCAAACGTGGAACAGTCCTTGCTGAAATGAGCAAAACTCGACTTCCAGAGCAGGGCCCGACACCTGGAGGCGGAGCAGGACCCAATGTCCAAAGGCGGAGCAGGGGGTCCGGCGAAAGAGCAGGGCCCGATGTCCAGAAATGGCTCAAAGGAGCGACGACCAGGGAAGAACCAAGTCTCTGCATCCGGAGATGTAGAAAGGCTCAACGCCTAAAGACAGGGCCAGGCTCGACACCAAGGGATGGAGGAAGGCCAGAAATGTGACGCAGAAAGACTCAACGTACAGCCCTGAGGAAACAAGCGATGGTCACGCAGCGGGCAAGACATGCCTCCTGAGAAGGTGCTCGCCCACCGGGGGTCAACCACCCCATAGGACAGGGCCAGTCTGACCACCGGCCCTAAGGGAAACTGGTGTAGAAACACCCAAAGAAGCAGAAAGGAATGCAAAGCCACCAGCTCAACCCCCCCCCCCGGGGGGGGGGGGTGATGTGGGGCAGACAGACCAAAAGCCCATAAAAACCTAAGCATAGGCCTACTGGGACTGAACACAGTTCCATCAAGACCGGCAACCTGCCCCCAACAGAGACCGATCCAGGTTACCAAAACAGAGAACAGTACAATGCATGCTGTCCCAAACGAGAGCCCCCAACTGAAAGAGCTGGGATCAACTGTCCCTATAGGAGAGAAGACAAAACTCAATGCCCCACCAAAACCGTTCCGAAATCCAGGGTAGAGGCTCCTGAACAGACTCAATGGGTCTGGCCCGAAAGCCAAGGAGCCCTACCCATCCAAGGACCCTTAGCAAACACCGAAAGTCCTGCACGCAGCACTGCCAATGTTCAATGCCCCAGGAAAGGAATAGGCAGAATCAAATACCTGGAGAGCACAGGAAGCAAGAGAGGACTCCCGAATGCCAGAGCCATCGGCACTGTGCTCAAGGCCACCGCAAAAAGCAGACTGGAGTCACAGAAGCTAGTGGAGAAGGCTGTCTACCCCAGAAAGGGGAAGCAAGTAGAGCTAAGCAGATTACAGTCTATGCCCTGACAAAGACAATGCCAAACAAGGAGCGTAATCAGTAGAGCAGACTGAATGGACCATACTGGTCGAAACTGCCGTCATCTACCAAAGACCTCTGAAACAATGCAACCCCCCTCAGACGATCCCAAAAAAAGGGCCCCCCACACACAATCTGTCTAGGGAAAAAGAGAAACTAAGGCCCCTCAGGCCAAGAGCCAAAACAAATGCAGGGCCGAGCCGGGGAGGCTAAACGGCCAGCGTTGGCCAAAGCGGCCACAACAACTGCTTAGCTAACGTCACACGCTGACCTGAAGAAAAGAGGAAGACAAGGGACCAGAGAACCAAGGCCGCCCGAAACCAGAAGCAAAGGCTCCTCTACCTAGCACCAGAAAAGAAAACACGCCCAAAGTGGGCTAGCACAAAGCCCAAAACAAAAAATTCAAGACCCCCTCCTTCGCAATGCTATCTCGTGACACGATGCTGAGGGAATCTGAGGAGACATGGGAAAGCAAAACTGCCAGCGATCCAGAACAAGAGCACCACCACAGCGCCCTTACAATGAGCACGAGCCAGAGGAGAGCGTTGGGCAACCAGGGAAGCAAGAAGAAAGGCACAGCTGGCTGAAAAACAAATATCCCGGGCCCTGATGCCACCGCCGATGTTAATCCCAAAATGACTGCGACCAGCAAATTAATGGCCGCCAAGCCCACCAAGAACACACTCCCCTCCTCCCTAAGCACAAGAAGCCCGGACAGAAGAAGAGTCAAATACTTGGCAACAAATAATAAAATACTCACAGCTATGTTTTCTTGTCTGTAAGGGAAAAATAAACCGTCTGCTTTCAGTTTTTTATTTATTTATTTTTTTTAAAGCAGGACAGCAGGTATCACAAGTAGCAAATGCTGGCAGGAAAGGAGGGCGGGGGGGGGGGGGGGGGGGAGAGACCTGGCACCACCAGGTGTACCCCCAAAAGGCAGAATCCAGCCCAAGACCCCCAGCTCAACTAAACTTGAGGGAACAGGTTAGGAGCAAGCTCAACCAGAGAGCAGCACAGGATATGTCCATCCACCTGCTGAGATAGAGAGAATACTGAAGCTAAGATGGAGGCACAGGTCCACATATAGCAAACCTCTGATGTTCTCTCTATCTCCACCTGCTGGTAGAGGGACATAAACCACTCGTCTCTGGATTGATCTGTGGTACATAGTCCAAGCTAACTCAGTAGCCAGATTGTCCATAAATAATCTTTGCAAATATTCTACTTCTTCACACCTTAATTAACACCTAATTCAAGTCAGTAGCAGTGCAACCTCTCCAGCAACCAAAGAACAGAAAACAACTGTTTTAGAATTTTTTCCCTTAGTCCTACCAAACATATCCAGAACGAATGGGTTATGTGTGTGTTATCTACCAGTGCATAAGTAATGCCATACTGGGAAAAAAGACAAGAGGAAAAAAAAATAGTACTTCCAAATAATTTGCTCCTTAAGTATATTGTGCATCCTGGAATGTTCAGTATTTCAAATAGCCAAGCATTGTGCTCTAGACTTCTATAGTGAAAAATAGTATAAACTCAGCAGCCAATGAGGCCACCCATGCTGAGCTTTTATCATGTAGAAAGGAGGATACTAAACTGACATACAGCTAATTCACTGAATCAAGAGATGTGCAACATTGAAAGTAAGCCAATAGAAAACTGAAGAAATGACATCGGTAAATAAATATAGCACATAACGAAACAGATAGAGGGTTCTTGGACTGGTTTGGAAGGACTAAGGGAAAGAAAATTATCAGTTAAGACCATTTTCCTTCCATTTTGTCGATACAAGACCAGTCCAGAAGAAATGGGATGTAGTAAAGCAGTATCCTCGTTAGGATGGAACTAAAATAATTAAAAGAATTCCTTAAATAAGCATAGGCCTAATATCTTTCAGAGATTATGTAAGTTACAAAAGAAGCAATAGAAGGTAGTAACTGTAGAATGTGAGCATAGAATCCTGCAGGGATAATAAGAGCAAGGTTTCTCTTAGGAAGGCACTACAGGTGCTGATAAAGTCACCTTAGACAAGAAAAGGTGGGCAATGAGAACAGAGGTGAAATGTTCAGAAAGCAATATTCAAAAAGAGAAGCCATACACAGCTATGAAAAACCATATGATGAAGCCAGAGAGAACAAGAATCAGGACTTCACACAAAATGGCAACCACTTGTTCAGACACCAATAATGTCAAATTGTATTCTTCAAGTGTCCAAATAATAAGTACCTAACACACTAAATACGAAAAAAACTTTTTTCACATCTCATATAGGTTTTTCATTAACTCATTGAATTGACCTCAGCGATGTTCATTGCCAACTATAGTTATCTTATATGGCAATGTTAACAACATCCATCATCCTCATAGGTCAGCTCTATCATATTGAGCTTTTTAAACTTTTATACAAATTTCTTATCCATAGATTCACATTAAACTTATCTTAGTTCCATTTATCATTGGACCCAGGGGTAAAACTGTCCGACATATGTTTCGCTCAAACCTGAGCTGCCTCAAGGACTGTCCCCCTGAGCATTTATTCTAGCGCCAGCTCTGTTCAAACCTTTATAATCAAAGAATCAGGAGACAGATTAAAAGCCAGGAGGAAAGCCCATGAGGCTCAGACTAAAATAAGCTACTGTCATGGAATCTGAAGGCATGAAACCTTAAATACCCCAGCCTCTGTACCACATAGGAGCTATGCAAAATCAGTGAAACCATCGGACCTACAAATCTGGAGGCTTGTGTCAAAGGGAAACCCTGGTAACTCACTCAGTGGGTGACCAGAGGCAACAAGAGAAATCAAGCAGCGACACCAGGAAAGCAGAATGCTGGAGATTACAATCACCTCTGAAGAATTGAGTTTCAGATGTCCTACAAGCAAGAATGACCATAGGTGCTACAGAAGCGGGAGCTACTAATAGAGAGAAACAAACTGCCATTGTTAGAGGTATTATGAAGGAGAGAAAATAGCTGACAGAAGGGAAAATTAGGTTCTTACCTTGGTAAATTTTCTTTCCTTTAGTCACAGCAGATGAATCCATTACGAATGGGTTGTATCCACCTACCAGCAGGGGGAGATAGAGAACACTGAAAACCATAGTGCCTTCTTAGGACGGCTAGCTCCATCTCCCTCTTAGTATTTTGATAGGACGGCTAGCTCCATCTCCCTCTTAGTATTTTGAAGCTTCCAAAGCAGTGTTAAATCGCAAAGTAGCATAACATGAACTTTCCTCACAGCGAACGAAAGCCCCAGAACAGGAGCAACAACACAAAGGAGGGACGAACTCAACCTCCTGTAGTAGAACAGAAATCCTGAAGACTGTTTTCCAACTTCTCCCAATGAGGGAACATGTCTGCAGGAAAAACTGAACACAAAACAGAGTCAGTCAGGGAGGGATCATGGATTCATCTGCTGTGACTAAAGGAAAGAAAATTACCAAGGTAAGAACCTAATTTTCCCTTCCTTGTCAGCAGCAGCAGATGAATCCATTACGAATGGGATTTATCAAAGCAATCCCTAGATAGGACGGGAACAAGCCACACCACGTGCAAGCACTTGTGCTCCAAAAAGCGCATCCCTCCTGGCAGCCACATCCAGCCTGTAAGGATGGGCAAAAGAGAGCTTAGAAGCCCAAGTAGCTACATCACATATCTCTTGATGAGAGAGTGCTCCCGTCTTAGCCCAAGAGGAAGAAATCGCTCTTGTGGAATGTGCCTTAAAGGCGTCAGGCGGAGGCCGGCCAGATAGCAGATATGCAGAAAAAATGGCTTCCTTAAGCCAACAGGCTATAGTGGCTTTAGAAGCTGGAGACCCTCTGCGAGGACCTGACAACAAAACAAAAAGGTGATCAGCGGTCCTGAACACATTAGACATCTGCAGATACTGCAACAGAGCCCTGCGCACATCCAGAAGGTGCAACTGCCCAAAAGATTCCGGAAACTCCTCCCTAGTAAAGGAGGGCAGATAAATAGGCTGGTTTAGGTGAAACGCTGAAACCACCTTAGGCAGGAAGGAAGGCACAGTACGTACCGTTACTCCGGACTCTGAGAATTGCAGAAATGGGTCGCGACAGGACAGTGTCTGGAGCTCAGACACCTGTCTCGCCGATGTAATGGCCACAAAAAAAGACTGTCTTTAGAGTCGCATCCTTCTCCAAAGCTCGCCTCAGCGCCTCAAAGGGCGAACACTGAAGAGCCTTTAATACGAGTCCCAGGTTCCAAGACGGACAAGGTGCCCGCACGGGATGACGGAGCCGAAACACCCCTCTAAGAAACCGTGCAATGTCTGGATATGCAGCTAAGGAGAGGCCAGCGACCTTCCCTCGAAAGCATGCCAATGCTGCCACTTGCACCCGCAGGGAATTATAGGCTAAGCTTTTTTGCACACCATCCTGCAAAAAGTCAAGAATCGGCGAGACAGAAGCCCGCATAGGTGTGATCGCCTTTGGAACACACCAGGCTTCAAACTAGCGCCAAATCCGGGCACACGCAACGGAAGTGGACCGCTTGTGGGCCTGCAAGAGAGTGGAGATGACCTTGTTAGAATAGCCGTTGTCTCTCAATTGCGCCCTCTCAATAGCCATGCCGTAAGAACAAAGCGGCAGGGATCCTCCATGGTTACCGGGCCCTGCGTCAACAGGTTCGGTACCAGAGGCAAAGGAAGAGGAGCCTCCACCAGCATCCGCCGGAGGTCTGCATACCAGGGCCGCCTGGGCCAATCCGGGGCAATGAGAATCACCACTCCCTGGTGCAGCCGAATTCGCAGGAGTACTCGCCCTATCAAGGGCCAAGGCGGGAACACATATAGAAGGCCCAGAGGCCAGGGTTGAGACAAGGCATCCAACCCCGCCATGCGAGGATCTGTAAAAGCACGGGACTTTGGCATTTGTGCTTGACGCCATCAGAACCACTACGGGCGTTCCCCATTTGGCACAGAGTTGAAGGAACACTTTGTCTGCCAACTCCCACTCCGCTGGGTTGATGTGGTGTCTGCTTAGATAATTGGCTTGCACGTTGCTCTGACCTGCAATATGAGCTGCTAACAGGAACTGTAGATGCAGCTCGGCCCAGTGGCAAATCTGAGCGGCCTGCACGGCCAGTGCTCTGCACTGCGTTCCGCCTTGACCATTTATGTAGGCCACTGCCGTCATATTGTCCGACAGCACTCTTGACAGCCAATCCCTCCAAGGTCGATTGAAAGGCCAGCAACGCCTGGAAAATTGCTTTTAACTGCAAGCGATTGATGGACCACTTCGAGTCTTGGAGTGTCCACAGACCCTGGGCATGCCTCTCCTGGCAATGAACTCCCCAGCCCTTCAGGCTGGGATCGGTTACCACCAGACACCAGTCGGGGAGTGCTAACGGCATTCCTCGCCGCAGCTTGCTATCTGAGAGCCACCACTTCATGCTGAATCGGGCCGCAGGGAGCCAACTGAGTCTGCACTGATAATCCTGGGATATGGGAGACCAACGTTGTAGCAGGAAACACTGCAGTGGCCTCATGTGCGCTCTCGCCCAAGGCACCACTTCTAGGGTGGCCATCATCAACCCCAAGAGCTGGACAATGTCCCAAGCTCGCGGGCGAGGCATCCTCAGGAGCAGACGGACCTGGGTCTGAAGCTTGCATCTCCTTTGCTCGGGTAAAAAAAAAACCAACCCCAAGGCCTTGTCAAACCGAACCCCCAAATACTCTAGAGACAGAGGGGGTCAGGTGACTTTTGGATATATTGACAACCCAGCCCAGAGAATGCAGTACTGAGACCACTCTGGCTGTTACATGACGACTCTCTTCTGCAGAGTCCACTCTGATGAGCCAGTCGTCGAGGTACGGGTGAACCCGGATACCCTCTCGCCTGAGAAAGGCAGCTACTACAACCATTACCTTGGAAAAGGTTCAGGGAGCTGTGGCGAGGCCCGAAACTGAAAGTGTTTTCCCAACACCACAAACCGGAGAAACCGTTGGTGCTGGGGCCAAATAGGGATGTGCAAGTAAGCTTCTTTCAGGTCCAGAGACATGAGAAACTCTCCTGGCTGAACCGCCGCAATGACAGAGCGCAGGGTTTCCCTGTTGAAATGCCGCACTTTGAGTGACTCGTTGACTTTCTTCAAGTCGAGAATGGGCCGAAAAGACCCGCCTTTTCACGGCACCATAAAATAAATGGAGTAACGACCGCAGCCGCGTTCAGAAGAAGGCACGGGGATCACCGCTCCCATGTGCAACAAGCATTGCAAGGTCTCCTCTATCGCCGCCCGTTTGTCGGCAGTGCCGCATCGGGACTCCAAACACACGTCTCTCACCGGGGCAGAAAATTCCAGTCTGTAGCCGTCTCTGATCAGATTCAAAACCCACTGATCTGAGGTAATCTTGACCCACTCGTCGAGAAAGAGGGAATCGAGGAGTGGGCCGGCGCACCATCATTGAGAGGGTCGCCCATGAACTCCAGGCCTTGAACTGGCCGCTGCAGAGCGTTTGTCCGAGCGAAAGGAGTTCCTTTGCTGAAAGCGGGCACATTGAGTAAACCCAGCAGAGCACCCCGGGCGATACCTTCTAGCTTCACGGAAGTGAGGTCTGGAGGAGGAGAGAACCACTTGACCCTTGGAAGAAGGCCGTGGCCTATCCTCAGTTAACCGCTGGGGTTTAGCATCCCCCAGGTCTTTAACAATCTTCTCCAACTCCTCTCCAAATAACAGAAGGCCCCGAAAGGGCAACTTCACCAGCCTTTGCTTAGAGGCCATGTCAGCTGCCCAATGCCTTGGCCACAGAAGGCGGAGGGCAGACACCACCACAGACATCTGTTTAGCTGAAGCTCTGACTAGATCATAGAGGGCATCAGCTAAAAATGACAAGGACGACTCCAAGCACAGTGCAACCTCAGCGAGGGACTCCGCACCATCCACGGGCTGTTCCACTGCCTGTTGTAACCAAGAGAGGCAGGCTCGAGCAGCATAAGAACTGCAAACAGACGCCCTTAAGGCTAGGCCCAAAATCTCAAAGGACCGTTTTAGCGCTAATTCCAGCCGCCGGTCCTGAATGTCCTTCAGGGCGACCCCTCCCTCTACAGGAAGGGTGGTCTTTTTTGTCATTGCCGTGACTAGGGCATCCACTTTAGGCATCCCAAAACGGGCCAAGTGCTCCTCACTCAGAGGGTAAAGATGCCCCATCGCCCTGGCCACTTTCAAGGGCCCCTTGAGGTCAGCCCATTGAGCAGAAATAAGCTCTTGGATGGAGTCATGCAAAGGAAAGGCACGAGCAGGCTTCTTAGTACTCGCCATCCTCGGATTGCCAGAGGAGGCCTCACCTTGAACAGGGTCATCAATAGAGAGGGCCTGTAAGGCATCAGAAATAAGTGCTGGCAGCTCATCACGATGGAAAATCCGAACCGCAGTGGGATCATCCAGATTCAGTGGCAAACCGGCTCCTTCCTCTGGCTCTTCAGACCACGAAGGCCTGCCAGATCCCTCAGAGTCCCCACAGCCCGGCTACCAGCGGGGGGGGGAGTGCCACTCTCCGACAGGGAATTTACCCGTCTATGCCTAGCGTGCATCCAACGCTCTGGGGCATCCACGTCTGGCATCAGCCCCGGGCCATCATCAGTCGGAGGGGAACCAGGTAGCAACGCAGTGTCAGAACTCTTTTCAGCATGAAGGCTCTATGTAAACTAAAACACAAACTCGGGGGAGAAAAAAAAAAAAAAAAACACTCACCCTGACCTCCCGTCTCCGAATTAGGAGCCACTGGGAACGGCCCGAGGCGCCCCTCTGCTCTCAGACTCCTCCGCAACTGCAGGGATTGAGCCATGCGGCGCTTCCAAGATGGCGCCCGCTGCTAGCTCCATCGAGCGGGAAGAATCATCACTCGTCATGCTCGTACTGGCTCTACTGTCTAAACAGCACGTTTTACAGAGCCCCGCTGATCTGCGCTTGCCACAACAGCGGAATAAAATTCAAAATGGTGGCTTCGCGCCAAAATCACCCCGATCAGAACACCGTTCACAGGCCCTCCCCAGAGGAGCTGAGTACCACTCTTACCTCAAAGGACTGAGTCCACGAGCTCCGGTCACGCTGCACAGTCAGGAAAAGCCTCAGAAATAGCAGCGCTGAAAAGCGTGTTTTTTTTTTTTTTTAACGCTGTGAAGAAAGTTGGAGGCAAACAGCTACAGAGGCACTCCGGAGGCAGAAGAGGGTGGGAAAGGCAGGGAAAGGGCGAACCTATATGTCTGCATCCACACAGGGGGAAGGGTAAGGCAGGGAAAGGGCGAACCTAGGTGCCTTTCAAGTGGGCTCCACTTAGCCACAACACCCCTGCTACAACTGGCAAAAGCACTGGAGCCACCCCAGGCAGAATCTTCAAGGAGCTGAACAAGCTGCGTCCAACCCTGCTGAGAGATAGAGAAATACTGAGAGGCAGATGGAGCTAGCCGTCCTAGAGGCACTATGGCTTTCAGTGTTCTCTATCTCCCCCTGCTGGTAGGTGAACACACCCATTCGTAATGGATGGGAAAATTAGGTTCTTACCATGATAATTTTCTTTCCTTTAGTCATAGCAGATGAAGCCATTACGTATGGGTTGTGTCCATCAACCAGCAGGGGGAGATAGAGAGCACTCAATTTTTCACAGTGCCTCATGGCCAGCTAGCTCCACTGCCTCTTCAGTATTTGAAGCTTCCAAAGCAGTATGGCAAACCACAATGGGAATAACATGAACTTTCCTCACAGCAAACGATGGCCCCTTAACAAGGGCATAAACTCCAAAAAAGGAGGGAATGAACTCATCCTCCACTTTGTATAAACGGAGGGAATAAACTCATCCTCCTATAACTGTAAGAATCCTGAAGACTGTTTTCTGACTCCCCAAGGAAGATAACTTCAGGAAATAAGAACAGCACCTAAAATCAGAATCACTGCAATACAGACAATCATACAGGGAGGGCTCATGGCTTCATCTGCTATGACTAAAGGAAAAAAAATTATCATGGTAAGAACCTAAATTTTCCCTTCCTTGTCATCAAGCAGATGAAGCCATTACGTATGGGATGTAACAAAGCAATCCCTAAATAGGGTGGGAACAAGCCACACCACGCGCTAGCACCTGTGCTCCAAAACGCGCATCCCTCCTGGCAGCCACATCCAGCCTGTAATATCGGGCGAAAGAGAGCTTAGAAGCCCATGTTGCAGCACTGCAAATCTCATGAAGAGATAGTGCTCCAGTTTCCGCCCAGGAAGAGGAAATCGCTCTTGTGGAATGTGCCTTAAAGGCTTCAGGCGGCCAAACAGCAGATATGCTGAACAGATAGCTTCTTTGAGCCAACGGGGAATAGTGGCTTTAGACGCTGAAGACCCTCTGCGAGGACCTGCAAACAGCACAAAAAGATGATCAGAGGTCCTGATCATGGAAGCGAGGTCTGTAAGAGGAGCGGACCGCCTGACCCTTAGAGGAAGGCTTCGGCCTATCTTCGGGCAAGCGCTGAGGTTTGGAATCCCCCAGGCCTTTAACAATGTTTTCCAGCTCCTCACCAAACAGGAGAAGGCCCTGAAAGGGCAACTTCACCAACCTTTGCTTAGAGGCCATGTCCGCCGCCCAATGTCGTAGCCAAAGAGTGCGGCGAGCCGCCACTGCTACAGCCATTTGTTTAGCCGAAGCTCTGACCATATCATAAAGGGCGTCAGCCAAAAAGGACAAGGCCGACTCCATCCGAGGAGCCACTTCAGATAAGGTCTCCGCTCCATCACCGGGCTGTTCCACTGCCTGCTGTAACCAAGCCAGGCAGGCTCTAGCAGCATAACAACTGCATGCAGACGCCCGAACAGTGAGACCTGCCAAATCAAAGGACCACTTCAGAGCTGAATCAAGCCTGCGGTCTTGAATATCCTTCAGGGCAACACCTCCTTCAACAGGGAGAGTAGTTCTCTTTGTCACAGCCGTGACCAGGGCATCCACTTTAGGCATTGCAAAGCGAGCCAAATGTTCTTCACTCAGAGGGTATAATTGCCCCATAGCCCTGGCAACCTTCAAAGGTCCCTCGGGGTCAGCTCATTGAGCTGAAATAAGCTCTTGGATGGAGTCATGCAAAGGAAACACTCGAGCAGGCTTTCTGGTACTAGCCATCCTTGGTTAACAGAGTAGGCTGTGCCACTCCCAGGATCTTCAATCGAGAGGGCTTGTAAGGCATCTGAAATAAGCGCCAGCAGCTCCTTGCGGTGGAAAATCCTCACCGCAGACGAATCATCAAGCTCCTGTGGCAATTCTGCACCCGACTCTGGCTCCTCAGCCCAAGAAGTTCTGCCAGACCCCTCAGAATCCTCACAGCCAGACCACGAGGTGGAAAAAGGGGGGTGCGCCACACTCAGAAGGGGAATTAGCCCTTCTGCGTTTATCAGGAGGATAAGAAACAGGCAAAGCCAACTCCAAAAGGCCAGGATCCACCGGGGGGGGGGGGGGGGGGGGGGGGGGTGGTGCAGGCAGAGGGTCCAAAGAACCCTGTGGAAGAGCTCTTTTAAGCATGTACGCCCTATGCAGCATTAAAACAAAATCAGGGGACAAAACCGCTCCCTGACCGCCCGGATCCTGCCCAGGGCTATCAGCTCTATTATTAGCCTCACTCAGAGGACCCCCCCCCTCGGATTCAGGGCTTTCCGTCGCAATGGAGGCCACGCCATGTGGAAAATCCAAAATGGCGTCCGCTGCCAGCTCAGAGTGCAAAAGATCGCCGCTCACCATGCTCGGGCTGGCTCTACCGTCTGTACAGCACGAATTACAGAGCCCAGCTGCTGATTTGCGCTTGCCATATTTAGAACAGCGCTTTACAGTCTCCGCAGCCATCGCCGAAAACGGCGGTAAAATTCAAAAATGGCGGTTCGCGCCACCAAAAACATCCCGATCGCGGGCCCACCCCGGAGGAGTCAAAAAACACTCTTACCTCACTAGACCGAGTATCACAGCTCCGGTCCTGCAGAAGAATCTCAAGGAAAAAAAAACACCTCTTTTCCAAGATCGCTGCGCTAAAGCGCGATGCGACTTTAATTATTTATTTATTTTTAATGCTGTGAGGAAAGCAGAGGCAAAAAGAGGTAAATAAAAACACTCCGGAGGCTCAGATAAGTGGGAAAGGCAGGGAAAGGCGAACCAATGTGCCTGCATCCACTGAGTGGGAAAGGACAGGGAAAAGCAAGCTAATATGTCCACATCCACGGGGGCATGGGTAAGGCAGGGAAAGAGCTGACCTATGTGCCTTCAAAGTGAAGCTGCTATAGCCTCTAACACCCCGGCTAACAACTGGCAAGCCAGGAGCCACCCCCAGGCAGATTTTTGATGGAGCTCGAAGAAGCTGCAGCCACCCTGCTTGGGGAGATAGAAAATACTTAAGAGGCAGTGGAGCTAGCTGGCCATGAGGCACTGTGAAAAATTGAGTGCTCTCTATCTCCGCCTGCTGGTTGATGGACACAACCCATACGTAATGGCTTCATCTGCTGCTGATGACAAGGGATGACAATATATATAAGTGAAACATCAAAGCATTTCAGTGGCAGTCTAACAGGATGGGGGTAGATAGGTGAAAGACAGGGAGATATGCATGGAGACAGGAGGGTGACAAACAAAGCAGTACATTTCTATGGTTTATAATGGGCTAGAAAACCCAGATCTTTGTTAAATCCTGTCTGGTGGGTGTCATAATATTTAATCACTCTGACTTCAAAGGTCTTACGTTCCTGTATTGTTTTAAAGTTACCTTTCAGGATTCTTACTATGAAATCACTGGTACAGTGTTCTGGTTTTGTAAAGTGCCGACCCACAGGCGTGACATCCTGGCTGGCACTGGCATTTTTCATATGATGTCTATGTAAATTAAACCTTGTCTTTAGCATCTGGCTTGTTTCTCCAATATAGCATCCTTCGTCACGTTTTTTTTTACCCTGAATGATGTATACCACATTGGAAGATGAGTATGTAAAGGATTCCTTGATGTTGAATATTTTTCCTTTGTGAATGACTGTGGGGTCCTGTGAAATGTTTTGGCATAGTTTGCAGCTGGATATATTGCAAGGATGTGTGCCATTCTCTTCTTTATAATCACCTGATACAACTATGTTCTCTGTACTTGAACCTCAACTGGCAGATGTCCTAGGCAAAACCACAAACTTAAGTCTCCCAACTGGTTATAAATTTGCATTTTACATTGATGAAACTGCTATAATTATTGGGAATATTTAGATTTATTTACTAAAGGAAAGTTATATTCTAGTGGAAATTTGAAAGTTAAATCAACTGAAAATTCTTTGATCAGACTATCATTTCTGGTCATACCTAGAGAACTTATTTTTGATACAGCACTTGGCTGACTCACTGTGAGGTAATCATCTGCACAGCAGGAGGCGGGTTGGGCTCTGAATAGGGAGACACAGACCACTTTGTTTGTAGCATTCCATGTGCTGGACCTGAACCAAAATACTGCTAAATGATTTCGGATTATTTTATTCTAAATTTCTCAACTTTTAGGCTATAGGTTTAGCTACCTGATATTCTCTTTAATTTAATGCTTATTGCTTAATTTGTCCTGTGAATCTGTACTGTGGTGCACTTCTCTGTCTTCTAACCCTGCTCCCCCTCCCAAAAAGACAAAAACAACAAAAAATAATACCCTCCTTTCTTTTCTGCCTAGCTCTGATAGAGGATGCACTTTTCTAACTGCTTCTGGTCCTGTAGCACTCTAACTTTGTGGAAAGGTTCTGCCCATCCTAGGCAAAACCACAAACTTTGTCTCCCAACTGGTTATAAATGTGCTTTTTACACTGATGAAACTGCTATAATTATTGGGAATATTTAGGTTTATTTACTGAAGGAACGTTTATATTCTAGTGGAATTTGAAAGTTAAATCAACTGAAAATTCTTTGATCAGACTATCATTTCTGGTCATACCTAGAGAACCTTTTTTGATATAGCACTTGGCTGACTCACTGGGACTTATAGTCCCATCCACCTTCCCCACATCCCACCCACCCCAGGGTTTTCCAGTCATATACAGACAAGCCAAAACTCATTAACTTTACTCCTCAGTCACACACAGGCAATCTTGCAGACTGTTAACACCATCACAGTACACCTGTTCATACCCATTTCAACCAATCAGGATGACTTTTATTCTCTGTAATAATTGTGGTGCTTTAGTTTCAAGGCCAATCATCTGGAGACTTAAGGCTTGTCCTGTCTGTCTTCAGCTTGCTAGTTTAGAACAGGAGCTCAGTAAAGCAGGAATTGGATGCCTTAAAGCAGCTTCTAGGACTGCACAGAATCATACCAACTTCTCACCACTGCCTCAAAGGATAAAACCATCTAAGAATAGATGGTTCACGGTAGGCTCAGGCAGACTACGTTATGTGGCACAGAAGCATCCGCCCTCACAAGTGTTGCCCCTACAGAATTCTTTTGCTCCATTACAGCACTGTGATATTCCTAAAAATAGAATTGAGGCGGAAGAAAAAGCAATGAAGGTGGAACAAAAAGATATGAAGGTACCCAAAGAGAAAAGACACCCCCAAATCACTAATGTTGAAACTCATACCAGGAAACTGTTGCTACTAGGGGATTCCATTATCAGAGGCATTAACTTTGAAACAGTTCAAGGGGCCATGCTACCAGGAGTACCAAGCAAATAATCTCTATAATCAGAGAAGAAACTAAGGAGTCAAACACTGTTGATGTTATCCACCTGGGAACAAACGACTTGTCCAGTAATAGCCCACTTGCCACGCAGAGAGCTTTTCAGGAGCTGGGAGAGGTGTTAAAACCTTTGATACAAACAATAGCTTTCTCTGAAGTACTACTTACCTTTGGAAAGGGAGAGAAAAGATTGCAAAGTACTGAGAATTTCAATAGCTGGCTCAAAGCCTGGTGTCACCAAGAAGGATTTAGGTACATAGGAGGATTGGGCAATACATGGAAGAACAAAAGACTATACTGTAACGATGGGCTGCATCTCACTGTGGCAGGAAAAAAATCCTTGGGGAGAAATTCAGACAATATATTTCTAGGCATTTAAACTAGAAGGCGGGGGTGGTATATGAAGGCAGTTCACTTCAAGTGGTCACCCCCAGCTAAAGCTAAAGACAAGATGCGTCAGTAGAAAAGAAAGCAATGAAAACAACAATCTTAGCAAATCACTACTTACCAACACAGCAGGAAGTGAGACTAAACAAGAAACTAAACAAAAGATAAAAATTCCACTGAAATGTAGATGGAAAGCGATGACCACAAATGCTCGCAGTCTAAGCAATAAAGTTCATGACCTTCAAGCCCTGATGTTGGAGGCAAACTTAGATGTTGTTGCAATCACGGAGACATGGCTCAATGGTTCCCATGAATGGGATGCAAACATACCAGGCTATAATCTATTTAGGATGGATAGAGATGGTTGTAAAGGTGAAGGAGTAGCACTGTATGTGAGAAATGATATCGCAGCGACTGAAATGACAGAGACCTGGGGAAAGGAACATGCGATATGGATCACCTTAAAAAGAGATGATAGAACCTCTGTCCACGTGGGTGTTGTCTACAGACCTCTGACACAATTGGAGGAACTAGAAAAAGATCTGATCACAGATATTCAAAAGTTGGGAAAGAAGAGAGAGGCGCTGTTGCTGGGAGATTTCAATCTGCCGGATGTAGATTGGAAGGTTCCATCTGCGGAATTGGAAAGAAGTAGAGAGATCATGGATGCTTTTCAAAGTGCTCTGCTCAGACAAATGGTGACGGAACCCACGAGGGAGGGAGCGATGCTGGATCTGGTGCTCACAAATGGGGATACATCTACTATGTATGTAAGGATTGATACGGTCACCTATTCTGTTCAATATCTACCTGAAGTCACTAGCAGAGCTGATTCAATCAATGGACACTCAGTTCTACATCTATGCAGATGATGTGCAGCTAACTCATACCCATTGAATCTGACTTACCTACAGCCTTGAATAAACTGATTACCTGTCTAACATCAATTCAAGATTGGGCTAACCACAACAAACTTTGCCTGAACCCAAGTAAAACTGAGCTTCTCTGGGTCCCCAACACAAGTGGATACATACCTGATATCAAAATCCCTTTTGGGAAGTATGAACTCCCCCTCAAATCACAAGTCAGGAACCTTGGAATACAGTTAGATTCAACACTTACTTTGATTCCCCAAATCCAAGCAACCTTCAACAGCTGCTTCTACTACTTGCAACAGCTATGCTGCCTCTCTCCTTACATCAAGAAGGTAAACCTTATCCCAGTTGTGCATGCCATGACAACATCAAGACTGGATTACTGCAATGCACTATACAGTGGTCCGACTACAAAGGGCCTGCACCAGCTCCAGTTGATTCAGAACGCAGCAGCAAGACTCATAGAAGGTTGCAAGCGACGTGACCACATCACACCATTTTTGCAAAAACCTTTTGGCTACCAGTGCAATACAGGGCAAAATTTAAAACTATGTCTGATATTCAAGGCCCTGAAAGGAAACGGCCCCGAGTACCTGAAAAATAGGATGATCCTCCACACACCACCAAGGACACTAAGATCCTCCCAAGGACTTTCACTAACTACACCCTCTCCAAAAGACACTACACAATGTGATAACAGCAAGCGAGCCTTCTCCAGAGTAGCCCCCACATTCTGGAATGCACTGCCTGAAAGGCTTCGTTCTTCAACCAGGCCTTTAATGGAAAAAGTAACTAACTTGCTTGTCTCACTCACACACACAAGGAGTGACTCGGACTGCATATACTGCAGCAGGACATGTTTATCTACTCCTACCCTTGCTGTGATAATATTTAACCATCTCTCCGTGCTCATGTGCAACTTCTTTAAATCAGTCACCTTACTTTCTAACTCTTCCTACTGTCTTACCTATCTATATGTTACATCTTTGCTTTACCCTTCACTATCAATTATAATGCTCTACTAATTACATATTGTGTTCACATTGTAACTAGTACTTTGTCTTATTTGAATATTTTTACTGCTGTAATTGCCTATTGCTCATGTTTGACCTATTCTTACTGCACACCACCTTGAGTGAATTCCTTCAAAAAGGCGGTAAATAAATCCAAATAAATAATTTTCAACAACTCATTTTAATAATGGTTTATGGACTTTTCCTTTAGGAGGCCATCCAAACCTTTTTTAAACCCTGCTAAGCTTTTACCACATTCTCTGGTAACGAATTCCTGAGCTTAATTACACACTGAGGGAAGAAAAATTCTCAGACTTGTTTTACAATTTACTAGTTTGTACTTTCATTCCATGTCCCCTAGTCCTAGTATTTTTGGAAAGAGTAAATAAACAATTCATGTCTACGTTCCACTCCACTCATTATTTTATAGACCTCTATATCTCCCCTCAGCCGCCTTTTTTCCAAGCTGAAGAGCCCTAGCCGCTTTAGTCTTTCCTCATAGGGAAGTCATCCCATCCCCCTTACTATTTTTGTCGACCTTCTCTGTACCTTTTCTAATTCCACTATATCTTTCTTGAGATGCGGTGACCAGAATTGAACACAATATTTGAGGTTTGGACGCACCATTGACCAATACAAAGGCATTATAACGTCCTCATTTTCATTTTCCATTCCTTTCCTAATAATACCTAACATTCTATCTGCTTTCTTAGCCACCACAACACACTGAGCAGAGGGTTTCAACGTATCATCAACAACGACATCTAGATCCCTTTCTTGGTATGTGACTGCTAACGTGGAACCTTGCATGACATAGCTATAATTCGGGTTCCACTTTTCCACATGCATCACTTTGCACTTGATCATATTAAATGTCATCTTCCATTTAGACGCCCAATCTCCCAGTCTCGTAAGGTCCTCTTGTAATTTTTCACATTTTAACTGTGTCGTCAGCAAATTTAATTACCTCACTAGTTACTCCCATCTCTAGATCAATTATAAATATGTTCAAAAGAAGCAGTCCCAGCACAGAGCCCTGGGGAACCCCACTAACTACCCTTCTCCATTGAGAATACTGACCATTTAACCCTACTCTCTGATTTCTATTTTTTAACCAGTTTTTAATCCACAATAGGACACTACCTCCTATCCCATGACTTTCCAATTTCCTCTGGAGTCTTTCATGAGGTACTTTGCCAAACACCTTTTGAAAATCCAGATACACAATATCAACCACCTCACCTTTATCCACGTTTGTTCACCCCTTCAAAGAAATGTAGCAAGATTTCCCTTCACTAAATCCATGTTGGCTTTGTCTCATTAATCCATGCTTTTGAATATGCTCTGTAATTTTGTTCTTTATAATAGTCTATCATTTTACCCAGCACTGACGTCAGGCTCACCGGTTTATAATTTCCCAGATCTCCTCTGGAACCTTTTAAATAAAAATTGGCGTTACACTGGCCACCCTTCAATCTTCCAGTAACCATGCTCGATTTTAAAGATAAATTACATATTACTAACAATAGTTCTACAAGTTCATTTTTCAATTCTATTAGTACTCTGGGATAAATACCATCTGGTCTAGGAGATTTGCAACTCTTCATTTTGTCAAATTGCCCCATTACACTCTCCAGGTTTATAGAGATTTCATTCAACTTCTCCGACTCGTCAGCTTTGAATATCATTTCTGGCACAGGCATCTCTACCAAATTTTCCTCAGTGAAGACCGAAGCAAAGAATTCATTTAATCTCTCCGCTATGGCTTTGTCTTCCCTGATTGCCCCTTTCACCCCTTGGTCATCTAGCGGTCCAACCGATTCTTTTGCCGGCTTCTTACTTTTAACATACCAAAAAAAATTTTACTATATGTTTTTGCCTCCAGCGCAATTTTTTTTCAAAGTCCCTCTTTGCCTTCCTTATCAGCACTTTGCATTTGACTTGACATTCCTTATGCTGTTGCTTATTATTTTCAGTCGTTTCAGTCTTCCATTTTCTTTTAGCTCTAATAGCTTCCTTCACCTCACTTTTTAACCATGCCGGCTGTCGTCTGGTCTTCCTCCCTTCTTTTTTAATAAACGGAATATATTTGCTCCTGTAAGTTTTTTTTTTTCACGGTTCTTCTCATTTTTTCATAGTTTCCTTTTTGAAAGTTAAAATGCTAACATATTAGATTTCCTGTGTATACTCTCTCCAAAGCTAATATTAAATCTGATAATATTATGATCACTGTTATCAAGCAGCCCCATCACCATTACCTCCCGCACCAGATCATGCGCTCCACTAAGGACTAGGTCTAGATTTTTCCTCTTGTTGGCTCCTGTACCAGCTGCTCTATAAAGCAGTCCTTGATTTTGTCAAGGAATTTTACCTCCCTAGCATGTCCTGATGTTACATTTACCCAGTCAATATCGGGGTAATTGAAATCACCCATTATTATTGTGTTACCCAGTTTGTTAGCCTCCCTAATTTCTGATAACATTTCTACATTCATCTGTTCATCCTGGCCAGGCAGACAGTAGTACACTGCTATCACTATCACTATCTCTGGCCATCTTCAAATCTAAGCTAAATCTTCGATGCTGCTTTTAACTCCTAAACCTTCAACTGTCCCCTATCCTTGATATGTCCTGTCTGTCCTAACCCTTATCCCTTACTTGTCTGTCCGTCATAATTAGATTGTAAGCTCTATCGAGCAGGGACTGTCTCTCCATGTTCAAGTGTGAAGCGCTGCGTACGTCTGGTAGTGCTATAGAAATGATAAGTAGTAGTACTACTTTTCCCCTTTACACGCGTAATTTCAATGTGTTTCGTTTCCTGCAGAGTTTTCAATCTTTGATTCAATGCCCTCCTTAGCATACAATGACACCCTTCCAGCAATTCGATCTACCCTATCACTACGATATAATTTGTACCCCTGCATGACAGTGTCCCACTGGTTATCCTCTTGCCACTAGGTCTCAGAGATGCCTATTATATCTAATTTTTCATTTAATGCAATATATTCTAACTCTCCCCTCTTATTTCTTAGGCTTCTGGCATTTGCATATAGACATTTCTTTTTTCTTTATGTTTATTAATTTTACATTTATATCAACAAACATAAATGTTTGAAAATATCAGCAATCATAAAACAAAAGGCAATATATACTTATATCAAATAATAATATAGCATAGAAATCTTCATCTTAACTTTGTCCATAATAATTTTAAATGAAGAAACTAGGAAATAATTAAAACATATATGGCAAATTAATTTTTTTTTTTTTGTTACATTTGTACCCCACGCTTTCCCACTCGTGGCAGGTTCAATGTGGCAGGCAATGGAGGGTTAAGTAACTTGCCCAGAATCACAAGGAGCTGCCTGTGCCGGGAATCGAACTCAGTTCCGCAGTTCCCCAGGACCAAAGTCCACCACCCTAACCACTAGGCCACTCCTCCACTCCAAAAGATTGCAAATTAATATTAAAATTAATATTAAAATTAAAATTTAATAATTAAATTACAAAACGGTAGAGAAAGATCAGATGTCTGCACCCAATGTAACAGCATTTCTAAATAGAAAGGCAAATCTATTTATTTATTTATTGCATTTGTATCCCACATTTTCCCACCTTTTTGCGGGCTAAGTGTGGCTTACAATATATTGTGAATGGTGGAAGTACAATTTGTTGCATTACGATTATAGGTTACATAGTGAAGAGTTATGGGAAGACAAAGTCGACGTCGAAATACAGTATGGGGAGTAGAACAATGTAATGTAACAATGGAGAATTGATAGGGCGATAAAACAATAACAAGAGGGTAGAGATTTAGGTGTGGTGAGAATACGGGGGAAGAGAACTCAGAAGAGAGTGTACTGATACATTTCTCTTAGTGTGTGTGGACTTCATGTTTTTTGATCCTTGCAGTAAGTTCTCTCAAAGAGATGAGTCTTCAATAGTTTACGGAAGTGGTACAACCCTTTCTCTTGATTCAATAAATTCTAACAGTTTCTTGGGGGTAAAGAAAATATAATTTGCCAATTCAAAAGAGACATGACATTTACAAGGAAATTTTAGCAAAAAAGTACCTCCTAATTTAAGAATTCTTGATTTATACATCAAGAATTCTTTTCTCCTCTTTTGTGTACATCTTGCTAGGTCAGGAAATACCTGAATCTTTGCATATAGACATTTCAAACCATATTTGTTGATCCTATTTACATCATGCCCAGTACTTGACAGTATTAATTTGCAATCTTTTGTCCAATTTTTATTTTGGTCTACTATGGTCTCTTTTGCAACCTCACTATCGGGATACCCTATCTTCTTGTTTTGGCGATATCTTTGAAAGATACCTTATTCCAAATCATGCGCTTTTGAGCAGCTGTCGGCCTTCCCCCAGAGGTAAACAGAGAAGGCTTATCAAAATTGTGGAGAAAATGCATCACCCACCCTATGAGGTGAGACAAGTACCTAAAAATGCATCATATGGACAAGAGAAAGGAAATACACACCTCAAAGGTACAAAACAATGCACAATTAGAAATGTTTTTCATTAAAAAAAGTTCTAAGTGACAATGTAGTTGAGAAAGGATGGCCTTTCTTCAGAGAGCATGGCATCTATGTTCAATAAATCAAGAACAAGCACAAAGGCTTAATGGCAGAAAAAGAAGAGTACAATCAAAGATCATGTAGGATCTGGAAATCACGTGGGACAAAGAAAACAAATGACAGGATATAAAAGTGGCTCATATAATCAGTCCAGAATACTGCTATTCTTATCTACTCATGTGCCTTTGTAAACCGCCTTGTGCATCCCCTCTTTAGGTGGTATATTAAGAATTTAATAAACTATAAGAATTTTAAAAAATAATAAAACCATAAACTGTTCTGTATTGTTATGGAATAAACACACAGCAACAGCCATCAACTGGCAGCCATGTCATCAAGTCGGTGTCTTCCAGGTTGGCTTTTCTTCACCAAACACAAAAAGGTTTGCCATTAAACTCGCATGAAGGATGACAACTCAGTGGCCAGGTGTGTAGTACATACTTACTGCCCAGGGCTTGATTTACTAAGGCTCCCCCGCCACCCCAATCTTGTCTATTGGAAAAGTATGGTGAATCTGCATCTACTGAGAACAGAGATTAGTAGTATATAGGAGCGGCATGATGTCCTACATGATGATAAACTCACACAGAACTGAGAAAGGAACCCACTAGTTATTCGCTAAGGCTTTAATGAGGAAACATAAGAAATGGTCCTTAAACTGATTTCAAGTGTCATAAGTACATAAGTAGTGCCATACTGGGAAAGACCAAAGGTCCATCTAGCCCAGCATCCTGTCACCGACAGTGGCCAATCCAGGTCAAGGGCACCTGGCACGCTCCCCAAACGTAAAAACATTCCAGACAAGTTACACCTAAAAATGCGGAATTTTTCCAAGTCCATTTAATAGCGGTCTATGGACTTGTCCTTTAGGAATCTATCTAACCCCTTTTTAAACTCCGTCAAGCTAACCGCCCGTACCACGTTCTCCGGCAGCGAATTACAGAGTCTAATTACACGTTGGGTGAAGAAAAATTTTCTCCGATTCGTTTTAAATTTACCACACTGTAGCTTCAACTCATGCCCTCTAGTCCTAGTATTTTTGGATAGCGTGAACAGTCGCTTCACATCCACCCAATCCATTCCACTCATTATTTTATACACTTCTATCATATCTCCCCTCAGCCGTCTCTTCTCCAAGCTGAAAAGCCCTAGCCTTCTCAGCCTCTCTTCATAGGAAAGTCGTCCCATCCCCACTATCATTTTCGTCGCCCTTCGCTGTACCTTTTCCAATTCTACTATATCTTTTTTGAGATACGGAGACCAGTACTGAACACAATACTCCAGGTGCGGTCGCACCATGGAGCGATACAACGGCATTATAACATCCGCACACCTGGACTCCATACCCTTCCTAATAACACCCAACAAGTGTCACTTATTTAATCCTGAAAGAGATCATTAGATTACAATAGCCAACCCTCACCCCTGACACTATCACTGCTCTCCTATGACAAAATGTACCCTCATCACTCTCATTGCTAACCCCACATTCCTACTTACACCTATAATGAATGACCCAGTATCACCCAACCCAGCAGTAACCACACATGTTTTCCATAGCACTATTAGACATACACAGCACTGTATAGTATTAAGTATTCAGGTACAAACTTGTCTGTGCCCCAAGATTATCCAAGCAGGTACCTAAGGCAGTGAGATAGCGGCTTGCCCAAGGCCACAAGGAGTGTCAATCGCATGACGATTTGAACCCTGGCTTCTCTGGTTCTCAGCCACTAGGGTAGGCTCCCCTCCACCACCCCCTCAAATCCTGGCTTCTCTCTATTCTCCATACACCATGACAGTCATTACCTTTGCCATCACCCTATCTCTTAATGATTTGCCCTAGCACCCCCCCCCCCCCCCCCCATTAACCTCCTCGATGACTGACACAACTCTACACCCCCATCTTGATTATTAACCCTTCCCTGTAACTAACCTTATCTCCTCATCTTTATTTATTAATTGGAATTTATTAACCACCTTTATGAAGAGATTCACCCAAGGTAGTGTACAGCTGGAACAGTTTAACATAAAACTTACAATTTTAAGAGTATAACAACAGTAAAATAATTGAAACCTAATAACCGAACTACCGTGAAACAGTATCAAAACTATACCGACTCTACCCTTTCCATCACCACTGCCAGATCGACCCACTCCCCTCACTACCGATCGAGCCTAACCTGTTCCAGCTATGCTGGGCCCTAGACTTGACCCCACAACTCACACTAACCTGCTCCACCCCAATGGCTGACCGTGCACCCCTAGTATTTACAAATTACAACACCTTGCCTAGTTCAGTCTTGGTTACCTTAGCTCTTCCCCATCTTCATCCCCTCTCCATAACTCTTATCTCCCCACACAGCTTGTTGTCGGACCCCAATCTCCCCCGCCCCTCATCTCTGCTCCTACCCAGCAACTACTCCTGTGACTGACAGCAGCAGGTATCAGAGCGACTGGAAACTACCGGTCGTAACCGTGGGTTGTCTCGAGGGACCGGAAGCCGCGTGCAGAGACGGCGTAAAGGCCGGCGGCAACAGCAGCAGCTCCCGCACCGGCTAGCGCAGGCCAGGACTGCGCTGTCAGCCAAGCCAGGGCCCAGCGCCAGCCGCCGCTACCTCCTCACCTGGACGGGTTCCTGGAGTACCGTCATCCTGCGGCCACGCTGCCTCACAAGCGCTCCCGGACCCCACAGCACCTCAGGCCCAGCCGGCCGCAGCTCATTTAAACTCACAGCGACCGTTACCGGGGAGGCCGGGCCGGAAACAGCCGAACGCTGCCGGAAAGGGTCGGAGCCTCCGGAACAGCTGCCGGAAAATGCCGAGCGACAGCCGGCCAAGCTTTGACGAAGGAAGGGATCCGGGCGCTGCCGAGAGGAGCCGAAGGGGCGCTCAAGCGATGTTGCCTGATGGAGAACGCCCCCTGCCGGGAACTAGGGAATTGCAGTAGATTTTGCGCCCCCCAGTGGGTGGTTCTGCAATGTCTCAGTCTCTCCTTCATACAGTCTGCATCGGATTTCTTACATAGATGCAGGTTATCAAGTTCCATGAGAGAGAGACATTTTGTGGCCAGTCCTAATGTTGAGCTTGCTTACACCCAAAACCAGTGTGGTCTTTGTAATCCCTGGTTCCACTTGTTGAAAACCAGGTCGCATAATTCAGCACAGGACTGTAGCAAGCTATAATTGCAGCCTGTGCGACTCAACCACGACCCATACCCCCAAACTCCTCTCCCTAGAGTATCTATCACCCTCCCACAACCCCCCCCCCCCAAGAAGAACCTGGGGTCATCTTCGACTCCTTCTCTGAACATATTCAGCAGACTGCTAAAACCTGTCGTTTCTTTCTCTACAGTCACAAAAGAGAGAGAATACAGCATACAAAAGCAACCAACCAAACAAACAAAGCAAACACTGGGCCTTCAGGATTGAGAAAAATGTAGTTCTTTATTTATAATGGAGACCCGACACGGTCCGTGTTTCAGCATACGAACGCCTACATCAGGGGTCAAGGGACTCCTATAGGTCAGCAAGATAATAGGTTGACAGAGATGTGGAATAAACAATCAGGTTATATTACCCGCTGTTTGAACAGCTCGTTTGTAGAACGCCTTCAGCTGTGTCAACCGCCAAAAGTTTCTCTACAACATCAGCAAAATTCACCCTTTCCTTTCTGAGCACACTACCCAGAACCCTTATCCACCCACTTATCACCTCTCGTTTAGACTATTGCAACTTGCTTCTCACAGGTCTCACACTAAGCCATCTCTGTCCTCTTCAATCTGTTCAAAGTTCTGCTGCATGACTTATATTCCGCCAGTGTCGCTATGCTCATATTAGCCCCTCCTCATAAGTACATAAGTATTGCCATACTGGGAGACCAAAGGTCCATCAAGCCTAGCATCCTGTTTCCAACAGTGGCCAATCCAGGTCACAAATACCTGGCAAGATCCCAAAAAAGTACAAAACATTTTATACTGCTTACTCCAGAAATAGTGGATTTTCCCCAAGTCCATTTAATAATGGTCTATGGACTTTTCCTTTAGGAAGCCGTCAAAACCTTTTTTTAAACTCCGCTAAGCTAACCACCTTTACCACATTCTCTGGCAACGAATTCCAGAGTTTAATTATAAGTTGAGTGAAGAAAAATGTTCTCCAATTCGTTTTAAATTTACTACATTGTAGCTTCATCGCATGCCCCCTAGTCCTAGTATTTTTGGAAAGCGTAAACAGACGCTTCACATCTACCCATTCAACTCCACTCATTATTTTATAGACCTCTATCGTATCTTCTTATTATTATTATTATTATTAACATTTGTATAGCACTACCAGACGCACGCAGCGCTGAACACCTGACACAGAGAGACAGTCCCTGCTCGATAGAGCTTACAATCTAAAAATACAGACAGACAAGACAATTAAGGGTGAGGAAAGTACTGGGTGAGAAGGAACAAGGATAGGGGAATTGAATAGTGGTTAGGAGCGAAAAGCAGTGGTGAAAAGGTGGGTTTTCAGCATAGATTTGAAAACAGGCAGAGATGGAGCTAGGCGTACAGGCTCAGGAAGTCCATTCCAGGCAAAAGGCGCCACGAGGGAAAAGGAACGAAGCCTGGAATTAGTGGAGGAGAAGGGGGACGACAAGAGAGATTTGTCCAGCGAGCGGAGTTTACGGGGAGGAATGTAGGGAGAGATGAGAGAGGAGAGGTAGTGGGGGGCTGCAGAAGGGATGCATTTATAGATCAGTAAGAGAAGTTTGAACTGTACACGGAAGCAGACAGGGAGCCAGTGAAGCGACTTGAGGAGTGGGCTAGTGTGGGTAAAACGATTTTGGTGGAAAATAAGTTGTGCCGCAGAATTTTGGACAGACATGAGAGGAGAGAGATGGCTGAGCAGAAGACCAGTGAGAAGCAAATTGCAATAATCCAAGGGAGAGGTGACAAGGGTTTGGATAAGGGTTCTGGTAGCGTATTCAGAGAGGAAGGGGCGAATTTTGCTAATGTTGTAGACAAAGAAGCGACAGGTTTTGGCTGTCTGCTGGATGTTAGCGGAAAAGGAGAGGGAGGAATCAAAGATGACTCCTAGGTTGCGAGCAGATGAGACAGGGAGGATGAGGGTGCCATCTACTGAAATAGAGAATGGGGGGAGGGGCGAGGTGGGCCTGGGGGGAAAGACAATAAGTTCAGTTTTGGCCATGTTCAGTTTCAGGTGGCGGTGTGACATCCAGGCAGCTATGTCGGTCAAGCAGGCTGAAACCTCAGACGCCTTTTCTCCAAGCTGAAGAGCCCTAGCCGCTTTAGCCTTTCCTCATAGGGAAGTCGTCCCATCCCCTTTATCATTTTCATTGCCCTTCTCTGCACCTTTTCTAATTCCACTACATCTTTTTTGAGATGCGGCGACCAGAATTGAACACAATATTCAAGGTGCGGTCGCACCATGGAGCGATACAAAGGCATTATAACATCCTCATTTTTGTTTTCCATTCCTTTCCTAATAATACCTAACATTCTATTTGCTTTCTTAGCCACAGCAGCACACTGAGCAGAAGGTTTCAACGGATCATCAACGACGACACCTAGATCCCTTTCTTGGTCCGTGACTCCTAACGTGGAACCTTGCATGACGTAGCTATAATTCGGGTTCCTCTTTCCCAGATGCATCACTTTGCACTTGCTCACATTAAACGTCATCTGCCATTTAGACGCCCAGTCTCGTAAGGTTCTCTTGTAATTTTTCACAATCCTCCCGCAATTTAATGACTTTGAATAACTTTGTGTCATCAGCAAATTTACTTACCTCACTAGTTACTCCCATCTCTAGGTCATTTATAAATATGTTAAAAAGCAGTGGTCCGAGAGAGGGAAGTGACATCATGCTGCCTAATGGCTGCTTGATCTTGGGGCTCCGCGGCTTCCTCACCTTTAACTAGTTTTGCCTGCTTGCACCAGCCTTGAAACGTGCTTTATTTCCTGTCTGGAGATCGGGACAAGTTTGCTGAAGCGATCTTGCTGAGGGATCTGGAGGATGTCGGTGGCCAAGAAAGACAGCGAGAGGCTGTCTGTTAAGTCGGTGGCGAAGGCTCCTCGCTGCCATGCTTCCCCTTCCCGCTCCGATTCCAATTCAACAGCTTCGGCGGCGGAGGTCAGGTCTGCAGCGCAAGTACAGAGGTTTACTAAAGATCTAGCAAAAACGCTAGCGGGCATCAGAGAAGATATTAAAACCTCTAAGGAGGAGATATTAGAGAGGATGGATGCCCTGAGCGTGGACCTCCACAAGCTCGGTGGTCGGGTGGAGGAGTTGGAGAACCGCGTGGAGGGCCATGAAGAGCAACTGAGCAGTGCTGACTCGCGCCTTCAGAAATTAACTGCAGCATATGATGAGCTGCAATATAAAGTGGATGACCTCGAGAACCGTGGAAGACGGAATAATCTCCGTTTAAGGAGTGTTCCTGAGGTGGGAGACAAGGAGGATGTCCCTACAATTGTCAAAATGATCTGTGGTAAATTCCTGGGGTCGGAGGAGATGGAGATTGATCAGGCACACAGGGCGTTTGGAAAACCAGTTGACAACAGGCCTAGAGACATCATAGTGCGATTTGCTGCCTTCCTATGAAAGAACAAATACTACAGAAGGCGCGTCACGTGTCTTCGGGGGATTATAATGGTGCCAAAATAACTGTTTTTCAGGACCTGTCTCAGTTCACTCTCAGTCAGAGGAGGGTAATGAAACCAGTACTTGAGGTCCTAAACCAGCAAAAAATTCCTTATAGATGGGCCTTTCCCTTTGCTCTTTGTTTCACTGCAGGGGGTAAGAGGCATCACATCTGTACAGCAGGAGAAGCTTGGAAGATACTATCAGACATAGGAATGTCGGTGGCGGAAGCGCCGGTGGCTGCTACATCGATTGCCAATGTGAAAGCTAAGCTGCAGAGATGGAGGAGAGTGGAGGGGAAAGCCAAGACATCTGGAACCGCTGCTTGAATGTCCAGTTAGATTTGTACTTAAGTAAAGTTGTGGAAGTTCTGATTGTTCATGAAATCTCTCTAGGAAGCTGTTGGCTCCTTAATTAGTTCCAAATTTGGACTTCGAGGATGTTTGTGTGGCTGCTAAAGATGGCCGACGGATAGGACGCTGAGATCATAGCTCCCCAAACAGAGCCCAAAACTTTTCCTGTTTAAATTTGTTTCTGATAAATTTTACCTTCTATGTTTGTGGAATGCCAAAGAGAAAGGGGAAATCGAGGGGACCTCTTCCTTCCAAGGTGGAAACCCCTTCTCTTCGCCAAACATCTATCTCGGCATTCTTGGCTTCCACTCCGACAGGGTTTCCGCTGCCGGTGCTGGGGAGAGCACTGGCCAGGAGAGTGATTTCTCACTCAGCCCAGCTGGCCCTTTGACTCCTCCATTCCCACAGCTGACCGGAGTATTAGTACCGGAGAAGGTGAATCCTAAGTCTCCGAAGGAGTCACAGACACCAGAAAAGCCCATAGAGGCGTGGGAGAAAATGGAGGAAGCCCAGCATTCTCAGGCAACAGAGGCGGTCCCGACGCAAGATTTTACCGTGCTACAAGCTGAAACAACTTTATTGTTGGCGGGGACACAGCCTCTGATAAGACCGGCCGAAATTTCGCTGGAGACTATTTGGATTGCGCTGGAAAGCCTCCACAAGGTCTGTTTATCTTTTATTTCTGTAACCCTGAATAATGCAACACAAGTAAAATCTATGAAAACTGAACTAGAAACTATTTCTGCCAAACAATTGAAAATGGATGGAGAGTTGAGAAAATTACCGTATTTTTCGGACTATAAGACGCACTTTTTCCCCCCCAAATTTGGGAGGAAAATGGGGGGTGCGTCTTATAGTCCGAAGGTAGAGATTTCCCTCCCTCCCTCCCTCCCTCTGAGTTCGGGATCGCCCTCCCCCCAGCCCTCCCTCCCTCCCTCTGAGTTCGGGATCGCCCTCCCCCCAGCCCTGTCACCACTTCTCCCTACTCACGTCACGTGATCTTCCCTGGTGGTCTAGTGACGTCGGGGCAGGAAAGAGCCTCCTCTTTCCTGCCCAGCACGCTGCTCTCCGTCCTCCTGTATGCAGCCTGACGGTCTCGGCGAGATTCAAAATGGCCGCCGAGACTTCAATTCTCTGCGGCCATTTTGAATCTCGCCGAGACTGTCAGGCAGCATACAGGAGGACGGAGAGCAGCGCGCTGGGCAGGAAAGAGGGGGCTCTTTCCTGCCCCGACATCACTAGACCACCAGGGAAGATCGCGTGACGTGAGTAGGGAGAAGTGGTAACAGGGCCGGGGGGAGGGCGATCCCGAACTTGGAGGGAGGGATTCGGACAAGACGCACCGGAGCACCTAGGTTTTAGAGGAGGGAAAAAGGAAAAATTTTTTTTTCCTATTTCCCTCCTCTAAAACCTAGGTGCGTCTTATGGTCCGGTGCGTCTTATAGTCCGAAAAATACGGTAAGTGAAGTCCAAACCCAAGTGGTTGGAGAAAAACTGATGACTATGAGAAAAATTGAAAATTTAGAAAATTCTCTGCAAAATCAAAATCTAAGAATTCTGAATTTTCCTTTGAATGACTTAATATCACCGAAAGAGATGTTCTTTAAATTTTTGA
Organism: Microcaecilia unicolor; assembly: GCF_901765095.1. Taxonomy (NCBI): domain Eukaryota; kingdom Metazoa; phylum Chordata; class Amphibia; order Gymnophiona; family Siphonopidae; genus Microcaecilia; species Microcaecilia unicolor. Next base: position 92,325,353 of record NC_044042.1, on the reverse strand, counting down.
GAGAGGAGTTTAAGTACTCTGAACCAATGTACCCTCCTGTTCATAAAATCTACTATTTGCCAGTAAAACAGGAAATGTTACAAGAACATGAACAAGGAATTCAAGACCAATCAAAATATCAAGTAGAGGGCTTGGACATAACTACCTTTTTAGAACAATCCACTGAAGAGGAAAAAAAGAGATCTACATTAATAGTGAAGTTTGTCTTCCTCCAAGATAAGGAAGCTTTATTGAAACTTTATTTTTAGAGAACTAAAATAGATTTCTTAGGAGGGAGAATTCTTATCTTTCCTTATGTATCTAAGTGGACACAAACGCGTAGAAAGAAGTTTTTGGAATTAAGACAAGATGTGATTTCACTGCAAGCCAGATTTCAATTGCGTTTTCCATGCAAATGTTTGGTATTATACAAGGATAAGAAATATATTTTTTATGAGGTTGATCAACTTTCTGACTTTATAGAGGCCAGGAGGCAATCTGGACAATCCTTATAGTTAATGGGTCTAAGTTATAAGAGAAGCCAAAAAGTTTTGTTTTACTATTTTTGATTTACTACCAGCGCCTCTTGGTTAATACTTAGGACATCTTGGATCCTAATTTGTGGATTAATTAGAGCCACGAGTTAAGCTGATTTATATGTTTAAAATATTGCCTAGTGAATAAAAGTGTATCATGTGCTCTGTAATATTTCCTCAAAGATATTTATCTTTGTAAACCAAATATTTAAAATGAATAAACAAACAAATAAATAAATAAATAAATAAAAGGATGTTTGTGTGAGCATTTGGGGATAAGAAGGGGTTGAAGGGGGAATGGATGGGAGGGGGTCTGAATGAGTAGGTGGGGGGGGGGGAGGCTGCGGGTGTTGGGATTGAGTGGTTTTGGGAATTGGGTGATGTCCTTTTCTTACAATTCCCAGGCAGGGTTGGAGGGGGATTATCTATTTCAGGGGGGAATATTAGGCCTGGGGGTGGAAGATTAGTAGGGGATGAGGGGGAGGGGAGGGTGGGTGTTCGGGGGGGATGGGGTTGATGGGGGTGGGGAGATGTGCAATAAAGGGCTCCCCAGATGTGCAGTGTGGGGCATAGGCTTGCCTGTAGGTGTTTGATATGACAAGGGACCTAACATTTTTATCCTATAATGTGAAGGGCCTGAATTCGCCGCAGAAACGCCAAAAGCTATTTAAAGAATTAACTCACTTTCATCTTCAGGTGGTGTTTGTCCAGGAGACTCATTTGAGAAGGGAACATGAAAAGTTTTTATCGCATCCTCAATATTCCTCTGTTTATTGTGCATCTGCTCTTCATGGGTCTAAGAAAAGAGGGGTGGCCATCATGATTCATTCCACGCTGCAGCTCAAGGTGGTGAGGGTGAAGCGAGATACGGAGGGGTGCTTTTTGATACTGAGTGTATTTTGGGAGGATCAAGCTGTAACATTGGCCTCAATATTTGTGCCTAATGAAGGGCAGAAAGGGTTCTTGTCTAATTTGGTGGGATAATTTTTTTTTTGTTACATTTGTACCCTGCGCTTTCCCACTCATGTCAGGCTCAATGCGGCAGGCAATGGAGGGTTAAGTGACTTGCCCAGAGTCACAAGGAGCTGCCTGTGCCTGGAATTGAACTCAGTTCCTCAGGACCAAAGTTCACCACCCTAACCACTAGGCCACTCCTCCACTCTCCTCTTGCCCTCCGGGTAAACTTATTGTTGGGGGGGGGGGACTTTAATGCTACACTACATCCAGTGTTGGATAGGTCAGGCGTGGCCTCTGCTGTAGATGTGATGGTATCTCAAGCCTTGACCCGGTTTACTAGAGATCTTGGATTATCTGATGTTAGGCGTGTCTCCCAACCGGGGGTTAGGGATTACTCATTTTATTCCTATCCCCACGATACTTATTCTTGAATTGATTATATCTTTGTAGATGCTGGGTGGTCATCTGATATTGGTACGCCCACTGTATTGGATCATGCTCCGGTCTGGGTTGGTCTTCCTTCACTTGCAGGGGAGGAGAGAGAGAAGCGCTGGTCCTTGAATGTCACTTTGTTGAAAGATGAGGAAATCTTGGCTGGGTATAGGAAGACTTTGCGTGACTATTTAGAGCATAATGTTGATTCAGAACCCTCTTTGGGGGTGGTATGGGAGGCGTTAAAGGCGGTGTCGAGGGACTATTTCCTTCAAAAGGCTAGTTTTGGGCAAGGAAACAAAGAGCTGAGGTTGCGCAGTGTTTAACGCAGTTAAATCTTTTAACGGAACACCATAAAATTACTCATTCCATCACAACTTTGAGGGAAATTCAGGGGCTCCGTTTGAAATTGGACCAGATGTATTCGGATCAGTTACAGTTTTTCCAGGATCAACAGAGATACTCGCACTTTGTCTTTAGCAATAAACCTAGTAGGGCATTGGCGGTAAAATTGAGGCAAACAAGGGTTGACAGGACTATTCTTAAAATACGGAACGGTGGGGGAACTATCCACCTTATAATCGAAAGAGAAAAACACCCATATTCCGACTTAAATCAGGAGATGGACGTCTTTCTCTCGCGGGCGCCCAAATCGGTATAATCGAAAGCCGATTTTGGGCGTCTTCAACTGCACTCCATCGCAAGAACGAATAAAGTTGATGGGGGCGTGTCAGAGGCGTGGCGAGGAGAGGTTATCGGCCGAGGAGAGATGGGCGTCTTTAGCTGATAATCGAAAAAAAGGCGTTTTTACCGCGATTTTGGGTCACTTTTTTTGGACCCTTTTTTCACGAACAAGTCCCAAAAAAGTGCCCCAACTGACCTGACTCCCCAAGTGGTCACTAACCCCCTCCCACCAAAAAAAAAAAAACACTTTACAAACTTTTTTTGCCAGCCTGTATGCCAGCCTCAAATTCCGTACCCACCTCCATGACAGCAGAATGTGTTCTATCCTCTGACAGCCTTTCCCTGGTTCTGATGTGGGTCTCGGGTGAGTGTGACACCTTTTCTGTTAAGGGCACTGCAGAGTCACATCAGCAATGCATTGTGGTGGGTGTAGGGTATTGGGCTCCGTGATTCCACTAGCTTGTGTTAAATGCTCACGATGTTGGTAGTTGGTAGGCTATACTCCCATGGTGCTTTTCCCTCTTCTTACTTGGTCAGAGTGTGCCCTGTTTTGTTTCCGGTAGTCCATGAGGTAGTGGCCATTTTTGTAAGCCAGTTTGAGATCCTGTTCATGTGTTAGCCACGTTATAGCACTTAGTTCTTACCTTGAATGTTGCTGAAAGAGGGCATTGTACACCATTCTGCCAGCTCGGACCTACTGCGAGACTCGTTGCAAGTGGGGCACAACCTCTGATCTGCAGTTAACTGTGAGTAAACGTGCTTATTCAAATAAAGGACGTTTTCAGCGAGATTAGTCTTCGGGTGTCAACTGGTGTGCCAAGGTTATACAGCAGCAACAAGCCCTGTCCCTGGAGCACTTTTAGTGGGTACTGCAGTGCACTTCAGGCAGCTAGACCCAGGCCAATCCCCCCCTCCCCACCTGTAACACTTGTGGTGGTAAATGGGAGGCCTCTGAAACCCACTGTACCCACATGTAGTTGCCCCCTTCACCCCTAAGAGCTATGGCAGTGTTGTACATTTGTCCCTCCCACGACCAAATGACTTGGATTAGGAAGTTTCTGAGCTGGACGTTTTTATTTTCCATTATCGCAAAAAAAAAAAACCCCGCCCAGCTCAGAAAGGACCAAATCCATGGCATTTGGTCCGTCCAAACCGTATTTTTGAAACAAAAGATGGACGCCCATTTTTTTTCGAAAATATGGTCTGTCCCACTTCTTCACGTACCCGTTTTCAGACATAGACTCCCTTAGAGATGGGCGTTCGCGTTTGATTATGCCCCTCCACGACAACCAATTCCAAGCAGATCAGGGAGAGATTTCAGACGTTTTAGCAATCCCTCTATACCTCGGATATTGCGCCAAATCCTGAAGCTACACGTAACTTTTTGTCGACTTGCTCTTTTCCTAAACTTACAGATGAGCAGAGGGAAGCTTTGGAAGCCTCAGTTTCAGTGGAAGAGGTTGTTAAGGTGATCAAAGAGCTTCCGGTGGGGGAAGTCTCCTGGTTTGGATGGACTACCTAATGATTTCTACAAAGCTTTTAGAGAGGAACTAGCTCCCATTCTGACAGAGATAATAAATTAGGGCTCATCTTTGACTCCTTTCTCTCTTTCTCTGCACATACCCAACAGACTGCTAAAACCAGTTCGTTTCTTTCTCTATGCACAGCACTCAACAGTGGAGAAGACCAAAAAGTACCTCACACCAAAGATGATGTAAAATAAAACTTTATTCAAATCTCCAAAGATGTCATAGTCTGAGGAGAATGTGAAGGGTGGGTTGGAGGTGAAGGCACTTTGAGGAGAGAGTTCAGTGTGGCAAAGAGACTTCGAGGGTTTGAGCCAAGGGAGATTGTCAAGTGTTTGGCAAATGAAAGAGCAGACAGGAAGGTCAGCAAGAATTTGAAATGTATGAAGTCAGCATGGGTGTGGGATTTCAGCCAAAGGCTTTCTGCAGATCGGGCACAGGAAAATAGGTAGTGGATTCTAGAGGACAGCCAAGGCTGGTGTTTGGCACTCTGGGCCCCTGGGCACTGAGACTACTCTGGGCCCTCCTGCCATGCTGCTGCCACCCCTTCACCATGCTGCTGCTGCCGCCCCCCCCCCCCCCATACTGCTGCCACCGCCACCAGTGCCCCCACCTCCATCGTGCTGCCTCCCTCCCACCGTGTTGCCTCTACCCCCACTACCTTGAAGGGCCCTGGTGATGTAGTGTCTGTGGCTTCTTCGGGGGCAGGAAATAAATCCCCTTTTTCCTGCCCACCCACTGCCTCTGCCCAGCATGGCACCATGTTTACAAATGGATACTGAGACTTCCCATGGTAGTCTTGCCTCTTGCGAGACTACCACGGGAGTCTTGGCAGCCATTTTGTAAAAAGAGCGGTACAACCAGGGAGAATAGCAGCAGCAGACATTAGACCACCAGGGCCACGTGGGGACTGTAGTGTGTGGCAACGGCCAACCAGGCAGAGCCTCTGGACCCTTGGGCACTTACCGGTTGCCCAAATGGTCAGTCCGTCCCTGTTATAGAATATGGATTCTAGAGGTCAGCCAAGGCTGGGGTTTGGTACGCCTTATAGAATGGGGAATGGGAGGAGTGAGAGTATCCAGGGCAGAGGAGAGAATAGTATTATAGGAAGAGACAGCCTCGTTGATAGACTTGAATAACACAGTGGTTGAGAAGAGGGATGAATCACTGGTAGATAGAATGCAAGAGTCAATAGCCTGAATATTCCTAAATGGAGATTGGATGGGACTGGGCGGGAGGGTGATTAAGTGTGAAAGTTATCAGATGATAGTCAGAGAGGGGAAAAACTTAGGTGAAGAAATTGGAGAGTGAGCAGTTGGAAAAGAAGACAAGATCAAGACAGTGGCCATTCTGGTGAGTAGGGATAGTGGAGCACAGCTAAAGATTGAAAGAGGATGTTAAAGCAAGAAACTGAGAGGCATAAGACTGAGAGGGATCATTAGCATGAATATTAAAATCTCCAAGAATGAGGGAAGGAGATGAGGGTTTGAGAAAGAATGAAAGCCAGGAGTCAAAGTCAGTGAGAAAGGAAGAAAGGTACTTATCAGGGGGTCGATAAATGACTGCTACTAGGAGAGGTAGAGGAATGAATAGCTGGATGGTGCGGACTTTGAAGGAAGAAAAGCAGTGAGACTGAGGTGGAAGAAGAGGTTGAAATCTACAAGAGGGTGAGAATAATAGCCTGACACCACCTTCATAGCTAACCTCCATGACATAGGGCAGCAGCTGAAGCAGAGTCTTCAGGGTAAAGCCAAGACTCAGTTAGTGCAAGCAGATGAAGAATATGAGGATAAATTGGTGATGGATGTAGAAAAGCTTGTTGGAGACACAGCGGGCATTCCACAAGATATGCTGTCGCGTGTCTAAACTGACGGCAAGAAGCAGAGAAAGGCAGAGAAGATGGGGAGAGGAGAGAAACAGAAATTGGATTGGAGACATTGCGATGTAACCTGCACAAGTAGGGTGAGAGCTGATTTGGAGGACCAGGATTGGGATTGATATCCCCAACAGAGAGCAGGAGAAGGAGCAAGTCAGTACGGAGAGGCATGATGACAGTGATGAAGACGAGATGCACTTAGACAGAATGGAGATGGCTGAATGAAAGGAAGAAAATGGTGAAGCTTGAGAGCTGAGAAGAAGGGAGAAGACAAAAGAGATGGTGAGCTGATAAAAGCAGAAGGTGGGCAATGTGGTCCTGAGGTATGCAGTGGGTTCAGATGGAGGATGAGACTGGGAAGGGACAGTAGCAAGAAGAGAAATTGTACTGGAGTCATTGGGAATAGCAGAAAGAAAATAACACCAAAATGTTTCAGCACATGGCACCTGGAGCAGTGGACCTGGGAACCATCCCGGAGAATACTGGAAGGATATGCAGATGGGCTGCAAGTCCTCTACAGCACCTAGAAGGCAACTGCTTGAAGAGCTAGGCAACTGGAGTGGAGGCCCTGGGTGGCTCAGGGTGGACCTGGGAGTCAATCCAGAAAACACTGGAAAGATATGCGTATGCTACAAGCCCTCACAGCACCTTTATCATTTTGGCCGCCCTTCTCTGTAATTTTTTCTTTTTCTTTGGAGACAAGGTGAACAGAATTGCATACAATCTGTGAGGTATGGCCGTACCATGGAGCAATATAAAGGCATTATAATGTTTTCAGTTCTCTTTCTTTTCTAATCATTCCTATCATTCTGTTTGGCTTTCTTAGTCGCTGCTACATACTGAGCAGAGGATTTCAATGCATTGTGTGGTGACTCGTAATGTGGAACCTTGTATCATGTAGCTATAGTTTAGGTTTATTTTTCCTACATGCATCACTTTGCAGTTACTTATATTAAATTACATCTGCCATTTTGGATTTTTCCTGATTTATTTCCTTATCCTGTATTTTTTTCCCAATCTGATTATAGTGTGGGTGGGTTTTTGCAGGTCTAGATAGGATTGTTATGGCTCGGATCACAAAGGGGTTTCCCCTAATTTTTGTGGGGGTTTTTTGGTCATTCTCCTCCCTGTGATCTGGATCTGGGTGAAATACCTGCTAGGAATTTCCTGTGGATGTCTCTTCAGAAGTATTGTGGATTTTAATTTATGCTTGGTATCAATGCTATGTTTTCCAGTTCTCTTTGTAAATTTATTGTGACATTCTATTAATAAAAAGAATTGTGTGCTTTTATAAAATAATGGCATTGTTTGTCTTGCTTTCTTGCAGTGCACATTCATCACAAAATAGCGTTTACTTGACTTAGTAGTCACTGATGCATCATCAATGCACAGAAAAGGGAACTAGTTATGAAATGTTAACAGGAGTGTGCAGAATATCTAGCTATGTTGATGCAAGGCTGGTTTGAAGACACCAGATGGTGCCAGACACTTTCTTCTTAGCACAGGGCTACATTAAACTCGGCTCACTGGAAGAAGAACACAACAGATTCCTCCTGGAGGGTCTGTCTCCCTATAAAATAACACAGGGCTCTGGCGAGAGCCTCCAACCCCAGCTCCTGTTGCCATGTCTTTTTTTTTTAAGTGTTTTTATTAACAAGAAAAAGGCACAACATGGTAAATACAGCTCAAGCAGAGGAATTGCCATAATTATTTATTTAGATTTTGCTCACACCTTTTTCAGTAGTAGCTCAAGGTGAGTTACATTCAGGTACTCTGGATATTTCTCTGTCCCAGGAGGGCTCACAATCTAAGATTGTACCTGAGGCAATGGAGGGTTATGTGACTTGCCCAAGATCACAAGGAGCAGCAGTGGGATTTGAACTGGCCACCTCGGGATTGTAAGACCGGTGCTCTAACCACTAGGCCACTCCTCCATAAAGTCCGCCAGTGCTCACAAAAAGTGCTACCGCAAAATACAAACAAGCCATTAAGAGTAAGTTTTAGCATATGTAACCAACAGTATTTAAAACGCTGAAAACACTCGTAACAGTTGCTCTCTCTTGTTCTATTTGTTTTTAAGAGAAGAGAACCCAAATAAGACCCAAATAAAACCTCCCTCTCTCCCCCTGAGGCTAGAATACAACTGAAGTCGTTGTAACCAGGCATCACTTATTGGATAACTGCAACAAGTGCTCATGACACCTCTGCCAGAGTTTACTGCCTGGATGGGCAGGCCCCCTGATAGGTGTGAAAACCCCTTCCCTCTCCCACTCCGCCATCTGTGTCATGCTAGCCTACCATTTAACAAGAGGAGGAGGAGTCCTGTCCAACCAGTGCTGCAGTATGACTTTTTTGGCCAAAACTATAGCTAGAAGAATAAACTTACATTGAAAAAGAGACATCTCCTGAACTACCAGGTCCGAGTCCGACCCCAGAAGCAAAATCCCATAGGACCACTCCAGGGAAGCACCCAAGACCTCCTCCAAAAGGGTAAGCACTCCTAGCCAGAATGCCTGCAATGTGGGGCACTCCAAAAAAATGATGCACTATGGTTCCCTTGCTCCCCAAACAATTATTACACTCCTCAGAATCCCACAGCCCCATTGCCTTGCCCCTACACATGGTAAGATTAGCATTGTGCAGTATTTTAAGTTGAATTTCATGTAGCCCCACATTAGGAGTTACGTTAAAGGCCAGCACAAAACAGCAGGACAACTCCTGCACTGTCACTTCTGTCCCCAACATAGTACTCCATTGACCCGCTAGCTTAGCGAAGGAAGGAGAGGGTCTCCAGCTCCTACCCATGTTATACCACATAGAGAGCCTATTCTGTTCAGCTGGCATCTGTATGAAGACCATGTCCAGAGAGGTGAATGAAGGGAACCACTTGTTAGCATGTCTTAAAGAATAGAGATAGTATCTGAGCTGTATGTAGGAAAATAAGAAACTCTGAGGGAGGCTATGCCATGACTCTTGGCAAAGACGAAAAGATGGGCAATGCCCCCCCCCCCCCCCCATGGCCACCATCTGACCCACGTACCATCAACCCCTTTGAGTCCACCCCTTGAAGAGGGAATTACCCTGTCCTGCAGGAAAACTCGGGCTATGCTGAAGCTCCCTGTTGCTGTTTTTACTATCTCCCTCTTACAACTTTCCTGTACTTTGTGATATTATTTCTGTGGGAAGAGCAAATCTCTCTCCATATTCTCTATATCAAGATTGTCAAGTTGTGTGATAGCTCAAGTATGTCATTCTTTGTGAGGAGGAGACAGGAACAAGCATCTACTCCAACAAGAGCAACGTTGGATTTTTCGCCTGAAATCATATGAATCTTGCGGTTTAAACACTGTTTGAATAGGCAGCATTTTTTAAAATATAGGAACCATGTTTACAGATTTTTCTTTCTTCCTTTTTTTGAATTGTACGTACCATCATCATGATGTCACTATTTGGGATTGGTCGCTATCCAAAGGTGTCCTTTTATTAGCATGGGCGCCATCTTTGTGGCTGGTCATATACCAAGATTAGCGGGAGCGATGAGAGTATATACTTTTGAGTCAGATGGCTGTTTTGAAAGTTTGTTTTTTGGTGTTCACATAATGATACCTATTTTTATCTGCAGGTCCAGCACAGTGTCTCTTGATAAAGAATGTGGCAAAACGGGTCTGTACTGCTATGGATTTACAGCCTGCTTCACTGACACGAACTACTCAATAATTACTGTGGATTCTTTTGGATTTGTATTAGGTAAATGAGACCTTTATTAGAGGTTCTAAAATCTACAATGATTAAAATATATACAACTAGTAAAAAAGGCCTGTTTCTGATACAAATGAAACAGGCGCTAGCAAGGTTTTCCTCGGAGTGTGTATGTTTGAAAGAATGTATGTGAGAGTGACTGTGTGTTAGAGAGAGAGTGAATGTGCGAGTGTGTGTGTGTGTGTGTGTGTGTGTGAGAGACAGAGTGAGTCTGGGTACGAGTGTGTCTGTGAGAGAGAGAGTGTGTGTGTGAGAATGAGAGTGTGTGCAAGTGTGTATGTGAGACACAGTGTGAGACAGAGAGAGAGAGAGAGAGAGTGTGTTTCACACAGATACAGTGTTGGCGAGAGAGAGAGTGTGTGTGAGACACAGACTCTCTGTGAGACTGAGTGTATGAGACCAAGAGAGTGTGTGAGAGACTATCCAGCTTATAATCGAAAGACAAAAACGCCTATATTGCCGAACTTGGACGTTTTCAACTGCACTCCATCGCGGAAGCGTACAAAGTTGACGGGGGTGTGTCGAAGGCGTGGTGAAGGCGGAACTTGGGCGTGGTTATCGGCCGATCAGAGATGGGCGCCTTTCGCCGATAATGGAAAAAAAATATGCGTTTTTAACGAGAATTTAGGGCACTTTTCCTGGACCCTGTTTGTCCACGAATAAGGCCCCAAAAAGTGCCCTAAATGACCAGATAACCACTGGAGGGAATCGGGGATGACCTCCCCTGACTCCCCCAGTGGTCACAAACCCCCTCCCACCTCAAAATATGCCGTTTCACAACTGTTTATTTTCACCCTCAAATGTCATACCCACCTCCCTGGCAGCAGTATGCAGGTCACTGGAGCAGTTATTAGGGGGTGAGGTGGACTTCAGGCAGGTGGACCCAGGCCCATCCCTCCCCTACCTGTTACAATTGTGCTGCTTAATGCTTATTAGTCGTCCAACCCCCCAAACCCACTGTACCCACATGTAGGTGCCCCCCTTCACCCCTTAGGGCTATAGTAATGGCGTAGACTTGTGGGCAGTGGGTTTTGAGGGGGATTTGGGGGGCTCAACACACAAGGGAAGGGTGCTATGCACCTGGGAGCTCTTTTACCTTTTTTTTTGTTTTTGTAAAAGTGCCCCCTAGGGTGCCCGGTTGATGTCCTGGCATGTGAGGGGGGACAGTGCACTAGGAATCCTGGCCCCTCCCACGAACAAATGCCTTGGATTTATTCGTTTTTGAGTTGGGCGCTTTCATTTTCCATTATCACTGAAAAACAAAAATGCCCAGCTCACAAATTGTCGAATAAAACATGGACAAACATGGTCTATTTTTTTCGAAAATACGGTTCGGTCTGCCCCTTCATGGACCCGTTCTCGGAGATAAACGCCCATGGAGATAGACGTTTTCGTTCAATTATGCCCCTCCATGTGACACATAGAGAGTGAATGTGATACAGTGTGAGACATAGAGTGTGTGAGAGACAGTGTGTGAGAGTGAGAGAGAGAAAGACATTGACTGTGAGAGAGAGAGAGAGTGTGTGTGTGACAGAGATACCCCCCCCCCTCTGGTGTCAGGCCCCCCCCTCCCTCCCTCTCTGTGGTGTCAGCCCCCCCCCCCCTCTCTCTGGTGTCTGACCATTACTGTGCAGGACGCTGAGCTCTGGCTGTGCTTCAAGGAACTGACCAATCCTATTTAATAGAATGCACCTCCAACATTCTGAAGCCAAGAAACCTCGTGTGGTCGGTCACTTCTGCTAGTGACGAACCCGGAAGTACGTGATGTCAATTTAGGAGATCGATACAGAGAGCAGGAATGCCTTAGCCATGCAGTCAGCTTCAGAATGTTGGAGGTGCGTTTTATTATATAGGATGATTAAGACATATACAATGATTAGCTATATACACACAATGATTAGCTATATAACTAAAAAGAAACAATACCTATCTATAAACAATTATTACATCTCTGGTCTCTACATCTAAGTCAGACTCACAGAAACAGAAGCCTGCGCAGCTGATCTGCAAGGGCAGGCTTCTACGTGGAATGTTGCTAGTGGAGGAGTAGCCTAGTGGTTAGTGCAGTGGACCTTGATCCTGGGGAACTGAGTTCAATTCCCACTGCAGCAGCTCCTTGTGACTCTGGGCAAGTCACTTAACCCTCCATTGCCCCAGGTACAAAATAAGTACCTGTATATATGTAAACCGCTTTGAATGTAGTGGCAAAAACCTCAGAAAGGCAGTATATCAAGTCCCCTTTCATGGTTTTTGAATTTTAGGGATTTTCATTGACAGGTTTATGCAAATAAATTGATTTTCTCACTAAATATTTAAAGTGTTCTAATGAACCAAAAGCACATTCCTAAAGGGCATATTTATATTTAGCTCACACCTTTTGCAGTAGTAGCTCAAGATGAGTTACATTCAAGTACAATAGGTCTTCTGGGTTCTTCTCCGCATTGTGATCAACTAGCTAACGGCCTTATTATCATTCATTTTAATATGTTGGACACCAGTGTTAAACCCCTTTCTGCATCATGCATCCAGAAACGTGCACATAGACCCCTTGAAAATCATGCACTTCCACCCGTGGTAGCTTTCTGTATCGGTCCCTTAGCGTGCAAATTTTGTGGCTTTTCATTCTGTCCCAGTTTCATTGCTACTTCTGCTGGTAGATGATTTCAGGCAGTTAGCCCTCTTACTCTCGCTCAATCTGGGTTTGAATCATGGGCGCCCAGGTGGCCAACTCCCTGCCAGTCAAAATCTTGCCCTCTGCTCCTCCTACATATTCTGCAGGTATTTGCTGTTGCTGTTCTTTTTTTTTTTTTTTTTGTTACATTTGTACCCCGGGCTTTCCCACTCATGGCAGGCTCAATGCGGCTTACATGGGGCAATGGAGGGTTAAGTGACTTGCCCAGAGTCACAAGGAGCTGCCTGTGCCTCAGTTCCCCAGGACCAAAGTCCACCACCCTAACCACTAGGCCACTCCTCCACTGTCTGTTTTCTACAATTCCAGATCTCCAAGGTGATTCCCATCAGGCGGCCTTGCTGCTAGAAACAGTTTTGCTTGTCTTTAACTTTATACAAGCCAAGGTGTGTCGTCTTAAGCAAGAAGCCAACAGATGTTGCACTCTGTTCTTTTTCTGGCATTTTGTTTCTTCTCTCCCATTGCAGCTAAGCTAATATTTCTGCATTTATCCCACTAGATGGTGCTGTAAGATTACATCCTTTCTCCTGATTTGAAGGGCATTTCAAGTCCAATGAAAGGGGAAAAGAGATGATCAATTTTTCTAATCTTTTCTCCCAAATACCTTTTTGGCCTCTGGGGGCATGACTGTTGGAAAAATCCCAAATAACTGCTGGGAGAAGGGGAGGGAGTAGTCATTCTTCATGGCCTGTAAAATATTCTTTGACACGCTGAGCAGGCAAAATCACCATTAGGGTGACCCGTTGTTAACACGATGTAACATAGTAAAATAGCAAATGACAGCAGTTAAAGACTAGCATGACCCATCCAGTCTATCCAGAAAGGCAGCCAGGATTGTACCTGTGACTCCATGCGGGTTATGACCCCTTTGTCTTTAGGGTTATAACTGATGCCCGGTGCACCTACCCCCCCCCCCCCATGCCTCCATTTTTGGGGGGCCCTTTTATTAAACTGCACTAATTACGCATAGAAAAGGCTTGCCACAAAATGCGTTAAAAAGTTTTGTGGTAAAACGCTTGTCAGCACCCGCTAATCACACGTTAGTTATTGTATTTTTATTTTTTAGCATTATCCCACTAGCATACTTGCATTAGTGCTCGCTAATTGGCTAACATAGAGATAACGTGGGAGCTTTTACTGCCTCCTAAATAAAAGGTGGTAAGGGCTCCTGCGTTAACTTTTTCTCAGTACCACGTGCTAATGCAAACATTAATGTGCAACTGGAATGAATAAAATGCATTTAAAAAGCCTGCAATTATGCCACACTGAATCTGGCCTTCGTTTACGGGAACTCTACTACTACTACTTATCATTTCTAAAGTGCTACTAGACGTATGCAGCGCTGTACACTTGAACATGAAGAGACAGCCCCTGCTCGACAGAGCTTACGTTCTAATTAGGACAAACAGGACAAATAAGAGATAAGGGAATATTAAAGTGAGGATGATAAAATAAGGGTTCTGAACAAGTGAATAAGGGTTAGGAGTTAAAAGCAGCATCAAAAAGGTGGGCTTTTAGCTTAGATTTGAAGACAGCCAGAGATGGAGTTTGACGTACCGGCTCAGGAAGTCTATTCCAGGCATATGGTGCAGCAAGATAAAAGGAACAGAGTCTGGAGTTAGCAGTGGAGGAGAAGGGTGCAGATAAGAGAGATTTACCCAGTGAACTCCCACTTTGAAACATGCTAAGGCTGGATTCTAGGGAAGTTTAGTAAAAAGGCCTCTTTATTCTTTCCAGTATGAAAGCTGTTTAAATTTTACTGTTAGCGGAAATGTAGCAGCCTCCCTTCCTCCTGCCTGTAGCTTGTCCGTGCCATCTTGCCTTCTTATACTAGAAATCTGCTCAGGAATACTTAAGTACAATGAAAGTAAAATTCATTCAATGGGATTTTAGTCAAAGCTTCCAGATGGAAGCAACAGTTCAAAGTTTTAAAAAATAAAATAAAAAACTGCACTGATAAAATAAATAAATGAAATTTTACAATAGCGATTATTTACACAGCATTGGATTAAAACTGTTATAGCTGGAAGATTATGTAAAACATTTCCTATGCCGAAAGCATTGATCTAAAAAGTTCAGCAACTGCTAGAATTCAATATCCCTACATCAGATGCACTGCAGAAGGAAAAAAAAATCAAATGTTACCTGTTGCATACAGCAGATTTACAAATAATTCAAGTAATAGAAATCAACATAACCATCAATCTACCCAATATTCAAAGTGATTTAAGCTGGCACAACCACCAATATTCAGCAGTACTTAACTGGGCAGTGCCACTGAATATTGGCTCTGACTAGCCATCATAAAAGTGGGCAAGTCAGGGGTGGTACAGGGGGCGGGGTGGGGGAGGAGCCATAATTTATGCAGGTGCTGGCAATATTCAGTGCCAGTACCCACATAGCTAGCAGCAGCCATTTTGAGTGGGCTTTGCTCCTGCCCCTAACACCCCCACTGGGCCTTAAGAAATGCAAGGGGAGGCAATTTGTTGGTTGGGGGAGGGGGCTGTTTTGGGGTATGGGGATCAGAAGGGTGATGTTCCAGAGGATGGGGATGGGTTTTGTGGGCCATGGCTGAATAAGCATAAGCTTCTTCAGTCACAGGTTTTCCAATTAGCCCAGATATTCAGTGCTGATGCCTGCACAAGGCCTGGCGCTAATATCTAGGGCTAATTTAGCCACCGGTAGTCAGTGTTTAAAAAAACACTGACCTCGCTGCTGAATATCAGCTGGAATATTTACATACCTCTTCAACCATTTGTTCTGTGTAATTAACAATAGGAAAAGAACAATAAAAATAATAAAAACTCCCTTCTAAATACACTACATGTGTTTAAAAAGCCTATGAAATCTCCAATCAAGGCACCTCTATGATCTTTCATGTGTAAACATCACTCTGATATCTGCAGCAGCGGGAAAGTCAATTTTATTAATATGAGTGCTCCTAGAGGAGTAAGTCATTGTTCTGAACCTCAAATAAGATATTAGGACTGAGCCTGTGTAAAATTTTGAGCTGCAATGTAATTGTGTCAATAAGGGGTAACTCTATCAAACGTTGTTTTACCCCAGAATAAGCTTTGCAGCTATATTTGGAAGCAGTTGGATCCTTGCCAATGTTTTCTTAACCTGTCCCAGATATAAAATGTTACAATAGTCCAGGTGAGACAAAATAATAGCCTGGTCTATGTTTTGTAAATTTTCTAATCAAAACTAAAATACTGTATATGGCGCTCAACTAACAAGCTGCTGCTACTAACCTGTTTGGTTTCCAAGGAATTCTAGAGTTTGTTTGTTTATTTAAAGCATTTATATTCCACACACCCCTTGTCATATTCCGATTAAGACATACATAATCATTATATAAAACACAAAATAACAAAATAAAATAAAACACATGCTTATTTTCAAAATATAAATATTGCTACTACCCGGATGTGTGAAGTCACTGGATTAAAATACCACCTTTGGCTTCATGCCTTATGTTTCTCCTGCAGCCTGTTTATGATGGAGCAAGTTTGTTTCAGACCTGGATGCCCTATCACCATTTGGAACATGAGACAGATCTGGGTGAAGAGGAGAATGTTCTTGATGCAACATAGGAGCTTCTAAATGTCTTGGATGGTGCCTTACCTGCTTCTTGGGAAGGAATCTATAGAACATAAGCTGGTGTTTCCTTGAGATCTAATATGAATTCATTGTGCATAGACTTCAGTAGGGCTATTCTGGGGAAGATGTTTTGCGTTTTATTTATTTATTGATTATCCACTTTCCCCTCAAACACTGAGGCGGTGTAGCAATAAAAGTCATAGTAAAACTGTAACCCTCTCCTTTATGACAGAGAGTCTAGGTGACAGTATATGTGGCTATCCTGCACCTTGTACTTTTGGCGCCGTTGAATGACTGGGTAGCAGAAGTGGTCTTCCTGGGCCCCGACTCTGTGGATCTCGCCAATTTTGAATTTTGAACAGTTGGTCAGCAAAAGAGAAAAAATATCTAGGCCATTGTATCGCTCCATGGTGCGACCGCACCTTGAGTACTGTGTTCAATTCTGGTCGCTGCATCTCAAGAAAGATATAGTAGAATTGGAAAAGGTTCAGCGAAGGGCGACTAAAATGATAGCAGGCATGGGACGACTTCCCTATGAAGAAAGACTAAGGAGGCTAGGGCTTTTCAGCTTGGAGAAGAGATGGCTGAGGGGAGACATGATAGAGGTATATAAAATAATGAGTGGAGTGGAACAGGTGGATGTGAAGCATCTGTTCACGCTTTCCAAAAATACTAGGACTAGGGGACATGCCATGAAACTACAGTGTAGTAAATTTAAAACAAATAGGAGAAAAGTTTTCTTCACCCAACGCGTAATTAAACTCTGGAATTCGTTGCTGGAGAACGTAGTGAAGGCGGTTAGCTTGGCAGAGTTAAAAAGGGGTTGGACGGTTTCCTAAAGGACAAGTCCATAGATCGCTACTAAATGGACTTGGGAAAAATCCACAATTTCGGGAATAACATGTATAGAACGTTTGTACATTTGGGAAGCTGCCAGGTGCCCTTGACCTGGATTGGCCGCTGTTGGGGACAGGATGCTGGGCTCGATGGACCTTTGGTCTTTTCCCAGTATGGCATTACTTATGTACTTATGTAGGCAGACAGGTTTGATTACAAAAAAAAAAGATTATGGAAAAAAAATACAACAGCAGACCACAAAACAACCAACTTTAACCTACACAGTTCGCTTTGAAATATTTAGACTAAAGGGACAGATTCTCATAGCTGGTGGGCTCATTAGCTCCTCTGTCATAACCCAATCACCTTTCATTTGTCAGGGTAGAACCTTGTTCCTGAAATATCCAGCTTGCTTCTTTCTGGACCAGGGACTGCTTCTTCACTAAACCGAGCTTACTCGTCACAGCTGACACAATCTTCTTTCCCCTCTTCACTCCTGCATGAATTCTAGATCAATTTCATCCTCTCTTAGGTACTTGTTGTTCCCTTTTCCCAAGCCCTAGGCCCTCCTGGACTCTAGGGATCTACTCCCTGGTGCATGGGTGCTCATCCAAAGTCCCAGTATAGGGAGAGTGGAGAAACATGGGTTGGGTTTTATTAAACATACTCCTTTCCTGACACCTTTCTTTGGAGGTGTCTTCTCCTCCTGTTCTCAGATGTCCAAAACACGAATAGAGCTTCTAAAATAACCATCATAACTTATTATATATTTTTAATTATCTGTCCAAAAAGGGGACAGGATTTTGGATGTTCAGTGGACAGTGCAACATAGACATCTAACTTATACATCAGAGCAGTGATAGCCACTAACCATATGCTTATGTTTATTAAAATTTGCTATACCGGAGAGGGGCGCTCGAGCACTACATGTGGCTGGACTTGTGAGCTCAGTGGATTTCTTTCTAATTACTATTTCCGGATTCAGATTAAGTATAAAGTTGCTCCCTCACTTTGTCTTGTAGCTTCTCATCAACAGAGCAAAAGAAGATCTGTTTCCTTTGCCACAGAAAGATGGCGAAAACAAAGATGGCGCCAGTTCTGACACCAAGGTAGCAGTGAAATGATAGGAAATCATCGCTCTACTTTCAGAAAATACCTCCTCAATCAGAGAACTTAAAAACGCTGGAGAATCGTATTACTGAAACTGAAAACAGGATCAGTGTATTTGAAGATGACGGCATCAGAACTAAAAAAAACTTCAAAAATCCATTCTGGAATTACAAAATGCAATGGAAGATGCAAGCAATCGAAATAGGTGAAATAATATTCGCATACTTGGGGTCCCAGAAAAATCTGAGCATGAAAACATTTCTCTTATCTTTGCGCTTCACACATGCATTTGAAATTGAAAGAGTTCACCGTGTGCCCTTGCAGGTTACCCCTATTCAAAAATATCCAGGGTCTATTGTTTGCAAAATTCTTCATTTTCCCCAAGTGGTGGATATTCTTACTGCTGTCAAGGCCAAACAACCACTTTTATGGAATGGCCACAAGATCACAATTACTGGAGATTTTACTAAATGTACTATTGATAAACGCAAACGTTTTTTGGCGCTTCGTCCAAGACTGTGAAATATGGACTTTTTTCACCAGCAAACATGAAAGTTACATATTGCAACTCAACAAAATCTTTCTCAGATCCAGCTACGTTAGAAAGATTTTTAGATGAGATCAATCTCAAGGAATGTCTGCGACTTGATCATGTTATGATATTTGTATGTGGATCACAGTATTACTGAAAATTATGGAGATATCTATGATCTCACACCTCTCTCCACCTCTGCTCCTGGCCCCTTTTTCTACCTCGGCTGAGGTCCAGGTTTCATTATAACCTGATGTTTACATTTTTTGTTATAACTGTTTTGGCATTTACATGGCTTTTACCCATGAGTGTCTCTATTGCTTATGCTTTTGATACTTTACCAGTCGTCACAGGCGTTATAGAATGTACTCTTCTCGTATGTCACCATATAATCTGTTATGATTCTGCTGGATAGGCAGGGGAAGATTTTGGACTCACTCCTGATTGGCTTGTCAGGGGCTAAGCCAGCAGTCATCAGAAGCTTGATCCATTTAAGCCTGCCTTTCCCTTGCAATCATTGCTTTGGCGTTGATTGCCTTGCTGAAGCCAGCCTGTGTTTGGGCGCTTGTGTTATGTGGGAGTTTAGCCTTTCTCCTCGTGCTTGCTGTGTGTGTGCGTGTGCTTGCGTGCTGGGTATTCCCAGCATGAGCCTGATTGCCTCACTTCCTCCACCTGGTTTGCTTCTCCTGCTCTAATGTTGTGCTGACTGGGGTAAGCTGTTGCCTTGAATCATTTCAGTGTATTTGTTTAGCTTTCTCTCCTTGGGTGTTCTCTTGCTTGTGCTGAGCTGCTACTCTGCTCCCTGTGGTTCTGCCTTCCCTTGTCCTTGTATTTTTGCTCCTGTTTGTTTGTTTGTTCAGTTCTCTTTTGTTTGCTGTAGCTGTCTCCCATAGGCGGTCGGTGGCCCAACTGTTTGGGGAGGCTAAAGGGGGCAGGGTTAGGGGTGGGGCCAGGGGTGGAGCATAAATCCATAATTGTCTGATCACACACAGAAAAAAAAAATAAAAATAAAAGTCACAATTAATACCTTTTATTAAATTTAGATATTAGCTATGTATCATATGTCAAAGAATAAAGTGGTTGCTCAAAGCATATTCTAAGCACAATCGCTCAACTGCAAAACACTATGCACAACTTTGTGCAAAAAACACACTCAGAACCTTACTGTACCATAAATATTACACTGGGCAGAACCTAATACACCAATATACCACCCATACGGAAAATGCAGACCGTCAACAATATGAAACAAGGGATCATAATATCATGATACGTGTAGAGCCACAAAACACCCTAATTCATGTTTAATGTGGGATAAAATGTCATAAATAAGTAAATAAATATAAACTTTTAATGTTGAGCACCTGATTCTCAAAGTGGTCATATTCCAAACACTATAATGAAAATAAAATTATCTTTTCTACCTTTGTTGTCTGGTGACTTTTTCTGATCATGCTGGCCCAGTATCCGATTCTGCTGCTATCTGTCCTCTTAACTCTGTTTCCAGGGCTTCCTTTCCATTTATTTGTTTACTTTCCGCCTTTCTTCTTCATTTCTTGTCCTATATCCGTAAGTAAAAGCTGGGTCCTCCGCAGACTTGACTGTCCAGTGGATCCAGCTTTTGCCTATTTTCTTCATCCATGTGCAGTTTTCTACTCTCTTCCTTTTCCCTCATCTCATCTCCTCCCTCACCCTCCATGTCCAGAAACCCTCCTCTCCCCCCTGCCCTCCCCTCCATCCATCCATGTCCAGCAACTCTCCTCTCCCCTTCATCCACCATGTGCAGCAACCCTCCTCTCCCCTCCCCTCCATCCACCCATGTCCAGCAACCCTCCTCTCCCCTGCCCTCTCCTCTCCCCTTCATCCACCATGTGCAGCAACCCTCCTCTCCCCTCCATCCACCCATGTCCAGCAACCCTCCTCTCCTATCCCCTCCATCCACCAATGTCCCGCAACCCTCCTCTCCCCTGCCCTCTCCTCTCCCCTTCATCCACCATGTGCAGCAACCCTCCTCTCCCCTTCATCCACCATGTGCAGCAACCCTCCTCTCCCCTCCATCCACCCACCCATGTCCAGCAACCCTCCTCTCCCCTCCCCTCCATCCACCCATGTCCAGCAACCGTCCTCTACCCTTCCCTCCATTCACTCATGTCCAGCAACCCTCCTATCCCCTGCCCTCTCCTCTTCATCCAACATGTGCAGCAACCCTCCTCTCCCCTCCCCTCCATCCACCCGTCCAGCAACCCTCCTCTCTCCTGCCCTCTCCTCTCCCCTTCATCCACCACTAAACGTCAGCCGGCGTGGCTAAACAGTAAGATAAAGGAAGTCATTAGAGCCAAAAAACAATCCTTCAGAAAGTGGAGAAGAGAACCAACTGAAGTAACAGGATAGATCATAAGGAATGCCAAGCCAAATGCAAAGCGGAGATAAGGAGGGCAAAAAAGGACTTTGAGAAGAAATTAGCGTTGGAAGCAAAAATACATAGTAAAATTTTTTTAGATACATTAAAAGCAGGAAACCGGCCAAAGAGTCGGTTGGGCCGCTGGACGAAAATGGTGTTAAAGGGGCGATCAGGGAGGACAAAGCCGTAGCGGAGAAATTAAATGAATTCTTTGCTTCGGTCTTCACCGAGGAGGATTTGGGGGGGACACCGGTGCCGGAAAGAATATTTGAAGCGGGGGGAGTCGGAGAAACTAAACGAATTCTCTGTAACCTTGGAGGATGTAATGGGTCAGTTCAGCAAGCTGAAGAGTAGTAAATCACCGGGACCTGATGGTATTCATCCCAGAGTATTAATAGAACTAAAAAATGAACTTGCGGAGCTACTGTTAGAAATATGCAATCTGTCCCTAAAATCGAGTGTAGTACCGGAAGACTGGAGGGTAGCCAATGTTACTCCGATTTTTAAGAAGGGTTCCAGAGGAGATCCAGGAAATTATAGACCGGTGAGTCTGACGTCGGTGCCGGGCAAGATGGTGGAGGCTATTATTAAGAATAAAATTGCAGAGCATATACAAAAACATGGACTGATGAGACAAAGTCAGCACGGATTTAGTGAAGGGAAGTCTTGCCTCACCAATCTAATGCATTTTTTTGAGGGGGTAAGCAAACATGTGGACAATGGGGAGCCGGTTGATATTGTATATCTGGATTTTCAGAAGGCGTTTGACAAAGTGCCGCACGAAAGACTCCTCAAGAAATTGCAGAGTCATGGAATCGGAGGTAGGGTATTATTATGGATTAAGAACTGGTTGAAAGATAGGAAGCAGAGAGTAGGATTGCGTGGCCAGTATTCTCAGTGGAGGAGGGTAGTTAGTGGGGTCCCGCAGGGGTCTGTGCTGGGTCCGTTGCTTTTAATGTATTTATAAATGACCTAGAGATGGGAATAACTAGTGAGGTAATTAAATTCGCCGATGACACAAAATTATTCAGGGTCGTCAAGTCGCAGGAGGAATGTGAACGATTACAGGAGGACCTTGCGAGACTGGGAGATTGGGCGTGCAAGTGGCAGATGAAGTTCAATGTTGACAAGTGCAAAGTGATGCATGTGGGTAAGAGGAACCCGAATTATAGCTACGTCTTGCAAGGTTCCGCGTTAGGAGTTACGGATCAAGAAAGGGATCTGGGTGTCGTCGTCGATGATACGCTGAAACCTTCTGCTCAGTGTGCTGCTGCGGCTAGGAAAGCGAATAGAATGTTGGGTGTTATTAGGAAGGGTATGGAGTCCAGGTGTGCGGATGTATAATGCCGTTGTATCGCTCCATGGTGCGACCGCACCTGGAGTATTGTGTTCAATACTGGTCTCCGTATCTCAAAAAAGATATAGTAGAATTGGAAAAGGTACAGCGAAGGGCGACGAAAATGATAGTGGGGATGGGACGACTTTCCTATGAAGAGAGGCTGAGAAGGCTAGGGCTTTTTAGCTTGGAGAAGAGACGGCTGAGGGGAGATATGATAGAAGTGTATAAAATAATGAGTGGAATGGATCGGGTGGATGTGAAGCGACTGTTCACGCTATCCAAAATACTAGACTAGAGGGCAGGAGTTGAAGCTACAGTGTGGTAAATTTAAAACGAATCGGAGAAAATTTTTCTTCACCCAACGTGTAATTAGACTCTGGAATTCGTTGCCGGAGAACGTGGTACGGGCGGTTAGCTTGACGGAGTTTAAAAAGGGGTTAGATAGATTCCTAAAGGACAAGTCCATAGACCGCTATTAAATGGACTTGGAAAAATTCCGCATTTTTAGGTATAACTTGTCTGGAATGTTTTTACGTTTGGGGAGCGTGCCAGGTGCCCTTGACCTGGATTGGCCACTGTCGGTGACAGGATGCTGGGCTAGATGGACCTTTGGTCTTTCCCAGTATGGCACTACTTATGTACTTATGTACTTATGTGCAGCAACCCTCCTCTCCCCTCCCCTCCATCCACCCATGTCCAGCAACCCTCCTCTCCCCTGCCCTCTCCTCTCCCCTTCATCCACCAAGTGCAGCAACCCTCCTCTACCCTCCCCTCCATCCACCCATGTCCAGCAACCCTCCTCTCCCCTGCCCCTCTCCTCTCCCCCTTCATCCACCATGTGCAGCAAACCCTCCTCTCCCCTCCCCTCCATCCACCCATGTCCAGCAATCCTCCTCTCCCCTGCCCTCTTCTCTCCCCTTCATCCACCATGTGCAGCAACCCTCCTCTCCCCTCTCCTCCATCCACCCACCCATGCCCAGAAACCCTCCTCTCCCCTCCCCCTCCCCTCCATCCACCCATGTCCAGCAACCCTCCTCTCCCCTCCATCCACTCATGTCCAGCAACCCTCCTCTCCCCTGCACTCTCCTCTCCCCTTCATCCACCATGTGCAGCAACCCTCCTCTCCCCTCCCCTCCATCCACCCATGTGCAGCAATCCTCCTCTCCCCTGCCCTCTTCTCTCCCCTTCATTCACCATGTGCAGCAACCCTCCTCTCCCCTCCATCCACCCGTCCAGCAACCCTCCTCTCTCCTGCCCTATCCTCTCCCCTTCATCCACCATGTGCAGCAACCTTCCTCTCCCCTCCCCTCCATCCACCCATGTCCAGCAACCCTCCTCTCCCCTGCCCTCTCCTCTCCCCTTCATCCACCATGTGCAGCAACCCTCCTTTCCCCTCCCCTCCATCCACCCATGTCCAGCAACCCTCCTCTCCCCTGCCCTCTCCTCTTCATCCACCATGTGCAGCAACCCTCCTCTCCCCTTCATCCACCCATGTCCAGCAACACTCCTCTCCTCTCCCCTCCATCCACCCATGTCCAGCAACCCTCCTCTCTCCTGCCCTCTCCTCTCCCCTACATCCACCATGTTCAGCAACCCTCCTCTCCCCTCCCATCCATCCACCCACCCATGCCAAGCAACCCTCCTCTCCCCTCCCCTCCATCCACCCACCCATGCCCAGCAACCCTCCTCTCCCCTCCCCTCCATCCACCATGTGCAGCAACCCTCCTCTCCCCTCCATCCACCCGTCCAGCAACCCTCCTCTCTCCTGCCCTATCCTCTCCCCTTCATCCACCATGTGCAGCAACCTTCCTCTCCCCTCCCCTCCATCCACCCATGTCCAGCAACCCTCCTCTCCCCTGCCCTCTCCTCTCCCCTTCATCCACCATGTGCAGCAACCCTCCTCTCCCCTCCCCTCCATCCACCCATGTCCAGCAACCCTCCTCTCCCCTGCCCTCTCCTCTTCATCCACCATGTGCAGCAACCCTCCTCTCCCCTTCATCCACCCATGTCCAGCAACCCTCCTCTCCTCTCCCCTCCATCCACCCATGTCCAGCAACCCTCCTCTCTCCTGCCCTCTCCTCTCCCCTACATCCACCATGTTCAGCAACCTCCTCTCCCCTCCCCTCCATCCACCCACCCATGCCAAGCAACCCTCCTCTCCCCTCCCTTCCATCCACCCACCCATGCCCAGCAACCCTCCTCTCCCCTCCCCTCCATCCACCCATGTCCAGCAACCCTCCTCTCCCCTCCATCCACCCATGTCCAGCAACCCTCCTATCCCCTGCCCTCTCCTCTCCCCTTCATCCACCATGTGCAGCAACCCTCCTCTCCCCTCCCCTCCATCCACCTGTCCAGCAACCCTCCTCTCTCCTGCCCTATCCTCTCCCCTTCATCCACCATGTGCAGCAACCTTCCTCTCCCCTCCATCCACCCATGTCCAGCAACCCTCCTCTCCCCTGCCCTCTCCTCTCCCCTTCATCCACCATGTGCAGCAACCCTCCTCTCCTCTCCCCTCCATCCACCCATGTCCAGGTCCCGTCTGCCCTCGCTCACCGATAGGCAGCCCTCGTTTCCTTCTGCCCCCCCCCCCCCCGCCGTACCTTTAAATATTATATTTTTCCTGGAGTCGCGGGCAGCGCCGGCATTGAAGGCATCAGCAGGCTCATGTCGGCTCCAGCAGCCTTCCCTCGCAAGTCGCATGATGGCTCCGCCCTCGCAGAAACAGGAAATATGTCAGAAGAGGGCGGAGCCATCATGCGACTTGTGAGGGAAGGCTGCTGGAGCCGAGATGAGCCTGCTGATGTCTTCAATGCTGGCGCTGCCCGCGACTCCAGGAAAAATATAATATTTAAAGGTACGGCGGGGGGGGGGGGGGGGGGGAGGAAGGAAACAAGGGCTGCCTATCAGGGAGCGAGGGCAGATGGGAGAGATGATCGAGGAGGTGGCTGGGGAGCGGGGAAGTGTGCACCTCGTGGGGCGGAGGCAGCAGGGGAAAAACTTCATGGTCGGTTGGGCTGGGGAGACGTAGCCTCCCCAAGCCTCTTATACGAGGCGCTTATGCTGTCTCTGTGTGGAGAGCAGTGTTTCTGTTCTGGTTTGTGTTTGTCAAGGCAGCTTCCCCTGTTTGTTCACTCTTCCCTTATCTTGTCTGCAGAGTGCTCTGCCCTGTTCTTTCCCTTTAGCAGTTCCTTTTTTTTCCCTTGGGGGCTGTGGGGCCAGTTTGTGTATTCCTTAGGTAGTTCTCCCTTTTCCTTTGTATGCTGTAAGTACAGCCTTGTTCCCTTGTGTGCTGTGTTGTTTCAGCCTAGAGTATATCCCTATAGTTGGTTTCCTTTTCCCTGAGTGCTGTGCTGTTTAAGCCTAGAGTGTTTCTTTCTGGGGCTTCCTGTACTCTTGTTTGCCTGTGGCACAGCTTTGTTTTCCCGTAGAGGCTTCTGCCTCTCACCCTTTTCTCTGTGGCTTTACCCTGCACTGTGTGCGCTGCAGTTCTGTGTGGAACCCTTGTTATTCTTTCCCCCTTCCCAGAGTGTGACTCGGTTCCTGGTGAGGCCCACTTGCTTGGTCTCTGCGTGAGTGGGTTCCCGATAGCCCATGAGGCCCGCCTGAATGCTCTATCTTCCCCTTTCTTGTGATGCCTGTTGGTTATTTATTTATTTATATCATTTATACCCCACAATTTCCCACCACTGGCAGGCTCAATGTGGCTTACAACATTTAAGTAAACAAACAGGCAAGTACAATAAATGGAGAGGGATACGTGGGGCAGAAAGGTATAGGGATAGGAGAAAGTAGGTAAATCCACAAGATCACTAGAGGAGTCAGAGTCCAGGAATCATAGAGGCAAGATGGGATCGTTAGGGTAAGCTTGCCCAAATAGGTAGGTCTTGAGAGACTTCCTAAAAGTCAGATGATTTTGAACCGTTTTTACAGATGTGGGCAATGCATTCCACAAATGAGTAATGATGTAGGAAAAGGTGGAAGCATATGTGGTTTTCTACTTGAGTCCAGAACACGCAGGGTAATGGAGGTTCAAGTAAGAACGAGCAGTTCTAAGTGAATTCCTTGGCGGTAAGTTGACAAGGGCATCCATATATGCTGGAGCTGCTCCATAGAGGATCTTATGGACTAGGGTACAAATTTTAAAAGTTATTTGCTCCTGTACAGGAAGCCAGTGTAGCTTCTCACAAAGTGGTCTGGGGGGGTGTGCGGGGTTTGGTGGCTGGGGTGGTGCATAGGGCCTGTTCAGTCCACCCTAGGCCTTGGCCTAAATTCTATACTAGGCCTCAGCCTGGGCTCAAGGGCTCACGTCCAGAATAACATAATCTATATTGTCACCTCATCATCATACTTCATCTGCCATGACGATAGATATTTATGTCTTGTCACTGAATGTTAAGGGAGTGTCACACCCAATAAAATGTAAAAAAATTATTATTCTACTTTAAAAATCTTCACCTTGCTGTAGTTTTTCTACAGGAAACTCACCTCTCTTTTACTGAGGCTAAAAAGCTCAAACAAGATTGAGTGCAGGACTGTTACTTTTCACCTGCTTTAGGCAAGAAAAATGGAGTCAATATATTTTTTAATTTTTTGAAGAGTTTATTAAACATTAATAAAAGTACAGACAGCCAGTGAGGCGCCCAAACATACTCAATGCATATAATCAAAGACACTTCACCTCAACTAACAGTTTCTATGAAAATTTAACTTGCTCAACTTAGCAAACTTTTTGCAAAATCTTTTCAATATACAGTATCGTCTTATCTATGTGATATGGAAGGCTGGCAGAAATTAGTTCTCCAAATAGCGTACCTTAAAATTGCTTTCCTGAACATCTATGTACCTACGTGCACCCAACGCATGCCAATTCGGAACTACCACCCGGCTACCACGTGGCCCGGGTGGTAATTTCATTCTGTACGTGGTTCCCCTATGTGCGCCAGAAAATATATTTTATTTTCCTGCGCACGGCACTAACCAGGTGGTAATCAGCATTGTACGCATGCAGACGATTACTGCCCAGTTAACGCGTGAGATCTTACTGCTAAGGTCCAAAATGGATGCGCCTCCAAATTTTTATTTTGCCGCATGTCCATTTTCAGCCTCACTCCCTAAAAGGCCTTTTTTGGAGGTGTGCTAAAAAATGCATTCAATACACGCATCTACAACAGCGCAGGCCATTTTTCGGCGCACCTTAGTAAAAGGACCCCCTAATGTGGATAATGTTTATTTACACCTTATATGTGTGTAAACAAAGAAACTGACACCTATTATAAAGAAGAATAATCAAAAATTTTTATTTTTTTTCAACTGTCCTCCGTTGGACAGAGGCAGCATGAGAACATCACGCTGGAAGCAAAGTCTACTTACACAATATATTTTTAGCAATAATACAGAGATATATGTTTGCTCAGCAGTAATACAGAGATATATGCTTGCTTTGCTTTGCTTAAGATACATATCTTCTCCTCAGTTTAAATACACTTACATTCATACTGCACCCAATGTGTGCACGTCAGCAACCCTTTTCTTTGAAGCTTGTTCTCACATTTCTTATCTACAAATGTCTGCAAGCAACATTCCTTCTGCTACCCTTACACAGACTCCCTGTCTCTGTTTCACACCAGGCTGCTCAAGGTTGATTCTATGACTCCCTTATTGTTTTCACAGGTTTGTGACTCATATCTCTTTTGCCTTAATACTTGCACTTCACTGACCATAGGAACTTTATACTGTTCAACTGTTTCTTATTATATTTATGCAGCATGTTTATTATTATTAACAAATCCTCCCTTGAACATTGTAAAGCAAGGTTCACCAAAATTTCATGGTTATAGTTTTCATCACTGTTAGACTAGCCATCATCCTATAAATAGGTAACACCTCAGGCCGTCATGGCAATGACAAACATTTTCTATCAAACCACAGAACTTTCGGGAGTCATCAGTAACCCAGGACAGTTTGGTTCATAGTCACTGGTGTCAGGCATTATATTTTGTATCTGAGTTACCATGGTCATTTTCAATGAATCTTGACATGCTCGTCTGCAGCAGCCAAGCAAACAAGGCAAACAACATAATAAGAGTCCTGCAACACATATGAAAACAATACATCCAGTCACAATCCCTCTTAACCATGGACCTAATCCTCCAAACCAATTTTTTATGGTATCCCACCATGACATGCCTAATATTCCTTCATAATCACTTACTTGAATTCTTGCTAGAGAAAGAATGCGCTGCATTGCATTTTTCACTATTATTGATTTCTGATAACAGTACAACATGAGGTATCATTAATAAGTTCACAAACATCATCATCAATCTGCCTTTATAGGGTGGTTAAAGCAATGTCCAATTCATGGGTAACAACATGTAATAATGATTGTAAATTTTCTAATTAACATTCCTAATTCAGCAGTGGCAGCTGGTTCTGCAAAAGGTATCCAAGATGTTGTAGTGTTGCTGCGGCAGCTTCAGAGCTCTGGTATGAAGGAAGCTGTTTTTGAAATTCCTCGTTTGCCTTCATGCATGCTGTTTCACGCGTCTGTGTCTCAATTTTCATTTTATCAGCATGGTATAAGTCTGCTGCTACCATAAAAAGATTTAAAACATGTAAGTGTTTCTGCAAGGATTTTTCCTTTTTGTTTTGTTGTATGTATTTTAAAACAGACAACAGCTGAGTTCTTACAAATGAACCACCACCTGGCCATGACAAAAATGAATCCTGTGAGGCATATCCAGCCCATTTCTCACAGACCTTTTGAATAATGGGTGCCTCAAAGGAAAAAGTATCCTTAACATGCACAAGGGGTGAGCAATTCTTTCGGCTATCTACATACAAAACATAAGGAGTGATAGATGTTTCTCCCTGACCCTCTGCAGCGGGTTGAGGGGATGGTTCCTGCTTAGACTGAAAAGGTCTCATGATATAATAACAAACAATGCCTAAGCTAGCAAAATACACAGCAAACAATAATATAAATAATGAAAGATACAAGAATAAAAATAAAAAAGCAATTTTTCAAAAGACTTTGCTTCAAGATATACTCACGGTTCAGCTGATTGACAGTCTATAATCTAATCAATCCAGGCTGGCCATTTCTGGAGATCATAGGAAAGAAAGTCACACGATTACCAATCCAAAAACTTAATCAGAGCGACGGCAGCCGCGTCCTTCCGCGGTCGCCAATTTGTTTATTTACACCTTATATGTGTGTAAACAAAGAAACTGACACCTATTATAAAGAAGAATAATCAAAAATTTTTATTTTTTTTCAACTGTCCTCCGTTGGACAGAGGCAGCATGAGAACATCACGCTGGAAGCAAAGTCTACTTACACAATATATTTTTAGCAATAATACAGAGATATATGTTTGCTCAGCAGTAATACAGAGATATATGCTTGCTTTGCTTTGCTTAAGATACATATCTTCTCCTCAGTTTAAATACACTTACATTCATACTGCACCCAATGTGTGCACGTCAGCAACCCTTTTCTTTGAAGCTTGTTCTCACATTTCTTATCTACAAATGTCTGCAAGCAACATTCCTTCTGCTACCCTTACACAGACTCCCTGTCTCTGTTTCACACCAGGCTGCTCAAGGTTGATTCTATGACTCCCTTATTGTTTTCACAGGTTTGTGACTCATATCTCTTTTGCCTTAATACTTGCACTTCACTGACCATAGGAACTTTATACTGTTCAACTGTTTCTCATTATATTTATGCAGCATGTTTATTATTATTAACAATAATCCTTTTTTTGACAATTAGCACTATTAAATATGGATCATATAATCTGTGGTGATGACATGACTCTACCTCTTGACCCTTTACTGGACCACAAATCCAAAGTAAAATATTGACCACTTAAAGCCACAGAATCTCTATGCAACCTATTGGCTACTTGGAATCTCATTGACTCTTGGAGACTGCTACATCCTACGGATCTGGACTATACCTTTTACTCCACGCCTCATGACTCACACTCCACATTAGACTATCTTTTGTTTCTAAATCACTGGTACATGACATTCAGAAATCTACTATTGAACCAATCCACCTATCTGATCATGCTTGTATTACATTCTGAATTTATCTTCTATCCCTTCTTTACAACGCAGTTGGAAATTCAACTCAATTTTACTACAACTAGATATAGCATTTTGTGAAAATATCACAAAATGGCCTAATTACTTTTCCTCAAATATGACTGATGATGTGGATTATGTATTTATATGGGATGCATATAAAGCTTACCTCAGGGGCGAAATTATTAAGTATAATTCCTATCTTAGTAAAACTAGAAGAACAGAACTTCCTTCTTTGGAAAAGGAAATTAAAAGTTTAGAACATGAATACATAAAACACCCTAATACATCACTGTTAACTGAATTACAGAAACTTAAATTCTGTTCTAATCAAAAAACGAGTCAATCTGCAGGCATTCCTCGTTTCTCTGAACAGGCGTCTTATTACCATGGATCAAACAAGGCAGATAAAATACGTGCTCGTTACTTAAAAGAAAAAAGAAAAAAATACTGAAACTGCATCCATCCAAAAAGATCCAAAGACTCTTTTAACTGATAAAAAAGATATTCTTCAATATTTTGTTAATTTTTATAAGGAAATTTACAAGTCTCATAAAAACTCTTCTGATGTTCAAATTTCTGAATTTCTAGATAAATTACAAAAACGTAAGCTTTCTATAAAAGAAATTGCCAATCTCAACAAACCTATCACTGTAGAGGAAATTACCGAAGCAATTAAATCTCTTAAATTAGGAAAAACCCCTGGAAGTGATAGATTCTCTATCGAATACTATAAATATTTCTCTGGCCTTATACAATCATTTTCAAATTAAGAAAGAGAGCAAAGGATCTTTCACAGAGGCTAATATAATTATTCTTGAAAACCCACTATAGACCAATCTCACTGTTAAATTACAATCTCTCTATATATAAAAGGCACCACCAACGTTCTAAATGAAGCCTCCAGCCGGAAGTGTGAAGGGGGAGAGATATCCGGTTTTCCCATGAGTGTCTGCCCCGCCCTCGCTCTCTCTGTAACACAAACAGTGAAGGAAAACACAGCAAAGCACGAAATCAAATTGCTCTCTCTGTAACAGTGAAGGACTCAGAGGGGGGAGGGGAGAGAGGGCAGAAGCCCTCACTATCTCTGTAACACAAACACAGCACAGCAGGAAACTTAACACTGAAGGACTCGACTCCGAGGGGGGAGGGGACAGAGAGGACAGACAGCACAGGGGAAGGGAGAGAGGGCAGAGGGCAGGGACACACACACTCCCACATGCACACAGAAGAAAACCTTGCTAGCCCCTGTTTCATTTGCATCAGAAACGGGGCTTTTAAATATATGCTAAAATATTGGCTGAAACACTAAAGAAATTTGTACACTTATACACTCTTCTCAGACTGGTTTTGTAAAAAACAGATTGGCCTCTGACAACACAAGGCTATTCTCACATGTCATTTCTGTGGCATGTAAAATGTCAACACCAGCATGTGTAATATCTCTAGATGCAGAGTAAGCTTTCAATTATATTGAATGGAAATTTCTATTCTCAGTATTACATTGGCTCAACCTAGGTGAAAACTTTATAAACATGGTCAAAATTCTACAAACCCTACTGCTAGCCTCTTTATCAACAGTTCCCTCACTAGACAATTTCCTCTTACACGTGGAACACAACAAGGATGTCCTCTATCACTTATACTCTTTATTATAGCTCTTGAACCATTATTGATGGCCATTCGAGCCTCAGCATCAATACATGGCATTACAGTTGCAGACTCAACAATTAAACTATCTGCTTATGCAGATGATCTTACTTTATATCACATCACCAGACAGTTCAGTTCCCATGTTTTCAAGTTAATTGAAAGCTTTGGTTCTCTCTCAGGATACACAATAAATTGGATCAAAACTGAAATTTTTCCTCTAAATATCTATTGTGTCAGAGATAATTTTCCCTCTATCCCTATTTGCTGGTGTTTTACTGAGATAAAGTATTTAGGATTAATTTTTAAATCAGCTATTCAGGATACAATAACTGAACATACAGGAGTGTGCAATTTAATAAAATCTTCTCTCCATAAATTGTCCCCACTTTTCTCACATGGTGGGGAAGACTTACCACTATACAAATTATGCTGTCACCTTTATTTTTCTATTTACTAAATATGCTTCCAGTACAATTTCTTAAGACTTTTTAAAATGATTTTGAGAAATTAGTATGTGCTTTTCTTTGGCAACACAAGCCCCTCCCCCCCCGAATAGCACTTAAAAAATTAAAAGCAGATAAGACTAAGGGGGGGGGGGGGGGTGTTAAATTCCCTGATTTTGAAGTATATAACCAAGCCTTTCTTTTTAAGAGGAGCTGCTTGTGTTCTGGCTCACAGTTGAACAACAGCTTTCATTTCCATTACCTTTGAAAATCAGAATGAGTACCTCTCCCTCTGGATACGTCTCCTCGGATACATATGTAATTGACGGCAACATTACTGCTATTAAAAAATTTGATTTTATTCAAAAACATTCTATTTTCCATTCTAAATTTGTTTCTATTTGGAAAAATTCTAAAATCAGAATTGATAATTCACCCTTTTTTTTGGAACTCCTGGATATCACCTGGTATTCAATGTATAGGTGGTCTGATGGATGGGACACATTTAGTGTCCTTTTCACTTACACATACTAAATTTTATATTCCTAATACACAATTTTATCGCTATTTACAACTCAGATCGACCTTGGGTACCTTTTTTGTGTTCTTTTCTAATGATCTATCTGTGGTTACTCCAGATATTTATTCTATTTTCTCTGAAGCAATACTTAAAGGTAATACTGATTCTAAATATTATTCTTATTTTTTGTCTTTAAATGACCATAACATTACCTCTTTACAAATATATTGGTCTGATACTATTTCTGTTTCTCTGACCGATCAGATTTTTGGAGAAAGATTAACAGACCTCGAACCTCAGCACCCATTTTGCAATCATTATATTTCTTTATGCATAGAATTACCGGGATACCAGTTCGCTTAACTAGATTAAGTAGTACCAAATCCAATTTATGTTGGTCTTCTAACTCTACAATAGGTACACTTGACTACATGCTATTTTCTTGTACAGACTTACAACTATTTTGGAATCAAGTTTGGGACAGAATATTCACACTATTCCATATTCAAGTTAAATTGGAATTTCGACTGATTGTATTCAGATCTTGTGCTTGTCAACTGGATTTGTCTCCAACTCAAAATAAACTGATAGATATTTTGTTAGCTATAGCTATTAAAACAATTTTATTGGAATGGAAGGATAACTCTAAAGTTTCTTTTTCCTTTTGGCAGAATATTGTACGTATGATCTATAAATATGAAGCTAAGATTGCTGAAAAATCGAATAACTTTGCTAATTTTCTTAGTTTGGAAACCTATTGATCAATTTTGCTTGCATAAGCTCTTGTGATCTTCATTGTTTATCTCCTTAGCCAAGATCAGTATATGTTATTATCTACATAGTATAATTGCCAACTGTTTTGTTATCTTGTACTGTTACTTGGAAACTTTAATAAAGATAATTTGACCACATTAAAAAAAATTTGCTATACTGCCCTTTCTGAGCAACAGGTCAGGGCAGTTTACAAATAGAGCTAAAACAAATAAAAAACAAACAAACAAAGAAAACAGAATTCCATTATGATAGGAAAAAGAATACATAAACAAAGACCATTCAGCGCTTACAAATAAATAATAACAGGTTGAACCCTAGTCAAGAAAAATATCACTGCTGAGATAGTCCAGAAGCAACAGAAAAATAATGAGATTTGATTAGAGATTTAAATTTCTTTTAAAAGACAGTTAAGAACGGATAAAAAGGGGTAGATCATGCCAGAGCTTGGGACCAAGAAAGTAAAAAGCATGTGTCAGGTAGATTCCTGGTGGGCCAATTTGGGTGCAGGAAGAACTAAACGGTGAGAATCAAGGGAACATAAGAATTTTGAAGGAGTGTAAGGAATGATCAAAGAAGAAACAAAAGGAAGGAAGGAAGGAAGGAAGGAAGGGAGACCAGTATGATAAGTTTTATGAACCAAACAATCTTAAAGAAAGACCTATAAGGAAAAGACAACCAGTGAAGTAGAAACATCAAAGGAGTGACAAGATGATCAGATTGCTTAGCTCTACAAAGAAAGCAGGCAGCAGAGTTATGAAGTGTCCTAAGTCTTTTTAATTGAGAATTAGGGAGATCTTCAAAGATAGAATTATAGTAATCAATTTTACAGATAATAAAATCATGCACCAGAGTGTGTAAAGAAGCAAAGTCAAAATAAGAACGGATAGAACAGAGCCTATGAAGAGAACAAAATTCCAATTTAAGAACAGAGGAAATATGTTGAACAAAAGTTAGTTCTGAATCCAAAATGATGCCCAGATATTGAAAAGATTGAACAGATTGCATAACTTGATTAAAAAGAAAAAGAGGAACTTTAGGAGTCAAAAGAGAGTCAGTAATCCAGCAAGCAGTAATCTTAGCAGGGTTCAAAATTAGTCTGTGAGCTGTAAGCCAAGACTGAATTGTACAAAGACAGGATTGGACATGAGTGAGATCTACTTGATATGGAAAAAAAAAAGGGAAAACCAGAAGGAAGCCATCTGCATTGATATAATAATTGACATTAAGGTCTTGAAGAAGAAAAGCAAGTGGACTATGAAAAACAAAGAGTAGAGGAGATAAAACTGAACCCTAGGGAACTCTACAGGAAAGAGGCAAAGGTGAAGAAATTTCAAATCCTATAGAAACTGAGGTGCGTCCTGAGAGACAAGATGAGAACCAAGCCACAGCAGTGTCAGACATACCGATGTCAGAAAGACGACTCAGAAGAAGAGTGATCTACAACATCAAAGACTGCTGAGATCTAATGAAATAAGAAGTGAAATATGATTTTTGTCAAAAGAAGAGTGTAGATCACTAACCAAAGAAGTCAGAACTGATTCAATGTCATGATGATGATGGAATCCTGCTTGGCGGGGATAGAAAATTAGGGTACCTTCAGAAAATGAAAAGAGATGGGAATAAACAACTCTTTCGAGGAGCTTAATAAGAAAACATAAAATTGAAAAAGGATGATAATTAGCAGGATCACTAGGGTTGAAATTGAGATGTATTAAAGACATATTAAAGAGCCTTGCAATCCAGAGGTGGCAGGTTCAAATCCCACTGCTGCTCCTTGTGATTTTGGGCAAGACACTTAACCCTCCATTGCCTCAGGTACAAACTTAGAGTGTGAGCCCTCCTGGGACAGAGAAATATCCAGAGTACCTGAATGTAACTCACCTTGAGCTATGACTGAAAAAGGTGTGAGCAAAATCTAAATAAATAAAATAAAACGTTTCCAGCAGGATGGAACTGTACCAGAGGTTAACTTTAAACCAGATATTCAATGTCAGTCACCAGAAATGGCCCAGCATTGAATATCCAGGCTGATCACCAACCGCTGGAGTTAGCCAGACTCCCTCCCGCAATCTGAATATCAGCCCCTATATGTTCTGTGGATAACGTTATAAAGTCATTTTAGTGCATATGTAGCAATCTAAATGCACAAAGTGTTTTTTTATAACATTATGTCAGGAGTAAAAGTATATACATTGGCATGAACTCATGCACTTGTACTGTAAGCATTACTGGAGGTGTGGTCTGGACAGAGCATGCACCAGATTGTGAAGTAAATGTGTTGAGTTTAAAATGTGCTAATCCATGTACATTCCTGAACTCTACATTTAGACATAT
Source organism: Microcaecilia unicolor (assembly GCF_901765095.1). Taxonomy (NCBI): domain Eukaryota; kingdom Metazoa; phylum Chordata; class Amphibia; order Gymnophiona; family Siphonopidae; genus Microcaecilia; species Microcaecilia unicolor. The sequence continues at coordinate 92,289,275 of NC_044042.1, read as the reverse complement.
ACACCTGTTCTCAAGCAGATGTAAAATCTGTGCCTTCAACATAGCGGCTATTTCTGCCGGAATTTTATAAAGACACATTGGCACCTTTATAAAATAGTGCTGAAACAGGCATCTTCTTGCCTGCTCAACCTAGGTATCCTGTTATAAAATGACCCATATTTTTGAATATTTACCTCATAGAGTCTACCAAAAGCCCAAGCTGTGCATGGACTAGACAATAAACAAACTCAGAAAATTATAGAAAATAAAGACCCTATGGCCTATCCAATCTGTCCACGCTTACTATCTAATATCCTTTCCTCTCCCTCAGAGATCCTATGCACTTGAATTCAGACACAGTCTTCTTCTCACCATCTCCCTGGAAGCCATTCCACGCATCCACCACTCTTTAATTTATAAAGAAGCATATCCTTAGATTACTCCTGAGCCTGTCCCCTTTCACCTTCATCCTATGCCCCTGCGTTCCAGAGCTTTTCCTCCAAGTATACAAACTGAGATCTTTAAGCCTGTCCCCATACCTTTTATGATGAAGGCCAATGACCATTTTTGTATCCACCCTTTGGACCAATTCCTCCCTGTTTATATCTTTTTGAAGGTACAGTCTCCAGAATTGTACACAGTATTCTAAATGGGGATTCACCATAAACTTATACAAAGGCACAATCTTCTTTTTCCTGCTGGGCATTCATCTCCCTGTGCACCTAAGCATCCTCTTTGATTTTGCCATTGCCTTTTCTACCTGTTTGATCACCTAAAGATCATAAGATACGACCACATTCAAGTCCCACTCTTCTTTCATGCACAGAAGTACTTTACCCCCTATATTGTAACATTCCCTTAGGGTTTTTTGGTCCAAAAACATGACCTTGCATTTTTAAGCATTACATTTTAGCTTCCAAATTCTAGACCATTCTTCAAGTTTCACTAGATCCCCTCCTCAGGTTATCCACACCTTCCAGGGTATTTATCCTACTGCAGATTTTGATATCTGCAAAAAGGCAAACTTTACCCAACAGCCCTTCTGTAATATCACTTACCCAGACAAAGGACCAATCACACTGGTAATGCCCTTATCCTCAGAGTGAACCATTTACTGGATGCTATAGGAGCCCTCACTGTAATCTCAGATATAACTTCCCTGTTCATAAGCACCAGGATCATTGTTATCCCCTCCTGCATGGCTTCCAGTACCAGTTATCAGAACAGTTCTTCCTGTCATGGAGTCAGGAGTAGTAAGCCCTTGGGCCACTGCTGGCGACTGGCAGCAGAAGGCAAACCACCCAGAGATCGAGGCTGAAAAGAGACAGGACTGGTACAAGCAGGACTGGAACTGAAGCTGAAGGCAGGAAGGACTGGAACAACAGGACTGGAGCTGGAGCTGAAGGCAGGCAGGGCTGGAACAAGGAGGACTGGAGCTGAAGCTGTAGGCAGGCAGGGCTGAAGTAAGCAGGACTAGAACAGAAGCTGAAAGCAGGCAGGACTGGAACAGACGCTGAGCGCAGGCAGAACTGGAGCAAGCACCTCTGTTGCAAAGGCAAAGCAAGGAGGTTTCAAGGCACTTTACAAAGGCATTTACTGATGATGTCATGAGTAAGAGTGAGGCTTGGCAGCAGGAACACCAGAGCAAGGCTTGGCAGCAGGAACATCGGGGCGAGGCTTGGCTGCTAGAACACCAAAACAAGGCTGGAATGCTAGAACATCAGAATAGGACTGGAATGATCTCTGGAACACGTTTGGGAAACAGGGAGAAGGCAGTCCACAGCAGCCACAGGGCCTAGTCACCAGGAGGAGAGGTGAGTGTAGGAATAGGATACAGCCACAACCCTGACACCTCCTGTAGAGAATCCAGGATCTTCCAACTTGTAAATAAGGTAAATGACTGGGGTTTTGCTTTTGGACTTCCTTGCTCTTGCCAATGAGGTCAACATGTAAATTCTGTCCTTTATGCTATTATACAGAGTTGTTAGAACCTAGCTTGGAATCTGCAGCCCCTCATTACCTCTCTACCCTTATCTCCCCTTACGCTCCTACCCAAAACCTCCGCTCACAGGACAAATCCCTCCTCTCTGTACCCTTCTCCACCACCGCCAATTCCAGGCTCCACCCTTACTGCCTAGCCTCACCCTATGTTTGGAATAAACTTCCTGAGCCCTTACGCCAAGCCCCCTCCCTGCCCATCTTCAAATCCTTGCTCAAAGCCCACCTCTTCAATGTCGCCTTCGGCACCTAACCACCATACCTCTATTCAGGAAATCTAGACTGCACCAATTTGATTGACTGCACATTTTGTCCATTAGATTGTAAGCTCCTTTGAGCAGGGACTGTCCTTCTTTGTTAAACTGTACAGCGCTGCGTAACCCTAGTAGCGCTTTAGAAGTGTTAAGTAGTAGTAGTAGTAGTCCTGCCCTAGGGCCCCTGTCAGCCATGGACACTTGAGCAGCCTGGCTACCATCTTTCTAGGTCACACAAAGAGGAAAGGAAACACTAGACAGAAGGTATTCTGGAAGTGCACTGCAAATGTTTGGCTCTTGTTAAGGTTGTCGACTGATTTTGCATTGTATATTTCTTCTCTCTTTAGGCTGCTGTTCTCATCTCTTTGAAGCTTGTCACTTGATATTATTATTATTCTTTGTATTGTGCCGTGCCAGCAGCTTATTGTTAAGTTCCACAATAGTGTTCTTACAGTCTCATCACTAAGTAAGCAGTTACCAAAGAAAGACAACAGATTTGGCCTCATGTCAAGGGCAATTATTTATTCACAGATTGCTTCTGGCTTTCCAAACATTAACACCTCACCTTTAATCAAAAGAAAGCTGATCATCTCTCCCTGCATTTCCATCTTTTGAAAGAGTGAATTGCAGGTAATCTCCTGTCCTATGCAAGGGGAAGAAGAGAGTGCAATGGACAGATTCTGACAGAAGCTGTTACTTTGCAAGAGACAGGTGGCAGCTAGTTACAGGGCTGGTGAAAAATTGCTACATGCCGCAAGTGAAAAAGCTGTTAGTGCTACATTAGAAATCTGGAGAGTAAGATGAAAGAGCTGCCATCTGTTAGGACCCATTTTATTCTAACTTTGGACTTAAATAAAAGTAGTGTAGTATTGCTGACAAGTGACTTGGTACTCATTATGAGGATAATTCTATAAAGGGTGCCAATTGTGCACACAACTTTGTAGAACAGCAGCACATAGTAGCATAGTAAATGACGGCAGATAAAGACCTGTAAGGTCCATCCACTCTGCCCAACAAGATAAACTCATTTTATATGGTATGTGATACTTTATATGTAGTAGCGCTTTAGAAGTGATAAGTAGTAGTAGTAGTAGTAGTATACCCGAGTTTGATTTGTTATTGCCTTTCTTAGGGCACAGACCGTAGAAGTCTGCCCAGTACTGTTCTTGTACTAATTTCTGAAGCTAACATCGAAACCCCTTAAAATTTACACTCCAGCCCATCCCTATCTATTCAGTCACGATCAGGGCGTAGACCGTAGAAGTCTGCCCAGCTCCCGTTTTGTTTCCCAATTACTGGCGTCGCCCCCCCAATCTCCGCTAAGATTCCACGGAACCATTCCTTCTATAAATAACATCACTAATTGCCATCTATGTGCATATGCGCTAGGCACTATTCTAAGTCATTTATCCCCTAATCCTAGAAAGCTGCATGTCCACATTTACTTCTAGCATGCAAATTTGCATTCACAAATTATAGAATAAGGCCAGTTATGTGTTTAACTTGCATAAGATTAAGCGATATAGCAAACTGAATAGATCGTAAATTAATTTATTGAGTCAATAATTGGTGTTAATGAACAGACTATAAATGGCCTTAATTCGTGCACTGGCACTGCCATTAAATGCCTAGACACCTACCTGGGGCTACCCCATGGCCACTTAGAGGGTCTGTTTCCAGCAAAGCTCAGGTTTGCCTGCACCTGCCACTTGTGCTCTAATACATTAGCATCTTCCTCCCACCGACTGGTTCCCAACTGCCTCTGGGCGAGTCTCCTGCTCTCAAATTATTCCCCAGTGATTTCTAGGTTACTGGAGCCACACTCCCAGAGGTCCCACAGTTCCTAGAAAGCACTCACAGACCCAATAGACAAACCACTAGGATTCTTACTCAGTCCAGACAAGCAGAGGCAATAAACTAAAGTAGGTTTATTGTCTTGAAAAATATTGAACAGTGAACTATAAAACAGATGGAACAAAAACAGCACAAAATAACAGGTAACTGAATATGGATCAATTATAAAACTATCTAAACATTTTATCACCACCTGAATAGTGCCTGGGAAGTACTGGAAATATAGCTGCCCACAAGTTACAGAATATAATTGATCACAGGACCTCAGTAGAGAGGTCTTTCTCCCAAACTGAGACAGACAAATTACCTCACAGTTAGGTGGGAAAAAGAAAAAAAACTGTCATTTCTGGTAAAGCTTAAAAAAAAAAAAAGATAATTGCCATCTGCTGGCCAACCAGGAGAAACACATATCATCAGCAAAACAACCAGGAGAAATATATGTCATCAGCAAAAGTATACAGTTCATATGCATAGAAACACAATATACAAAACATAGAAAAATGTAGGCAGATAAAGACCGTCAGGCTTATTTTCGAAAGAGAAGGACGCCCATCTTTCGACACAAATTGGAAGATGGACGTCCTTCTCACAGGGTCACCCAAATTGGCATAATCGAAAGCCAATTTTGGGCGTCCCCAACTGCTTTCCATTGTGGGGATGACCAAAGTTCACGGGGGCATGTCGGAGGCATAGTGAAGGCGGAACTTGGGCGTGCCTAACACATGGGCGTCCTCGATCTATAATGGAAAAAAAAAGGGTGTCCCTGACGAGCACTTGGATGACTTTACCTGGTCCTGTTTTTCTTATGACCAAGCCACAAAAAGGTGCCAGAACTGACCAGATGACCACTGGAGGGAATCGGGGATGACCTCTCCTTACTCTCCCAGTGGTCACTAACCTCCCCCACCCTCAAAAAAATCTTTAAAAATATGTTGTGCCAGACTCAAATCTCATACTCAGGTCCATCACAGCAGTATGCAGGTCCCTGGAGCAATTTTTTTTTGTTTACATTTGTACCCCGCGCTTTCCCACTCATGGCCGGCTCAATGCGGCTTACATGGGGCAATGGAGGGTTAAGTGACTTGCCCAGAGTCACAAGGAGCTGCCTGTGCCTGAAGTGGGAATCGAACTCAGTTCCTCAGGACCAAAGTCCACCACCCTAATCACTAGGCCACTCCTCCACTTCAAGCAGGTGGACCCAGGCCCATCCCCCCTACCTTTTACACTTGTGGTGGTAAATGTGAGCCCTCCAAAACCCACCACAAACCCACTGTACCCACATCTATGTGCCTCCTTCACCCATAAGGGCTATGGTAGTGGTGTACAGTTGTGGGTAGTGGGTGTTGGGGGTTTTTTGGGGGGCTCAGCACACAAGGTAAGGGAGCTATGTAGCTAAATGTCTTGTTTCAACAGTATCCTTCAAGGATACTCCACACCAAACCATGCGCTCCTGGGCGACTGTCGGATTTACTCCTTATTCTAGTTTAAAAGCTGCTATATCTCCTTTTTAAAAGTTAATGCCAGCAGCCTGGTTCCATCCCGGTTAAGGTGGAGCCTATCCTTTCAGAACAGTCTTCCCCTTTCCCAGAATGTCACCCAGTTCCTAACAGGTCTAAATCCCTCATCTCTGAACCATCGTCTCAACCACACGTTGAGACTTCGGAGCTCTGTCTGCCTTTTGGGTCCTGAATGTGGAACAGGGAGCATCTCTGAAAATGTAACCCTAGAAGATCTGGACTTCAGATTTCTATCAGTCTAAATTTGGCTTCCAGAACCTCTCTCCCACATTTTCCAATGTCATTGGTACCCACATGTACCAAGACAGCAGGCTCCTCCCCAGCGCAACCTAAGATCCTGTCTAGGTGATGCGTGAAGTCTGCCACCTTCACACCAGACAGGCAAGTCACCAGATAATCCTCACGTCCATCAGCCACCCAGCTATCTATATGCCTAATGATCGAGTCACCAACTACAACAGCTGTCCCAGCTCTTCCCTCCTGGACAGAACTTCTTGGAGACATATCCTTAGTGTGAGAGGATAGTACATCCCCTGGTGGGCAGGTCCTGGATACAGGAGTACTTCCTACTTCACCAGGGTGATGCTCTCCTTCTAGGAGACCTCCCTCCTCCAAGGCAGCACAGGGGCTGCCAGAGTGGAGGTGGGATTTCTCTACAACATTCCTGTAGGTCTCCTCTATGTAACTCTCTGTCTCCCTCAGCTCCACCAAGTCTGCTATTCTAGCCTCAAGAGAACAGACCCATTCTCTGAAAGCTAGGAGTTCTTTGCATCGGGCTCACCAACTGGGAGATAATCATACATGTGACACTCAATGCAAAAGACTGGATAGCACCCCTCTCACTGCTGGATTGCTGACTCCATCTTAGTATTTTTGAGTTTTTCAATATTTTCAAATTTGCTAAGGCATTAAGGATATTAGCCTAATATAGCAATGTCTTTAGTTTATATGGTAGATTGTGCAATTTATTTAGTGTTTTCTTCTTACAAAGTAATGAAATGTAATTAAAACTCTGTAAGAGCATTCCTTGCTTGTTATCCTAATTACAATAACTGACTATAAATGAAGAGTTGTGCTAGGGGTGGGTGGGTGTTGGGGAGGGTGGTTGGGATGAAAACTAAACTAGATCCTGCAGTGCCTGCTAGAGGCTATATGTTAATGCTGTGCTACAAAGTTCAAGTTTTAAAACTAGGGGGAAGAGTACGGAGATTAGTTGATAAAGTTTGCCTATCAGTAGCCTACAATTCCTCCTTTAAACCCCAATCTCTAAGTTTCCAAAGCACAAAGCAAAATAATGTTCACTTACCAGAGAAATGTCCTTTTCTCTCAGAACCTCCCAAAGTTCCTTCAGTACCCACTGATGTATGTCATCCGGCCGGATTGCTAGGCATACGCAGCGCTGCACAAACATAGAAAAAAGACAGTCACAAACACAGTTCTCTGAAAATCGTATTTATGTTTGTCTTCTGCAATCCTGCTCCTAGCCCTTCAGCTGTGAGCAAAGAACAGAAATATTTGTTAAGCAATTCCGCCTTCCTTTATAATCTTTTGCATATTCTTCCCCTTCACTTTTGAGTCTTACAATGCCACTTTTGCACTTTCTCCTATCAGTAACATATCTAAAAAATATCTCCCCCCCACCTCCATTTTACCATATTGGCTATTTTTAATTCCATTTGCATCTTTGCTCTATCAGTCTATTTTAGCTTTTCCAGATATTGTCACCTGCCTCTTTCTGCGATCTCTTGTAGTTTATAAAGGCTAACCTCTTTTTCCTTACCTTTTCAGCTACTACTTTTGAGAACCAAAGTGGCCTCCTTTTCCTCTTACTTTCACTTACTGCTTTCCAACGTCTTCCAGATGTTGCCATCCAGACAGAAATTCCTTGAGGTAATCCCCCATCTGAATAAAGTTAGGTTTTTTTGAAGTCTGCGTTGTCCTTCACACCTCAAATATCTCAAGCTATGAAATTAGATTTTTTTTCTCCATTGTCGCAGAGCAGTCTTTAACATTTTGGATCCAACTTCACATTCCTCTCTATGTTATGCCTACATACTGTAAATTCCCACTATGATTACTGTAACTCTATCTATACAGGTATCACCAGGGATAATCTTAAACATCTCCAAACCCTTCAGAACACTGCAGCCCATATTATATGTAATGCAAAATGATATGATCATATTTCTTTGCTATTGCAATGCCTGCATTGCAATCCCATTGGATCAAATACAAGATTCTTGTAAATACATTTAAAATCCTGCACACAGCCACTCCTTATTTAGCAACTCAGATTGTCCCTAACACATCTTCCCGTACACTTCAATCTTTAATGGATAAGTACATAAGTATTGCCATACTGGGGCAGTCCAAAGGTCAATCAAGCCAAGCATCCTGTTTCCAACAGTGGCCAATCCAGGTCACAAATACCTGGCATGATCCCAAAAAAGTACAAAACATTTTATGTTGCATATCCCAGAAATAAGCAGTGGAGTTTCCCCAAGTCCATTTTAATAATGGTCTATGGACTATTCCTTTAGCAAGCCGTCCAAACCTTTTTTAAACCCTGCTAAGCTAACCACCTTTACCACATTCTCTGGCAACGAATTCCAGAGTTTAATTACACGTTGATTGAAGAAATATTTTCTACTATTCATCTTAAATTTACTACTTTGTAGCTTTATCGAATGCCCCCCTAGTCCTAGTATTTTTGGAAAGAGTAAACAGATGCTTCACGTCTACCCTTTCCACTCCACTCTTTATTTTATAGACCGCTATCATATCTCCCCTCAGCCGTCTTTTCTCCAAGATGAAGAGTGCTAGCTATTTTAGCCTTTCCTCATAAGGAAGTCATCCCATCCCCTTTATCATTTTTGTTGCCCTTCTCTGCACCTTTTCTAATTCCACTATATCTTTTTTGAGATGCAGTGACCAGAACTGAACACAATTTTCGAGGTGTGGTTGCACCATGAAGCGATACAAAGTCATTATAATGACCTCATTTTTGTTTTACATTCCTTTCCTAATAATACCTAACATTCTATTTGCTTTCTTAGCCGCCGCAGCACACTAAGCAGAAGGTTTCAACATATCATTAACGACGACACCTAGATCCCTTTCTTGGTCGGTGACTCCTAACGTAGAACTTTGCATTATGTAGCTAAAATTCGGGTTCCTGTTTCCCATGTGCACCACTTTGCACTTGCTCACATTAAACATCATCTGCAATTTAGACGCCCAGTTTTACAGTCTCATAAGGTCCTCTTGTAAATTTTTCACAATCCTCTTGTGATTTAACTACTTTGAATAACTTTGTGTCATCAGCAAATTTAATTTCCTCACTAGTTACTCCCATCTCTAGGTCATTTATAAATATGTTAAAAAGCAGCGGTCCCAACACAGACCCCTGGGGAACCCCATTAACTACCCTTCTCCATTGAGAATACTGACCATTTTTCACGTCTGTGGCCGTGACCACCTCAGACTTACCTTTCTGGTGGCCTTTGTTTGCTTCTGTGTTAGTTCTGTCTCTGCCTTGTGTGCTGATTGCTTCACTAGAGGGCACCTTGTGGGCTATGCCTCTCCGGGGAGCCAGCATCTAAGATGGCTGCCGCCTGTTCTGTTCCAGCTTCCAAGATGGCTCCTGCCTGTCCTTCCTATGTGTTCCATGCCTCTCTTTGGTGTGAGTGTGTTCCCTGCTCCTGTCCTGCAGTAGGTGACATCACCAGGGAGAGTCTTCATAAGGAAGTGCTGTGCTTGCATTCAGGGCCTTTGCATTGTGTGTGTTATGCCAAAAGGTTGTCAGGTTAGTGCACTGCTACAAGCCTGTCTTTCCATGTGGGTTCTGGCCCTTCTGTTCTTTGTGTCTGTGGACTGCTAGTCCTTCTGTGTGGTCTCCTGCCCTTCTGCTCGGTGTCTGTGGACTGCTAGTTCTTCCGTTGCCTTGCTCTGTGTTTGAAGTCTGAAGCTTCAGCCTTTGTGTACTCCCTGTCTGTGTTGGGAGCTGCTCAAGCTCCAGCCTTGACTCTGTTCTCCCTGGTTTATTCCTCTGTCTGCTGCCAGCCCCAAGACTTTGCAATCCCTGGTTTATTCTATTGTCTGCTGCCTGCCCTAAGACTCTGTTAGCTCCTGGTTTATTCTATTGTCTGCTGCCTGTCCCCAGACTCTGTTAGCTCCTGGTTTATTCTATTGTCTGCCGCCTGTCCCAAGACTCTGTTAGCTCCTGGTTTATTCTATTGTCTGCCGCCTGTCCAAAGACTCTGCTAGTTCCTGGTTTATTCTCTCTGTTTGCAGCCTGCCCTAAGACTCTGCTAATATCCTGGTTTATTCTCCTGTCTGCTGCCCAGCTTATAACATAGTAACATAGTAACATAGTAACATAGTAACATAGTAGATGACGGCAGAAAAAGACCTGCATGGTCCATCCAGTCTGCCCAAGACAAACATATGTGTATACCTTACCTTGAATTGAATTTGTACCTGTCCTTTTCAGGGCACAGACCATATAAGTCTGCCCAGCAGTATTTCCCGCCTCCCAACCACCAGTCCCGCCTCCCATCACCGGCTCTGGTACAGACCGTATAAGTCTGCCCTCCCCTATCCTTGCTTCCCAACCACCACCCCCTCTTCCCCCCACCTGCTCCGCCACCCAATTTCAGCTAAGCTTCTGAGGATCCATTCCTTCTGCACAGGATTCCTCTATGCATATCCCATGCATGTTTGAACTCTGTTACCGTTTTCATCTCCACCACCTCCCGCGGGAGGGCATTCCAAGCATTCACCACCCTCTCCATGTGTTGCCATGAACCTGTTGCTGCCTAGCTAGTGTGTATATCCTGAGTCCTGCATATCCTGAGTGTATATCCTGAATCCTGCTTCTGCCTAGCTAGGGTGTGCATCCTGAGTGTATATCCTGAACCCCGCCTCTGCCAAGCTTGCATGTCTATCCTGAACCCCGTATATCCTGAACCCTGTTTCTATCAAGCTTGTCTGTATATCCAAGCCCCTGTTTCCAGCTAGCCTTTGTGTATACCCTGTCTGCTTAGTATGTTTTGTGTTTCTTGCTAGTTGCTGCATAGCAGCTTTCAGTCCTAGTCTAGTTTAGTTCTGTGCCTAGCCTCCCTCGTGTTTCCCAGACCCGGAGTGGGTCCTCTGGATCTTCAGTTCCTGCTCTGTCCTACAAGTCCTGCCGGCCACCCGCACTACGGAGCTCAACTCCGGAGGAACGGTGGTCAAGCCCAGGTGAAGCTGTCCTGTTCTGCCTGTTCTAGTTGCCTGCCTTTGTTACTACTCCAGTCCCGAGTTCCAGTCCTGCTCTTCCTTGTAGCCAGTTCCAGAGTGGTCTTGCCTGCCTTGGCAGTGGTCCAAGGGCTCACGAATTCCGGTCCTGCCTTGAGGTCCCGACACCATTTAACCCTACTCTCTGTTTTTTATCTTTTAACTAGTTTTTAATCCACATAGGACACTACCTCCTATCCCATGACTCTCCAATTTCCTCTGGAGTCTTTCATGAGGTACTTTGTCAAACGCCTTTTAAAAATCCAGATACACAATATCAACCGGCTCACCTTTATCCACGTTTGTTCACCTCTTCAAAGTAATGTTATAGATTGATGAGGCAAGATTTCCCTACAAAAAATTCATGTTGGCTTTGTCTCATTAATCCATGCTTTTGAATATGCTCTGTAATTTTGCAATTTATAATAGTCTCTACCATTTTGCCCAGCACTGACGTCAGGCTCACTGATCTATAATTTCCCGGATCTCCTCTGGAAGCTTTTTAAAAAATCGGCGTTACATTGGCCACCCTCCAATCTTCTGGTACCAAGCTCGATTTTAAGGATAAATTACATATTACTAACAATAACTCTGCAAGTTCATTTTTTTAGTTCTATCAGTACTCAGTCTGGGATGAGTACCATCAGGTCCATAAGATTTGCTACTCTTCAGTTTGTAGAACTGCCCCATTACATCCTCTAGGTTTACAGAGAATTCATTATATTTCTCCGACTCATCAGCTTCGAATACCATTTCTGGCACCGGTATCCCACCCAAAACTTCCTCCAAGTTTATAGAGATTTCAGTTTCTCCAAATCGTCAACTTTGCATGCCATTTCTGGCACCAGAATCTCTGTCAAATCTTCCTCAGTGAAGACCGAAGCAAAGAATTCATTTAATCTCTCCGGTATGGCTTTGTCTTCCCTGATTGCCCCTTTTACCCCTTGGTCATCTAGCGGTCCAACCAATTCTTTTGCAAGCTTCCTGCTTTTAATATACTTAAAAAACCTTTTACTATATGTTTTTGCCTCTAACACAATCTTTTTTTCAAAGTCCCTCTTTGCATTCCCTATCAGCGCTTTGCATTTGACTTGATATTCCTTAAGCTGTTTCTTATTATTTTCAGTTGGTTCCTTCTTCCATTTTCTGAAATATTTTCTTTTAGCGCTAATAGCTTCCTTCACCTCACTTTTTAAGCATGCTGGCTGTCATTTGGTCTTCCTTCCTCCTTTTTTAATATGCGGAATATATTTGGCCTGGGCTTCCAGGATGGTATTTTTGAACAGCATCCAGGCCTGATGTAAATTTTTGATAATAGACTTGTCCTGCCCCCTCCTTCAAGGGATGCTAGAGAGGTGAAATTCCTTGATGGAATCAAGGACTGCTTTATGGAGCAGCTGGTTCAGGAGCCAACAAGAGAAGGAAAAATTCTAGACCTAGTCCTTAGTGGAGCGCATGATGTGGTGCAGGAGGTAATGGTGCTGGGGCCTCTTGACAACAGTGATCATAACATGATCAGATTTGATATAAGCTCTGGAGTAAGTACACTCAGGAAATCCAATACGTTAGCATTTAACTTTCAAAAAGGAGACTATGATAAAATGAGAAGAACGGTGAAAAAAAACTTAGAGGAGCAGCTGCAAAGGTCAAAAATTTACATCAGGCATGGATGTAGTTCAAAAATATCAACCTGGAAGCCCAGGCCATATATATATACCGTGTATTAAAAAAAGAGGGAGGAAGAACAAACGACAGCCAGCATGGTTAAAAAGTGAGGTGAAAGAATCTGTTAGAGGTAAAAGAAAATCTTTCAGAACATGGAAGAAGGATCTGACTAAAAATAATAAGAAACAGCATAAGGATTGGGAAGTGAAATGCAAAGCGCTGATAAGGAAGGCAAAGAGAGAGTTTGAAAAGAAGATTGCGTTGGAGGCAAAAAAAACATATAATAAAAACTTTTTTAGGTATATTAACCCTTTAGTGGAAATATTGGACACTAAAGGGTTAAAAGCAAGAAGCTGGTAAAAAAAGAATTGGTTGAACCACTAGATGACCGAGGGGTAAAAGGGGCACCCAGGGAAGACAAGGCCATAGAGGAAAGATTAAATTAATTCTTTGCTTCGGTCTTCACCAAGGAAGATATGGGAGAGATACTTGTGTCAGAAATGGTATTCAATGCTGGTGAGCCAGAGAAACTGATGAGTCAGAGGAATGGCCTAGTGGTTAGAGCACTGGTCTTGCAATCCAGAGGTGGCCTGTTCAAATATCACTGCTGCTCCTTGTGATCTTGGGCAAGTCACTTAACCCTCCATTGCCTCAGGTACAAACTTAGATTGTGAGCCCTCCTGGGACAGAGAAATATCCAATGTACCTGAATGTAACTCACCTTGAGCTACTACTGAAAAAGGTGTGAGCAAAATCTAAATAAATAAATAAATCTCTGTAAACCTGGAAGATGATGCAAGGTTCCACATTAGAAATCACCAACCAAGAAAAGGATCTAGGTGTCATTGTTGATGATACTTTGAAACTCAGTGTGCTACAGCAGCAAAGAAAGCAAATAGAATGTTAGGTATCATCAGGAAAGGAATGGAAAATAAAAATGAGGATGTTATAATTCCCTAGGAGGAAAGGCTGAAACGGCTAGGTCTCTTCAGCTCAGAGAAAAGTTGGCTGAGGGGAGATATGATAGAGGTATATAAAATAATGAGTTGAGTGGAAGGAGTAGATGTGAATTGCTTGTTTACTCTTTCCAAAAATAAGGGGCACGTAAAAAGCTACAAAGTAGTAAATTTATGTTTAATTCTTGTTTTTATTAGAAAATTGTAAAGATATAAAACATTTAATAATAAACATGAAATATATCAAAATGTCTCATCATTTATAACTTAACAAACATGTGTTTTTATTATTTCCCCCCCCCCCCCCCATTTCCTTCCCCAACCCTTGTTCTCCTCCCTCCCTAATCTACCCCAATCTTCCCCTATTCCCTTTATTCAATATCTCTGAAAGGGTCTTTTATATGTAATTTACAGTCTCAAAAATTTAATAGATGGCTTCTGGCCGCCGGAGTCATTGTATTCCAAAAGGGGCACCATCTTTGCTGGAATGCTTTGCCCAGTCTCGAGTCTAAATCCTTTATAGCCATACGTTCCATCCGTAGCTGCCACATCATCCGGGTACGCTACTGTTGCCAAGTAGGTGATTGACCTGACATCCATTCTGATAATATGGACTGCTTACCAATCAGAACTGCTCTTAGCACAAATGCTTTATATCCTCTTTTGGCTGTTTTTCCCAATTGCGGGTGTCCAAATAACATGCTCGCGTCATAATACCAATGCTGTCCCCAGATTCGAGTCACCATGCTAATAATTTTTTTCCAAAATTTCTGGACTCCCACACAGAGCCAAAACATGTGACCCACTGTTGCACCTGAGGCGCCGCATTTTGCGCATTCACCCCAAGGTGAAAGTCCCATGTAGAATGCTCGCTTTGGTGGAATATGTAATCGGAGGACCATCTTATACTGCATTTCCCAATGTGTAGCGGAATCTGTAACTTTCCTTATATGAAGGATGTGAGCTCGCAACTGCTGTGCCGTGACTTTTTTTTGTAAATCCTTAGTCCAGGCTTGCGCTAAGCTCTGATAATCTAGCTCCAAGGCTGTGTCTCTTATATGCCTATGATGGTATGCCATTGGTACTTTCTGCTGTGACTCCAAAGAGTAGGCGGAAGAGAGTTCTTCTTGTACGTCTTCTGTCAACATTGTCCATTTTAGTGTTGATATGTAGTGCCTTAGTTGTCCATAAAAGAAATTATCACTTGTTGGTAATTCATAGTCTTTTTGTAATTCCTCAAAAGATTTAATTTGGCCTTCCCTATTCACCACATGAAGGAGATATTTAATACCCTTGGTTTCCCATCTCCGAAATACTGAGTACATTTGTCCTGGTATAAAAGCATGATTGTCACGTATAGACAAATATGGTGTAGTTTTAGGTGAAAACTGATGCAGACGGCACACTCATCCCCAAACTGCCCTAGCAGTGGTCAGTATCCCTGAAGCTCTCAGTGCCGGGGGCATGGGTACTCCTGCACTGTGCAGATAGCTACTAAAATGTATCCCCTGCATTAAGCCCTGCTCAAAAGCCGTGTTAGTGTAATCTTCAGTATGTCTATACCAATCATTTATATGCCTCATACCACATGCTATACTCAAAAACTTTATATTCAATAGTCCTAGTCCCCCATACTCC
This sequence comes from Microcaecilia unicolor, assembly GCF_901765095.1. Classification (NCBI taxonomy): domain Eukaryota; kingdom Metazoa; phylum Chordata; class Amphibia; order Gymnophiona; family Siphonopidae; genus Microcaecilia; species Microcaecilia unicolor. The sequence continues at coordinate 92,274,137 of NC_044042.1, read as the reverse complement.
ACTGGCATGCTTAATATAGGGATAGAGAGTCGTGCCTTTTTCCCTTTCCAAAGGAAGTGTTGCAAATGACGATGTAGTATACGTTCTTCCCCCTTTTCAGATATAATGGTATTGTCTGAAAGATATATGTCCATTTCGGGGCGATAACCATATTGAACAATGCAATCCTACCTAACAAAGATATAGGAAGTTCCTTCCAGGCCTGCAGGGTCTGTTTAGTCTCATTTAATAATTTACAGATATTTAATTCGTATAGTTGGGACAAATCCGCTGGCACTCGTACTCCTAAATATTTAATGGAAGTCTGTTCCCAAGTGAGAGGACATTTATCTTTCCAGCCCCTGTGTGCGTCCGGTACTACCTCTAGGCCCACTGACTTAGTTAAATTTAGTTTAAATCCGGAAATCCTACCAAAATTTTCTATTTCTTTTAATAAGGGAGCCATTGAGCTGGATGGGTCTGTCACCGTTAATAACAAGTCGTCTGCAAAGGCCAGTACCTTTATAGTTTGTCCTGCTATCGGTACCCCTGAGATTTTTCTTTTACTCATCAGTGTGCGAAGCATCGGCTCCAGTGACAGTACAAATAACGCTGGTGAGAGGGGGCAACCCTGCCTAGTGCCCCTTTTTATGGCAAATTCACTTCCTTTTATCCCGTTAACTAATACTTGTGCGGTAGGATTGCAGTAAAGAGCTCTAACTGCTTGTACAAACCATCCTCTGATTCCCATCGCTCCCATAGTCTGAAAAAGATATCCCCAACTCACTCTATCAAACGCCTTATCAGCGTCTATACTCACTACTGCCAAGGGTACCTCTTTATCCTGGCATGACGCCATGGCCAGGAGTAGGCGTCGGACATTATGTGTTGCTTGTCTATTTCTAATAAAGCCAACCTGTTCAGAGCTGATCAGTTTTGGCAAACATTTTGCCAATCTCTCTGTCAGCATTCCTGCCAATATTTTGGTATCTACATTTAACAAAGATATAGGGCGGAAGTCCTCTGCTCTATTCAGAGGTTTCCCTGGTTTCGGTATTAAGGTAATTAACGCTGAATTGGCATATTTTGGAAATGTCCCTGCCTCTATTACTTCCTCATAATACGCTAACAGTGCTAATTGCGCTTCCTGGGGCAAGGTTTTGTAATATTCCCCGGTGTAACCATCAGGGCCTGGTGCTGTACGATGTTTTAATTTTTTTATTGCTTGTTGTAGTTCTTTTAGGGTAAGGGGAGCATTAAGCATCTCAAGGTCCTCTGGGCTTATTTTATCTATGCCTGCCTGTGTTAAATATTCTTGTGTAATTTTTGCATTTGCTAATGTTTCCTCAGAGTACATTCTTGCAAAATGTTGGGTAAAAATTTTCCCTATTTTCTGTTGTTCTGTTGTCAAACTGCCTTGTTCGTCCTGTATTGCCGACACTACCCTGGATCCTCCCCAGTTCTTTATAACTTTAGTGAGGAGTCGTCCCGCCTTGTTCCCAAAGCGGTGTAATCTATATTTATAATATATCGAGGATCTACGTTCATTTTTGTGTAACAGGGTATTAAGTGTGATTTGCAAAGCCTTCATTTGTTCTAGCGAGATCTGGGAGGGTCTGTTTATATAATTGCGCTTAGCCCCGACTAGTTGTTTTTCCAACTGTAATATTGTCGCCGCTCGGCGTTTTTTTTTTCAAACTGCAATATGCAATTATATTCCCTCTAAGAACTGCTTTGGAGGCCGACCAAAACAGGACCGGATCCTCCTGTGCATGTTCCTTATTATATGTGGCATATTCACCCCATTTTGTCAACAAATACTCTTGAAATTGAGGGTCATTGTTTAAGAATGCTGGGTATCTCCAACCTGCACCTCCCACGCTATCCCCTGGGATTTCCAAATCGATCCACACCATAGCGTGATCTGATATTTCCTCTGGTCCTATATAGGCTGCTTTTACCTGAGGAAATGTGGTTCTATCTAATAGTATATAGTCTAATCTCGATAATGTGTCGTGTGCTCTGGATCTATGTGTGTAATCACGCTCTCCTGGGTGGAGCACCCTCCATGTGTCTATTAAACCTAGCATTTCCATAAACTTTTGTAATTCCCCTGCCCTTTGCCCTGAGTAGTGTGCCGATTGAGGGTTAGTGGTGTCTTCCTTGGGATCGAGGACTAAGTTAAAATCTCCAAGGACTACCAGTCGACTCTTTGAGTGTTGGAGACACCTACTTCCCAGCATATGATAAAATTCTTTGTTACATTCGTTAGGGCCATACACTCCCACTAATAAAAATTCAAAACCCTGTATCCATACTTGTAACATTATGTAACGTCCCTCTTTCCCTCTTTCCACAATTTGTACTTTACCGGCCAGGCCCTTACGGATGAGTACTGCTACTCCTCCCTTACGTCCTGCTGCCTCAACTGCATAACATTCTCCCACCCACTGTCGTTGTAGTTTTGCATGTTCTGCTTCATTAAGTCGTGTTTCTTGTAAACAAACTATATCTGCTCGTTGTCTTTTTAGGGCTGTTAATATTTTACTCCTTTTAATAGGGGACGATATGCCCCCCACATTCCATGTTATTACTCTGAGTGGCATATCTATGTTAATTTTTTTTAAACTCCGTTTGTCCGTTAATAAATAACCGTATGTAGGCCCCTTCATGTTTACTGTGTAATGATTCGCCCCGTGTAATCTTAGTGTCTTTTCTCTTTAATAATTCCTTATCCATAACCCAATGTTGGTTAGTTGGTACATGTCCCTCCCTCCCAATATTCCCACTCCCCCCTCCCGTCCCTCTTCCCTCCCACCCATCCTTGAACCCTATTTCCAGACGTCTAGCCGTGCCAGGCATCTGGTGTGACATCTCAGTGAACTATCGGGGGGGGGGGGGGCCCCAACCCCACCTGTCTTCCATACTTTACAGTTACATTTTACAGTCAAACAAACAATCATTATATGTGACTTGCAGTACATCTCACCAATCCTTATGAGAACGCAATTCAGATATCTTCGAGTATCCTATTGTCAATCAAGTGCTGTTTTGCTTCTGCTTCTGTATGAAATGTGTGCCATCTCTCCTGCGTGAACACTTTTAAGTGCGCTGGGTATTGTAGACGAAACCGCACCTTCTTTTGCACCATCGCTAAGCATATTGAGTGAAATTTTCTCCGTTTCTCTTGTATAATTGTTGAATAGTCTTGAAAGATCAAAATATTGCGCTGATTATATTTTAATGATTCCCGCTTTATTTTGAACCCTTGTAGGATTTCAATCTTGTGGCGATAGTTCAGCAGTTTTGCTACCACAACACGTGGCCGGGCCTGTTCTTCCGCCTTTCGACCCACGCGGTGCGCTCGTTCAATCACGACTGGGCCCATCGTATCCGTCAATGCTAACTCCTTAGATAACCATGATTCTAACCATGTCTCAAGATTTCGTTCTGGCAATGCCTCGTCCAACCCCACAATGCGGATATTATTTCTTCGTGCCCTATTTTCGTAGTCATCTAGGAGGTTACGTTGATCCGTGAGTTGTTGTCTCAGTGTCGTAATATCAGGACCGTATCCGCGGGAGTCATCTTCTACCGCTGAGACCCTGGTCTCTAAGTCTCCTAGTCTAATGCCATATCCATCCAAGGTTGTCTGATAAGCCTCTAGTTTATTGTTCAAGGCTATCCATTTTGGCTCCCATGCCCGTTCGATCGCTTGCGTGAGCTGTAAAAGCTGAGTCTCTGTAAATGCAGGCTCCTGCGCCACAGTCTCCTCCGCTTGTTTAACATCTCCGCTGTTCGTTTTACCTCCTTTCTTTGCTGATTTTTGCGCCATAGTTAGAGGTGAGGCTGTGAGATATTTTTCCATAAATTGTATTCGCACTGCAACGTTTTAAACTTGTTCAAATTAAGTTTTTGTGGGGCTGGGGCCTCGGAGCTTCGGATGCTAGCTGCTCCTCAGCTCATGACGTCACCGGAAGTTTAAAGTAGTAAATTTAAATGAATCGGAGAAAATATTTCTTCACTCAACGTGTAATTAAACTCTGGAATTTGTTGCCAGAGAATGTGGTAAAAGCAGTTAGTTTAGTGGGGTTTAAAAAAGGTTTGGATGGCTTCCCAAAAGAAAAGTCCATAAGCTATTATTAAAATGGACTTGGGAAATCCACTCTAGGATAAGCAGCATGAAATATATTGTACTGTTTTGGGATCTTGCCAGGTACTTGTGTCCTGGATTATCCACTGTTGGAAACAGGATGCTGGGCTTGATGGACCTTTGGTCTGTTCCAGTATGGCAACACTTATATACTTAAGGGCAAGGTGGGAATTTATACTCTTCTCTGTGTTTTTCTTCTTTGTCCCTGTCCTCTGGAGCTCACTTCCTCAGCATTTGAGGCTTTTTTTTTGTTACATTTGTACCCCGCACTTTCCCACTCATGGCAGGCTCAATGTGGCTTACATGGGGCAATGGAGGGTTAAGTGACTTGCCCAGAGTCACAAGGACCTGCCTGTGCCTGAAGTGGGAATTGAACTCAGTTCCTCAGGACCAAAGTCCACCACCCTAACCACTAGGCCACTCCTCTGCTCCTTGAGGATTCATATAAATCTTTCTGAGCACTGTTAAAAACAATTTTTTTCAATTTGACCTTCAGATAGTAATTGGTACCTTATTCTGGTTTCAGAGTATTTTTCTCAGTTTTCTGACCAATTTTCTGCAATTGGAGAAAGAAAATAATTGATGATTCTACGTTGATGACAACGTAGTGTGAGAAGGAAGAGGATGTCCTACCCTGGTTAGGCCCCTAGAGGGCGCTGTTCCCCTAAAATGTCCAGGGAGAAGGGCTGGAGGAGTCACTAAAGGGAGCCAGTAAGGGGTGTATAGCAGGAGGTCGCTAGGATCGAGGAGAGTCCTGGGGATAGAAACAGGTTCAGCAGGTTATGGGCTGGGTCCTGTTTGGCCATTAACCACTTAATACCCCACCTGAGTGTGAGGGAGAGGGGAGAGCTAGTAGCTAAAGAAGAGAGCTGGTAGCTGAAGCAGGAGGATCCCCATGAGAAGTACTGGCTGAGCCCTTTGGACTGGTGGTGAACTGTGTGCAAAGCAAGGAAGCTGGCTGGGGGTAAGAAGGCCCTAGAGTGTTAGGTATAAGAATTGTGTGTTCAAAGAGGGACTGGGTGTCCAAGATGAAAAGACTGTGTGTCTAGAACAGTGTGTTACCAAGAAGGACTGAGTTAATACGGCTGGGGTAAGAAGGCCCTAGAGTATCAAGTATAAGAACTGTGTGCTACAAGGAAGGACTGTGTGTCCAGGACTGAGTTAGTACTGAGCCCAGAAGCCTGTGTGGGAAGGCTCAGGGGGAAGAAATCTGTTGGGTATTGAACTGTGCAAGAAGAAATGTTTAAGCTGGAAGATTGCACTGAGTAGGAAGAAATGGTTAAGCTGGAAGAACTGTTTAAGCTTCTGAAAGTTAAGCTAAAAGAAGTGTGCCCCAGAGGCTGGAATAAAGATTTGTATGAGAAAAATCCTGTTGATGAGACCTGACTATGTTTGCCTTTTTGAGAACCAGGTCACCCCGAGTAGAAAGGGGTAGTAGACTACTTTGCATAAAATCTGCATACTGAGAACCAGCTCACCCTGAGTGAAAGAGGGACCTGTGATCCTGAGGTGGGCGCTTCATCTTCACAATAGCCTTATCGTTTTCACAGTAGTTGTAATCTGGGTTCTTAGTGTTTGTGATTGATCTGAATCTGGAGAATGTCTGTGCTAAAGATTATCTGCTCTTGAGTGCATGAGCTTTACTATCAGATTATGAAGTGTATTTATTTATGTATTCATATTGGCCGCAATTATCCAAAAATGAGTTTCGGTTCAATGTGACCGTTGTTAGAGATTACATTGATTCAATTACATTTACAAGGTTGTATGATGCTTTGTTTTACAGTGGGATTTATCCTTAAAAGTGAGGACATAATATATTGGTAGACGGAATAAATGAGCTGAACTTTTCTGTCATAAAAATACCTAGGATAGCTGTAAAGGAAGGGTCACAGTGCCAGCTCTCTGCCCCAATTCTGACTGAGCAAGCTGAATAGCAAGATGAAAGAGGAAACTAACGGATCCAAGAATAAAAAAGAAAAGACAAAAACCTTCAAGGATATGGACCTGGGAGAAAGTGAAGAACAGAAACACATTAGATCATTCTTATTATTTCACTCTGTATATCTGTTCATATTTATTAATTGCTTGTCCCAAGGCTCTAGGCGATGCCTGTGTAAAACAGCTGGGCCATTCATGCATACTCTTCATACTGGATCAGCACAAGAGAATAGATTGAAAGAGTTTTCAAAACTGGACTTAGTTCATTATCCAGCTCATAATCGAAAGTGATCGCCGGCCATTTCCCGACACAAATCGGGAGATGGCCGGCGATCGCGGAAAAGCGGCGAAATCGGTATAATCAAAAGCTGCTTTTTTTGACAGCATCGCCGCTTTCCCGTCGCCTCGCCGGTGAAAGTTCAAAGGGGCGTGTTGGCAGCGAAGCAAAGGTGGGACATGGGCGGGTATGGGCGTGGCTACCAGATAGCCAGCTTTCGCCGATAATGGAAAATAAAATGGTGTTAAGCAATGTTTCGCCGGGTTTACTTGGTCCTTTTATTTTCACGACCAAGCCTCAAAAAGGTGCCCCAACTCACCACATGACCACCGAAAGGAAGCGGAGATGACCTCCCCGTACTCCCCCAGTGGTCACTAACCCCCTCCCACCAACCCCTCCCACTTTAAACACTTTTTTTCCAGCCTGTATGCCAGTCTCAAATGCCGTACCCACCTACATGACAGCAGAATGTGTTCTGTCCTCCGACAGCCTTTTCCTGCTTGTGATGTGGCTCTGGCGTGAGTGTGACACCTTTTCTGTTATTTGCACTGCAGAGTCACATCAGCAATGCATTGTCGTGGGTGTAGGTATTGGTAGTTGGTAGGCTCTACTCCCCTGGTGCTTTCCCCTGCTTACTGGGTCAGAGTGTGCCCTGTTTTGTTTCCTGTTGTAGTCCAAGCGGTAGTGGCCATTTTTGTAAGCCAGTTTTAGTTCCCTTTCCTGTGTTACCCACGTTAGAGAACGTAGTTCTTACCTTGAATGGTGCTGAAAGAGGGCATTGTACACCATTGTGCCAGCTCTGACCTACTGCTCATCTCTAGTACCAGGGGACTCTTTGCCAGTGGGGCACAACCTCTGATCTGCAGTTAACTGTGAGTAAATGTGCTTATTCAAATAAAGGACTTTTTCAAAGAGATTAGTCTTCAGGTGTCAACTGGTGTGCCAAAGTTATACAGCAGCAATAAGTCCTAGAGGCTGTATGCAGGTCCCTGGAGCAGTTTTAGTGGGTGCAGTACATTTGTGGGTAGTGGGTTTTGGGGGGGGAGGGTTGGGGGGCTCAGCTCCCAAAGTATGGGAGCTATGCACGTGGGAGCTTTTCTGAAGTCCACCGCAGTGACCCCTAGGGAGCCCGGTTGGTGTCCTGGCATGTCAGGGGGGCCAGTGCACTAAAAATGCTGGCTCCTCCCACGGCCAAATGTCTTGAATTTGGCCGGGATTTGAGATGGCCGACATAACTTTCCATTATCGCTAAAAAACGACGCCGGCCATCTCAAACCCCGGCCAAATCCAATGCATTTGGCTGGCCGGAACCGTATTATCGAAACAAAAGATGGCCGGCCATCTTTTTCGAAAATATGGGTCTGGCCAGCTGTTTGCGGTGCCGCCAAAATACATCGCCGACCATGTATTTCGCTGGCGCCGTTCAATTATTCCCCTCTATATGTGTAGTTTAGAATTTTCTATACTGCCCTTTGCTCTCATTATCAGAGCAGTTTACAGCACAATCTCAATTCAACCAGAAAAAAAGAACAAAGAAGATAGAGAAAGCAAAAGAAGGGCCGAATTATGTGTAGGTCAGAGTAGAGGAATTCCAGCACAGTTGTAACACTGAATGACAACCTTGGTGTCAATGAGCAATGGAGACAGATATCTATTAACACATAATGATAGTTAACGACCATGAGGCCCAGCTAGGCAGCTCCTTTCATCTTCATACAGCGCTGCGTAACCCTAGCAGCGCTTTAGAAATGTCAAGTAGTATCTTCTGGCAGACCCTGCTTGATCTCTGATCTTACTCTCACTTTCTCACCACTAAGGAACCCTAGTGCTTGTCCCAAACTTTCCTGAATTTTGACACCATTTCTGGAGCCTGATCCAGGATCCCCTCATCCATCTAGTCTCATATCACGATTGCTCCCGGAACTCCCTCCAGCACTGTTGGCTGGCCATGCCAGATTGTTGACTTGGAGCCTTTTTACAAAACTTTTTCTGCTCTTCTCCATTACAGCTGGACTGCAAAAAAAATATCCTAAATTGGCCCTAACCTGGTATCTTTTTTTTTTCCAGAAAATTACTACCACTTTCTTTCCTCTGCAGTACTGTCTGAGTGTTGTTCTCACTCAATGCATTGTGAGCTCTCCTTAATGCCAACCCTCTCTACATTCTGCCTGCCTGGATTTCTCCCTGTTCTCTGTTTTTGTGTTCTCAGCAGAACTGCAGCAACTCTACAGTATCCAGAGCTATTTATAGAGATGAATGATGGTGGAAGGTCAAAGCCACTATCCTGGTAATGTACATGGACAGCCAGAGACCCTGCTTAGAGTGCCTTCAGTGTTTTAACAATCCATTAAAATTCCATGCAGTCATATCCTTCTCCTGTCCACTTCAAAGTCAATGTAAATGTTTCTTTAAAAGTGAAACAAGTTCTATTACTTCATAATTTTAACCCATGAGCCAGTGAGAGCCCCTCTTCTTTACAATGATAGATATATAGTGGACAGTGCTGGGAAGTGATTGGCTTTATACTATGGCACTACAGATATTCCTCTAACACAAGGTTACAGCCAGTGACCTTAAACTTGTTTTGGAGGGTCCATCTCAAAGGTGGAAGATGAGACTTCAGGTTTCATTCTGTCAATCAATATTTAGTATCCTTTCTGAGAATACTGCCACCCAGGGAACTATTTAGTCAGCTGTTAAGTAGATTTTGAAGAAATTCATATACCTCACCTCTGGCATAAGAGAATATATAATCAGATAATTGTATGTCTTTTACTATTAATCGAGTCAGTACTGATTAAAGATTGATTCCGCATCATGATTTATGCCCTATAATCACTGTGCCAATTCTCTGATCCCTGCTGTCAAAGAGATGATGTGACAGGCTCTGAATTCTTATGTCCATCCACTAAACCCTTCTGTCCTACAGATGACAGACTTGGGGGCTCATTTTCAAAACACTTAGATTTTAAGTTCCATAGGTTACTGTGTGATTTTATGCCTCTTTCTATCCCTACTTCATCTCCTAGCACTCTTTGGTCCTACAGATGAGAGGCTCAGTATCTCTGTGCCCCATCTCCTGGATGGTCCCGCCAGTCTTACCAGTGACAGGCTTGGTAACACTGGGCTCATCCCTTTATTCCTCCAGTCTCAATGGTGTGTATCCCAGTGCCCATCAACTTAGGGATGAGGGATTTAAATTTGTTAGGAACTAGGCAACATTCTGGGAAAGGGGAAGCCTGTTCTGAAAGGATGGACTCCACCTTAACCAAGATGGAACCAAGCTGCTGGCGCTAACAATTTAAAAAGGAGATAGAGCACTTTTAAACTAAAAAGGTGGGGAAAGCAGGCAGTTGCCTAGGAGCGCATGGCTCTGTGTGGAGTATCCTTGAAGGATACTACTGAAACAGGATCTTTAGCGAATCCCAATAAAGAGGTTTCAATAATGGTGAAAGAAAGCCAGGAGTGTTTAATGGGAGAACAGAGTAAAGGTGCAAATTATTCCTGCCAACTTCAAAGCAGCTTGTAGATGCAAGGAAAAAAAACACAATTTGAAGTGCTAGAAGCCTAAAAAATAAGGTGAGAGAGTTGGAGTATATAGCACTAAATGAAGAGGTAGATATAATAGGCATCTCTGAGACCTGGTGAAAGGAGTGAAGTCACTAAAGAAATCTACTGTAGCAGCATTTAATTTTTGAAAAGGCAACTATGACAAAATGAGGAAAAGGGTTAAAAAGAAGCTGAAAGGATCAGCTGTAAAGGTTAGGACTTTAAATCAGGCATGACCATTGTTTAAAAATACCATTGTGGAAGCCCAGAACAGATGTATTCCACGTACTAACAAAGGTTGAAAGAAGAGTAAAAGACAGCCAGCAAGGCTAAAAGGTGAAGTGAAAGAGGCTATTAGAGCCAGAAGAACATTTTTCAAAGAATGGAAAAAGGATATGAATGAAGAAAATAAAAAGCAACAAAAGCACTGTCAAACTAGATGCAAAGCATTGATAAAGAAGGCTAAAAGAGAATATGAAGAAAAACTTGCTGCGGAACCAAAAACTCATAGTAACACCTTTTTCAAGTACATCAGAAGCAGAAAGCCTGTGAGGGAATCTGTGGGACTGTTAGATCATGAATAGAGCAAAAGGGGCACTCAGGAAGGACAAGGCCATAGCGGAGAGATTGAATTAATTCTTTGCTTCAGTTTTTAGGGAAGAAGATGTAAGAGATCCATCTACCTGTACCAGAGTTTTCAAGGGTGATGATGCGGAGGAACTGAAAGAAATCTCAACGAGCTGAACGATGTACTCAGCCAACTGCTGTTAGTGATCTCTAACCTGTCATTAAATCGTCTGTAGTACCTGAAGATTGGAGGGTGGCCAAAGTAAAGCTGACTTTTAAAAAGGGTTCCAGGGGTGATCCAGGACTTCAGTGCTGGGCAAAATAGTGCAAACTATTACAAAGAACAAAATAACGGATCATATAAACAAACATAACTTAATGGGACAGAGTCAGCATGGGTTCAGCCAAGGGAAGTCTTGCATCACCAATTTGCTTCATTTCTGTGAAAGCGTAAATAAACGTGGATAAAGGTGAGCTGGTTGATGCAGTGTATCTAGATTTTCAGAAAACCTTTGACAAAGTTCCTCATGAGAAAATTAAAAAGTCATGGGATAGGAGACAATGTCGTTCTGTGGATTAGGAATTGGTTATTGGACTCTGCGTTCTCTTAATGATAATAGATTGGTTATTCCTAGTCCTGTAAGAGCTCGATGGGAATCTACAAGGGCACGAGGTTTTATTTTTTGGCACCCGCATTGTGGAATTCTCTTCCACAGTATCTCTGGTTAGACACTTCTTACCCCTCTTTTCGCAAAGCTTAAAAAACTTACTTTTCTGAAATTGCCTTTGGAGCCCAAAAATAGTTTGCTCCTGTGGTAGAAGATGGTTTTACTTTTATTATGGATTGGCTGAAGTAATTTTATGCTTTGTATGAATGGTATGATTGGTTCAGAACATTGTAGTACAGCAATGTATGTTCTATGTGTTTGCTCTTTCCTCTCTCATAAATGGCATTCCTTTCTATCTCTTGGACAAATTTGTTGTATGTGTAAACCGCCTCGATTTGCTTGCGAGGCAATTGGTATATTAAATTTCATAAAAACAATAAAATAGAGGGTAGGGTTAAATGGCATTTTTCTCAGTGGAGGAGGGTGAATAGTGGAGTGCCGCAGGGATCTGTACTGGAACCGGTGCTATTTAACATACTAATATATGATCTGGAAATCAGAATGAAGAGTGAGATTTCCCGATTAGCACCAGGAAAGTCCCAGAGCAGAAATAAGCCCTGGAAGGGCGCTTGAAAGATATTTTTAAGTGCCAGTTGAACCAGCAGAGACCCAAGCAGCCTCTTACATCTCCTCACACTTCTAAAGCAATTGAGACCAAATATCAAGTTTAACAGGCCTTAGGCCACAACAAACTTCAACTTTCCCACCACCGGTCTGTAGTGGTAGAATCAGCCTTGAAGTGTTCTAAAAGCTCTCGATCTTATTCTAATGCTCCCCCCTGGAAAAATCATAAATTTCTGGATATTGTGGGTAAAAAGACTTTCCAAAATGTAATGCTATCAGCTAGAATTGCAGCCTACCAATTTCTCATTTCAACTTACCTTTATGAAATTCTTGAAAATCTTCAACAATCTGAATCAATTCAAAGTAGCATTCAAGATCTACATGAATGTACCAAATATCTTATTAGATCTTCATTTGATTTTTATGAGATGGCATCTAGAGCTGCAGCGGTAGTCATAGCTGCTCACAGAATAGCCTGGCTCAGAGCTTTCAGCATAAGAGAGGATGTCCATGATAAACTGGCTAATGCGCCTTGCCCTAATGATGAGTTCTTTGAAAAAAAAGTTGAGGACTTATTCACAAAAATGAAGGAAAATGACACTACATTACAAATGCTGTCTATTGATAATATTGAGCAATCTCAATCCTCCTCTTCAAGGAGATATCCATATAGACAAAACAAAAGATCATACAAGTCTAACAAGAGATACAACAAATATCATATCCATATAATAAAACTAGATACCAAAACAATTTTTGAATCAATCTTCATGTCAACATCCAAAGGAGTGTAAAACCCCAAAACCAGCATCTCAGAGTCAACAAAAATCAAATCCCAGTTTTTGACTCTCCTTTTCCTCCACTCCCATTATTTCACAACCTACCAGTGGAAGAGAGGTTAACAGCTTTCTAACTTTGTTGGAAAACAATTATCATGGACAACTGGATTCTCTCAATTATCAGAAATGGATACAGACTACATCTTACCAGTCTTCCACCAATCATCCTCCATCATTTCATCCTCCTCCTTCCCATCAACTATCAACACTATAGGACAAAGTCAAGTCTCTTCTGCAATCCCATTGCATCGAAGAAGTACTGCCTCAAGAGAAAGGTCTCGGTTTTTACTCCAAATGCTTCCTTATCCCCCAAAAGAATGGTGGACTTCGCCTAATCCTAGATCTCAGACAACTTACTGAACAAATATATAAACAAAGAAAAATTCAAGATGAGCATTCACTATCCATCCTCTTCTCTATCAAATGACTGGTTGGTCTCTCTAGACTTAACGGAAGCCAATTCACATACTAATCCATCCATCCTTCAGGAGGTTTCTCATTTCAAATGTCTCTCGCACCATTGCCAATGTTGAGTTTTACCTTTCAGCCATTCATCTGCGCTCAGAGTCTTTACAAAGTGCTCATCTTCCAAATCAAAGGCTTTCAATATTTCCCTACCTTGACATCTGGTTAATCTCCCCTCCCTCCCCTCACCAAGCTCAACTGTTTTTCAAACTGCAATACGTCTCATGCAATTTCTCAGACTTCTCATCAATTTTGAGAAATCAATTCTCCAAGCTTCACAGTCTTTAGAATTCATAGGAGCACATCTTTTCACCCCTTCTCCACAGCTTTCCCCCCACTTCACAGAACTCAACAAATTCTGACTTTGGCTGTAACAACTATTTCTATGTCCCAGGCTCTGGAAAAGCATTTCCTTCACCTATCGGGACACATGGCGGTAGCAGTGCATACCATCCCATTTGCACGCCTAAATATGAAACTTTACAGTGGAACCTTTGCACTTGATGGAACCAGTACCCCGATCACCTCATGATGAATCTTCAAACCACAAACATCACTCAACAATGACTTCAGTGGTGGACCCAATCAGATAATCTACTATGAGGCAAATACTTTTATCCCCCTTACATACAGACCACGTTTACCACAGATGCCTCCCACACAGGCTGGGGAGCTCACACATCTCGTTTTCAAACCCAAGGAAAATGGTCTGCTTTGGAACAAACATTCCATATAAACTGCCTAGAAATGAGAGCAGTGCACAAAGCGCTCCAAGTATTTGCACTCCAACTGTCCAACCAAGTAATACAAATACAAACAAACAATCAAATCACGATGTACTACATAGACAACCATGGCAAAATTGGCTCTTTTCTCCTTTGCCATCTCAAATTTAGCAATTCATACAGTCTCACCACATCTTCTCAAACCTATTTACCTCCCTGGAAACTGAAATGTTTGAAGTGGGACTGGCACTGCTTTTTTCTTATGTATTATCATGTGCATCAATTGCGCCTTTGATGGTAGACACTACAAGATTGGTGATACAAGGTAAGTGCTGTTTTTTGTGAAATGATTAAAGTTTAATTGAGTGACACATTTAATAGAAGATATATTTTTGCACACTATTTCATTTTAAGAAGGTTTTTGACCCATGATTACTGTTTTAAGAGTGAACACAAAAAAAAGCAGTTCATGATATCTATTGAGATGTTGCCACAGTTTAATGAGGTCTTTTCCTCCTATGTAATAGAATTGTCTTAAGAACTTTATTATTCACTGTGTTGGTTTAGGATTATTCTACCTGTATTTTTGAGTGAATAAGATCCAGATTTTTGTGCTTTAACATTGGGATTGAAATTTGGGCATCTCCTCACTTTATAAACTGGTGGTGGTGGTGAGGCTAAACTGACTCCTCATATGTGACATCACCTGGTTTTAGGAAGAGGGGATTGGCAAGAGCCTGGCTGCAGGGACTAGTTTCTCAGGGCTCATTAACATGTTGGAGGCATGGTGTGGCAGAAGTGAGTTGTTTGATATGCTCAGTCACAGCTGTTTCCATCTGAAGAGGCAATCAGCATGCTCTAAAACCAGCCCAGCAAATTGTTCTAGTAATCAAAGGCAGATCACACCAGGGAGTCAAATTCTTGCAGCAAAATCCTGCAGAGGGTGGGGGATTATAAAGTTAGAGACCGTATTTTGAGCAAAATGAAAATTCCTTGGATGATCATAAACATGTTATTGTTTTTACTTTCATGCAAAATAGCTTCGCAACATCCAACACAAAGAAAAAGTTAATTTTACCCACTGATTTTATTACGACAGGAATATATTATTGGAAATTGCACAATGAGATGCAGCAATCAAAATGAACAAGAAAACAAGAGAAATGAAGAAAGGCATGATGTTCAGGATCATTGTTCTGAGTTTCATTCACCTTAAACAGTTTTGGCCTTTTGAGCACACATAAGGCCAGATTCAGTAAAGGGCGTTCAAATTTAGGCACCAAGGAGAATCCGTGCTAAGCGCTGTTCTGTAAAAGGCGCTCCAGATTGAGTGCTCTTTATAGAATAACAGAGCAGATTCCTGTGCCCAATTTTGGATGTGAGGATTTACTCCAACCAAAATCTGGTGTAAATCTTGGTGCGCAAGTTGGGCACATCACTGCACCTAAATATTTGGAACACCCCTGACCTGCCCATGGCCATGCCCCCTTTTCAGTTGCACATGAGACTTTTTTTTTGGGGTGGGGGGGTGGATTTGATATACTGCTTTTCTGTGGTTCAATCAAAGAGGTTTACGTATTATTTACAGGTACTTGGAGCACAGCATTACAGAATAGCACGTAGGCGAATGTGTGTGCAAATTCAAATTAGTACCAATTAAGTGCCAATCAACTCCAATTAACCTCAGTAATTGGCTGTTAGCACCCAACTGACTAATTAGCTTGCATGCACATCTGGGCTCTGCAACCAAATTTGGGCAACCAAACATAATCCGGGGACAGTGGGAAATATTTGTATTGGTGTGAATAGCAACTGGTACTCCTAAGCTGAGTTCTTGGTATTTTCTACTTCTGTGATTCTCTCATTGCTACTTCTTTAGCCCAGACCCCCCTGCACTAAGGTCCTCGGAAGAGCCCTTCCCTTACCGATTCCATAGTGATCGTAGGGAATGGCCATGCATCAAGGAAAGGGAATGCAAATGAGCTGCTCATTGTAGTTTACTTGCATTCTCTATTCCTTCAGAAGCCAGTCGGCTGGTCGAGCATACCAAGCGTTATGCTGGCTGCTCTGCGCATGCCAAGGACGTCCTTTATGGATGTCCTTCACTCAAAAAACAACAACAAAAAAAAGGATGTCCCTGACCAGCAGGAAACTTGTCTGAAAAGAGCCCCAGTTAATTTAAGTGCTACTGCTCTGTTGTGTAACATTTCCATTGTTTACTGCTTTGCATGTTAAAGGCAGGCTTGCATCAGGCAATTAGGAAGGGGACATCTCTGAAGGAAAAAAAAAATCCATGTGGTCAGGGACATCTAACAAAAGCTGGACCTCTTCCTGCAGCTTTTGTGATGGGCGTCTTTCTTGGATGTGTTTTTCTTACCTGCAATTAGGAAGGACTTCTATAAATGTAACAAAAAATCGGGGGAAAAAACGTCGAAGGGCTTCTCTGAAAAAAAAAAAAAAGGACGTCCCTGTTTTTCTTACCTGCCTAAACTGACCACAACCACAGTTCTCTCAACAGTCCCCTCCAAGGTTGTTTTCAGCTTGTGTCACCCCTACAAGATCGGGACGTGTGAGGACATCCAAATCAAAACTTTTTTGATGTCCCTCCCTCCAGGTCTCTCTCAGCCAATCACAGCGTGTTTAGCTGTTACCAGTATCAGCTAAACGACGTTTTTTCCCCCCGTTTTTTTTGTTACATTTATAGAAGTTTTTAGAGGCTGCACAGCCCCAACGAGAGGTACAGACCTCCCGTTAGATTTTCCACGGTTAGGCAATTGGAAAACGGCAGTGCATCTCATTACAATACAATTTATACACATTGGGGTACAAATTTGCTCATCTGCATTCTGTTTTCATTAGCTGCTACCGTGATCGGAAAATGGCTCGGAGAAGCATTTAGTGCATGCCACGGTTTGCTAATGGCTCGTTAAGTTTAGTGCATCTGGCCCTGGGTCTCTTGTACTTTTCTTCAGTTCAGCCTTAGTTATGATTGGGCCTAGCCAGTTTAAGGATAATATTACTCCCTGTGTGTTTTTTTTTTCTTTTGATCTAGCTGACCATGGGAAGGCTGACTGCTAGGCTGTGTCTGAGCATCCTTTGGGCTCTTGCAACATTCTTCCTCTCCTGGATTCCTGTGAAAGAATACTCCAGGCCCCTTGATGCAGCACCTTTTATTATTCCCTCCAAAAGGGTTGAGGAAGATACCCCCCCCCCCCCCCCGACCAGTGACTGAGGAACAGGTCCAACCCCCATTACCTCACACTACAGGCACAGTCAGGAAGGACTCCAGAATGTTCCTCCAAAGGGACCCTGCTACAAATAAGTAACCTGAAGCCAATTTGCAAAACTCCATTTAGAATAAAAGGCAAACTGCTTGTTTGGGAGGTGGGAGAGGAAGACAGAGGCCCAAGATGTCAGGAAGAATGGGCTAGAAGTCTGAAAGTTAGTCATGCTGGTAGGATCTATTTTACATAGAACATAAGCATTGCCATATTGGGACAGACCGAAGGTCCATCAAGACTAGTATCCTGTTTCTACCAGTGGTCGGGAAATCATTCTGCTTGTAGAAAGCTATCAAGGGACAGGTTAAAGAGCAGGGCTGCAAGGTGAAGAGGAAGATTAATCTGGGATTGTGTTTTTATTGGTCCATTAAGGAGGTAATTCTATAAGGATCCATAGGGATTTAGGTGGCAAGGATGCATGTAAATTCAGATATTCTAGTCATTTACATGCATATGCACACACATATCTTCTGACCCCCCCTCCCAATTGGAAGGGGGTTTTCAGAAACAGAAGGAAAAGAAGAAATTTCTAGTTGAAGTGATTTTAGAGGGCAGACTTATTCTCTCTGTCTGAGGTAAATTATAACTGCCATGTTCTGTGCTGCTCTGGTAGCAGGCCTCTGCAAAAAGTAATTTTAATACATTCAGTGAACAGAATAACACAGTGGGCTGGATATGTAAATTGATCACTGTAAGGAAAGGTAGACTAATGATCAATATTTACACACTTTGGGGATGACTATCTATTTCTAGTTGATAGATAAAGTTGGGGATAGTAAAGCACACACACTAAATAAAGGTAACTAAAGCTGGTTAGAGGGTCAGAGAAAACCCCTCACCTGAATATAATTGGGGCCATACAGCCAAACCCTCCCTGGAATTCTGACTTTTAAGTCAATTTTTCAAATATACAGAGATTTGGTCTAGGATCTCTGTTTCTTAGACTTTTGGCTTATTGGGGAGGATGCCCTCTGTTGGGGAAACCCTGGACTTGTAGGCCACAGGTTCTAAAAGGCTGAAGTTAGAGCTATCTAGCCTCACAAAAGACCTAAAAGCTGTGGACCTGGCATGGAAGGGACTCCCCGGAGGCTCCTTCTGAATAGATTGGTTAGCCCACCAGGAAGAAGATGGGGCCCAGTGGCACAGCAGCCCATGGGAGCAGGCTCAGGTCAGAGATGCCCTTGGGAACAAGCTGAGGCCCAATAGCAGAAAGGCTCCTGGGAGCTTATTTAGTGCTTGGAGTCTGGTGGAAGCTCCTGGGAGCACATTTGATGCTTGGAGCTCAGTAGAGGTGGAGGCTCCTGGGAGTGCAATTTGTGCTCGGAGTCCAGCGGGGCAGAGGCTCCTGGGAGTACAATCAGAGCTCAGAGTCTGGCAAAGGTGGAGGGTCCTGGGAGCACAACTGGCACTTGGAGCTCAGCAGCAGAGACTGGCCAAGACAAACTGACTCAACCCTTGTTGGTTGTCCAGCAGTCACCTGTCCAGAGTGCTCCAGTAGGAGGGTGATGGGGATGGACAGGGGAAAAGAGGAGCAAGGGGTCATGGGCACACACAATTTAATAGGATAATGAGCTAATCAGTGCCAATAATTGGCTTTTTAAATAGATTTAATTGGCATTTACATGCCTAAAATTTATACACGATCTGAAAAAGAGGGCTTGGAAATGGAGGGAATATGGGCATAATGGGGGCATTCCTAAAATTAACTTGTGTTGTTATAGAATAATGGGGATATGCGCCTAATGTAAGCATCACGTTTCAGTTGGTACAAATGGCCACGCCTAAAGTTAGATGCAAGTCCCGGGCATAAGCGCTATTCTATAAGCTGTGCCTAACTTTAAGCACAGCTTATAGAATTGTGCTTTTTTGGTGCAATATGTAGAATCTAGCCCTATGTGTGTGAATGTTTAGAATAGTAGCATTTACAGGCGTGTGTGTGCAAGCATGGATATAACTGCCAACATTTCATCTAAGTGCTAGTCTGTAAATATGTGCTTAACATACAAAGTCCATATTTATAAGGGGGCACACATATGGGCAGAGCTTGGGTGGGACTCACACACATACACTTACAAGAAGAAGATTTTAGATACATAAGTGGAACAATAACAGGCTGTACTGTAATAATGGATTTAAACTAGAGGGTGGGGGTGACAAAAGGAAACAAAGGAATTCAGAAAGTCAACCCCAGAAAAAACATGATGGCAGAGGGATATTGTTGCTATTACTGAGACATGGTTCAAAGATTCCCATGAATGGGATGTGACCATACCGAGCTGTAATATTTTTAGGAAGGATAGGGAGGGCCAAAGAGGTGGAGGAATGGCGCTGTATGTGAAAAACAATATCAGAGTGGTTGAAATGCAGGGAACCTGGGGAAAAGGAAGAAGCTATGTGGATTGTCCTGGAAAGAGAAGATGGAACCTGTATGCACACGGGAGTTATCTACAGACCTCCAGCACAAATACAGAAGCTGGACAAGGGTCTGAAAGAAGATATTCAAAAGCTTGGTGTGAAAGGGGAGGCGCTATTGTTAGGAGATTTCAACTTGCCTGATGTAAATTGGAACATCCTGTTGTCAGAATTGGAAAGAAGTAGAGGGATCGTGGACAGGGTCGGTCTTAGCAAGTCCGGGGCCCTATGCAGACCAATTTGACGGGGCCCCACCCAGGCCCTGCCCCCACCCTAACTCCGCCCCACCCTAGCTCCACCCCCACCCTAGCTCCAGAGCCGGCCACCCCTCCTTCCGATTTCCAAGGCCCCCAGCTCCAGGGCTTGTCGATCCTGCACAGTCAATACCAACTGAAAACCATGTCTTTTTCACAAACACAGATACACCCTAATCCACTATAGAATAAGTAGTAATATTTAAACTTTCTATTTAGACAAAAATTAAACTGAACCCCCGAGATGCCAGACTCTGCATACAATACAACACCACAGAAACAGAAAATGTCCCCTAGTACTGTGCAAAATATAAAGACAACAGATGTAAATTTGAAAAAAAACTAACAAATACCAATCACCACTTTACAAATTAACAAATAGAAATAAAACAAATATAGAAAATAAAATAATACCATTTTACTGGACTAATACATTTAGCTTTCAGAGGCCAAAACCTCCGTCCTCAGGTCAATACAGTATAGAGCTGTTACAGTATCCTATCCTGACCTGAGGAAGGGGGCTTTGTTCTCCGAAAGTTTGTCAAAATGTATTAAAATTAGTCCAATAAAAAGATTACCTTATTTACATGTTCTATTATAAACATTTATTAACACAGCTACAATACTATATCCTAAAGCAAAAAAAATAAAAATATATATTTTATTTACAGTTTGTCGTCTCTGGTTTCTGCTTTCCTCATCTTCTTTTCACTGTCTTCCTTCCATCCAGCATCTGTCTTCGCTCTCTCTCTGCCATCCAGTGTCTGCCCTCTCTGCTGTCCCCTCCATCCAATGTCTGCCCTCTCTCCCTGCCCCTTTCGTGCACATCTGCCCTCTATCTCTGCCCCTTCCATTCACTGTCTGCCCTTTCTATCCCTTCCATCCACTGTCTGCCCTTTCTCTCTGCCCCTTCAATCCACCATTTGCCCTCCCTCTCCCATCCATCCGGGTCTGCCCTCCCTCTCGCTCCCCCTTCCATCCAGGATCTGCCCCTCTCTCTGCCCCTTTTTTCAGCCCCCAGTTCCAGCCCCACTATCCCACCAGTCCCCCGTTTCAGCCCCAGCCCTTTTCTCCCACCAGTCCCGAGCTTCAGCCCCCAGCCACTCCTCCCTGTCCCCTTTTCAGCCCCCAGTTTCAACCCCAGTCCCCAGCCCTTTTCTCTCACCAGTCCCAAGCTTCAGCCCCAGCCACTTCTCCCATCTCCTTTTCAGCCCTCAGTACCCACAGTTTCAGCCCCTGCCCCTTTTCAGCCTCCAGTCCCAGTACTAGCCCCCTTATCCCACCTACCCTCCTTTTCAGCCCCCAGTTCCAGCCACCTTCATCCACATGCCTTGTATTAGAGCCCCCCTTTTCAGCCCCAGAACCATTCTCCCACCTGACCCACGCATGCCCTATTTTCCCACCAGACCCATGCATGGCCCCCATTTCCCATATGGCCCCTTCTCAAACCCCAGTTCCAGCCCCCTTCTCCCATCTGAGAACCCCCATCCCACACCCTTCTCCCATCTGAGTCCCCCTTACCCCCTCCCCCTATCTGAGAACCCCCACCCTGCAACCTTCTCCCATCTGAGTCCCCTTACCCCCCTCCCCCAACTGAGAACCCCCATCCCACACCCTTCTCCCATCTGAGTCCCCCTTCCCCCTTCCCCCAACTGAGAACCCCATCCCACACCCTTCTCCCATCTGAGTCCCCCTTACCCCCTCCCCCCAACTGAGAACCCCCATCCCACACCCTTCTCCCATCTGAGTCCCCCCCCCGACCCGACCCGACCCACCTACCAACTCCTGCTGCACCCACTAACTTTAAAAAAAAAAAATTGAGAATCGCTGAGTAGCAGGCAGCGCCTCGCGTCTGCCCTGCTAGTAAAAATCTCCTGCACGTCGTCGGGCCGGCCTTCCCGCATTAAGTCCCGCCCTCCTCTGAGGTAATAGGCTCTTCCCGCATTAAGTCCCACCCTCCTCAGAGGAGGGCGGGACTTAATGCGGGAAGGCCAGCCCGACGATGTGCAGGAGATTTTTACTAGCAAGGCAGACGCGAGGCGCTGCCTGCTACTCGGTGCTTCTCAAATTTTTTACAGAACAGCGATCGATCATCGGGGGGGAGCAGCGGGCAGGGCGACCCCAGGCGCGCCACGCGGGGCCCCCTTGAGCGCGGGGCTCTATGCGGCCGCCTCGGTCGCCTCGCCCTAAGACTGGCCCTGATCGTGGATGCTTGTCAAAGTGATTTGATCAGACAAATGATGACGTAACCCACGAGGGAGGGGTCAACACTGGATCTATTATTCACTAATGGAGAAAGTGTTTCCAATGTCTGAGTGGGTGCCCACCTATGTAATAGTGATCATCACACGATATTGGTTTGATATAAAAACAAAAGCAGAATGCGGATGTACAAACTCAAAGCACTGGATTTCAAACATACTGATTTTGGTAAAATGGGGGAATACCTGAAGAAGGAACTGATGGCACGGGTAGGCATAGGTGAAGTGGAAGCACAGTAGTCCAAGCTGAAAGCTGCTATAAATTTGGCAACTGATCTTTACGCAAGGAAAGTAAACAAAAACAAGAGAAACAGGAAGCCTATATGGTTCGCCAAACAAGTGAGTGAAAAAATAAGGGCAAAAGAGGATTCATTCAAGAAATACAGAAAAATGCATCAAGATGATCACAGAAAAGATTATTGGATTAAACTCAAAGAAGCAAAGAGGGAAATACGGCTAACAAAAGCGTGGGCGGAATTAAAATTGGCTAAAGATGTAAACAGAGGTGAAAGACCTTTTTCAGATATATTGGGGAAAGAAGAAAAGATAGGAATAATGGTAGACTGAAAGATGCTGAGAATGGCTACGTGGAGAGTGATGAAGATAAAGCGAATGTGCTAAACAAATACTTCGGTGTTCATGGAAGAAAATCCTGGAGAAGGATAGTTGGCTGCTGAGGGAGTATCAGGGAATGGAGTGGATATTGTATGGGTCAAGGAAGAAAGTATTTATAAACAGCTTGAGAATCCGAAAGTGAACAAAGCTATGAGGACTGATAGGACACATCCCAGGATACTGAGGGAGCTCAGAGAAGTCCTGGCGGGACCTCACAAGTATTTATTTAATAGATCTTTAGAGACGGGAGAAGTTCCTCAGGACTGAAAATGAGCTGATGTGGTCACTCTTCGCAAAGGTGGAGACAGGGATGAAGTGGGAAACTACAGGCTGGTAAGCCTCACATCGGTGTTAGGAAAAATAATGGAGTTGCTGCTGAAAGAAAGGATAGTTAACTTTCTAGAGGCCAACAGGTTGCAGGAACCGAGGCAACGTGGCTTTACCAAAGGAAAATCCTGCCAAATGAATCTTATTGACTTCTTTGAGTGACCAAAGAACTGGATGAAGAACATGTGCTAGATGTAATCTACTTGGATTTCAGCAAAGCCTTTGATGTGGTCCCTCACAGAAGACTCATGAATAAGCTGAGAGGACTGAACTTAGGAACCAAAGTGGTGAACTGGACAGGAAACTGGTTGACCGAGAGGTGGCAGAGGGTGGTGGTAAATGGAATCCGCTCATAGGAAAGGAAAGTGAGTAGTGGAGTGCTTCAGGATTTGGTGCTGGGGCCGATTTTGTTTAATAAATTTGTGAGAGACATTACTGAAGGATTAGAAGCAAAAGTTTGCCTTTTTGCGGATGGCACGAAGATAGCCAATAGAGTGGATGCCCTGGAGGGAGTAGAAATCGTGAGAAGGGATCTCCAAATGTTAGAATAATGGTCATGGGTCTGGCAGTTAAAATTTAATCAAAAACACAAAAACCAATACAAAACTACTCAAAACTAAAATAAGAATTACAAAAAAATATTAATGTGCTGCTCAGACCCTGTGCAGATTGATCAGTGGAGAAGCAGCTCTTAAACAATTGCACTATCCACTCTCATTGCACCAGTCCAACCTCCCGATCTAGTACTTCAAAAGATAAATGCTGCTAGTATAATACAGTTCAAAAATAGAAAATCCATAAAAATGTAAACTTTTACTTATCTTGCAGGCATATTTTCAGATGCCAATGAATCCTGAAATCAAAACATGCTCTCCCATGTGACAGTCTCTGCATCTTGTTCAGAGGTGGCTCCTGCGTGATCAATGAACCAAAACAAATCCCCTTCTGTGCTCAGTTTGCAAAACTCTCATCCCCAAAATCCAGTGTAAAATCTTCAAAATGTTCCTTTTCCCCAGTCTTCGTTCCCATAGTCCTTGTTCCCTCCCTACATGGTGTCCATGTTTCGCCACTGTTCAATCTGCACTGGGTCTGAGCACCACATTAATAAGTTTTTGTAATTCTTATTTTAGTTTTGAGTAGTTTTGTATTGGCTTTTGTGATTTTGGTTATATTTTTGAAAAACTGATTATTCTTGGTACCAGTGAAATATTGGTATTGATAGTTAAAATTTAATGCCAAGAAGTGCAGAGTGATGCACTTAGGGTGCAGAAATCCAAGAGAGATATACCAGACAGGTGGGGAGAGATTGGTAAGCCCGGCTCGAGAAGGACCTTGGGGTGATGGTGTCTGAGGATCTGAAGGTGATGAAACAGTGTGACAAGTCTTTGGCTGTAGCCAGAAGGATGCCAGGCTGCATAGGGAGGGGTATAACCAGCAGAAGAAAGGAGCTGTTGATACCCCTCTACAAGTCGCTGGTGAGTATTGTGTTCAGTTTTGGAGGCAGTATTTATTTATTACATTTGTATCCCACATTTTCCCACCTATTTGTAGGCTGAATGTGGCTTACACAGTACCGGAGAGGCGTTTGCTGACATCGGTGTGAACAAATACAACCTATGGAACTTTGGAAGGCTAAGTGCTTTGAAAATATGCCTATATATTACTTTACTTTTGATGTGTTGCAGAGATCAGGCATTTAAGTTGGATCGGTAGGGTATCTTACTAAGGATGTAAAAAGACTTGAAGTGGTGCAAAGAAAAGCTACAAAAATGGTATGGGATTTGCAATGCAAGACGTATGAGGAGAGACTTATTGACCTGAACATGTATAACCTGAAGGAAAGGAGAAATAGGGGTGATATTATGCAGATGTTTAAATATTTGAAAGGTATTAATTCGCAAACAAACCTTTTCCAGAGATGGGAAGGTGCTGCTAGACCTAGAGGACATGAATTGAGGCTGAAAGGGGGCAGACTCATGAATAATGTCAGGAAGTATTTTTTCATGGAGAGGATAGTAGATACTTGGAGTGCCCTCCCATGGGAGGTGGTGAAGATGAAATTGGTAACATATTCAAAAATGTGTGTGATAAGACAAAGGAATCCTGTTTAGAAGGAATGTATCCAAAGAAGCTTAGCGAAGATTAGGAAGCAACACTGGTAATTGGGAAGCAAAGCCAATACTGGGCAAACTTCTATGTTCTGTGCTCTGATCACGGCTGGACAGATTCAACTTCAGTAGTTTGAGAACAAGGCCAGTGCTGGGCAGACTTCTATGGGCTATGTCCTGAAAATGGCAAGACTAGATCAAGACTGGGTATATATATATATGAAGTATCACAAGTTTATCTTGTTGGGCAGACTGGATGGACCATGCAGGTCTTTATCTGCCATCATCTACTATGTTACCATGTAGTATAAATTACACACATATCTCTAGCACTTAGATGCTGACATTAACACTAGTTATATGTGTGTATTTAAGTAGTTACATTAGTATTCTATAAAGAAAAGTAAGTGCTCCTACCAGGCGTCCTCTGGGCACCAAATGATAGGTGCCCAGTTATAAAATTGTCCTCTTGGTAGAGTGTCTATGGACTTGGAGGTCCTGCTGATATTGATAGAAGGCCAACTGATTTCTAAAGACTATATTTGGAATTTAGGGCTAATCCTTGCTTCCACCCTTTCCATGAAAAAGAGATCTCAGAAGTAGTTCAGGGAGGCTATGACAATTTACATCTGATCTGTTGCTTCTGGCCATTTCTGGACTCTAAAGATCTGTTCTTGATTCTCTGGTAATGAATAGAATAGATTATTGTACCACCTCACATTATGGTCTGCCAAAGATAAGTTTGCAATACCTGCAGGTTGGTCAAAATACTACAATGAAATTGTTGACTGGGAGGAGGGGAAAGGACCATGTGACCGCACCTGGAGTATTGTGTTCAGTACTGGTCTCCGTATCTCAAAAAAGATATAGTAGAATTGGAAAAGGTACAGCGAAGGGCGACGAAAATGATAGTGGGGATGGGACGACTTTCCTATGAAGAGAGGCTGAGAAGGCTAGGGCTTTTCAGCTTGGAGAAGAGACGGCTGAGGGGAGATATGATAGAAGTGTATAAAATAATGAGTGGAATGGATCGGGTGGATGTGAAGCGACTGTTCACGCTATCCAAAAATACTAGGACTAGAGGGCATGAGTTGAAGCTACAGTGTGGTAAATTTAAAACGAATCGGAGAAAATATTTCTTCACCCAACGTGTAATTAGACTCTGGAATTCGTTGCCGGAGAACGTGGTACGGGCGGTTAGCTTGACGGAGTTTAAAAAGGGGTTAGATAGATTCCTAAAGGACAAGTCCATAGACCGCTATTAAATGGACTTGGAAAAATTCCGCATTTTTAGGTATAACTTGTCTGGAATGTTTTTACATTTGGGGAGCGTGCCAGGTGCCCTTGACCTGGATTGGCCACTGTCGGTGACAGGATGCTGGGCTAGATGGACCTTTGGTCTTTCCTAGTATGGCACTACTTATGTACTTATGTACTTAGTACTCAGCCACTTGCACTGGTTACCAGTGACCTACAAATTCTGATTAAAAAATTATTTGTTCCATTTTTGAGGTATTGCAAGACGGTGTTCATGACCGTTTGGGTACTTGTCTGAGGGAGTAAAATCCTGGAGATCTACTTCAACTTCCAGGGTCTGCAGAAATAAGACAAGGCTCAGCTACGAAGGGGACACTTACCTATGCTGGTCCAGCAGAGTGGAATCTACTTCCACTAGAGTTATGGTTAGAACAAAACAATGTGCCCTTTAGGATTTCTGGATGGGTAAAGAGGGTAGATGAAGTTAAAATGAATTTATGGGTTCAGAATTCAGCTTTATATTACTAAGTTTTATTTATGATTTATGTTTAAAAAAAAAAAAATGTTTGGTTTTTTTTTTTTTTTGGGGGGGGGGGGGGACAATGTCTTCAAATGGGTTATTTATGTACATGAATGTCCAAAATAGAAGCAGGAAGACACCTTCTATGGAAACCCAAACACAGAAGCCAAAGCAGGAGTAGAGGATGACACAATGACCAAATCCACCAGGGAGATGTAGTTCAAAGAACCAAAACAAGAGGACACAGCCACCTGCCTCAAGGGTCACTATGCACAACAGCGCTGCAGTGTGGATGGTAGCACACTGTGGACAATTCACAGGTCAGCACTGTCATCTTCTATTCATGCTGTGGCTTCTTTATTTTTGCACATACCATGACAGGAATGAACCTCACTCCTATGCTAGGATATGCAGAGTATGATCTCACTCTCTCAAAGCTGCTGTTAATGCTTACCAAAGTACTTGCATTGTGCCAAAGAGAGCTTCTTTCTAGAGTTCATAATATTTATTTTATTTATTTTCAGCATTTGATATACCATTTGGTGTACATGTCAAGCCTCATAGACCTACCAACCAGGAATTCTACTAGATCATCACGTACATTCCTGAATCTCCACTACCCCAGCTGCAAAGGACTAAAATATAAATTAACATATGCACCCAGTTTCTCCTACATAAGCACGCAAATATGGAATGAACTACCAAAATGCATAAAAACAACACACGACAAACAAT
Organism: Microcaecilia unicolor; assembly: GCF_901765095.1. Taxonomy (NCBI): domain Eukaryota; kingdom Metazoa; phylum Chordata; class Amphibia; order Gymnophiona; family Siphonopidae; genus Microcaecilia; species Microcaecilia unicolor. The sequence goes on along the minus strand of NC_044042.1, from coordinate 92,246,640 downwards.
TTCCAAAAATTACTGAAAACCAACCTATTCAATAAGGCATACTACAAAGATCCATCCTAAATACCAGTAAACAAAAGTTATACCAGAACTATACAAAATGGAACTCTCTATTCCTGATTGTTTAAGCTAATTTATCACGATTGTATTTTAACCCAATACCTTTTATTTCTTATTACGGAAATGAACTCTCTGTACCTGATTACCTAATCCACTCTGTCACCTCCAATATAACTATGTATTTCTGTTCCCGGAATTGGTGATCACATGTAAGCCACATTGAGCCTGCAAATAGGTGGGAAAATGTGGGATACAATGCTACAAATAAATAAATAAATAAATAAATAAATAAATGATCCCTGAGGCAACTATGCAGTTTATAATTTCTATTACAGGTACTTTGCACTGTCCCTCATGGGCTCATAATCTAAGTTATATATTGTACTTGAGGCAATGGAGGGCTAAGTGACTTGCCCAGGGTCACATGAAGCTACAGAGAGAACTGAACCTCATTTCACAGAATCTCAGCCCACTGCTGACCATCAGGCAGCAGTAGGAATCAAAGTCAGTTCCCCATGTCAGATTCGTTCTAGTTTGAAAATCGCAAAGGTCTTTGACAAGACCAACCAGTATTGGAAACATTTTTTCGCATCACTCAAGACTCCTGAGGCAGGCCTGTGGCCGAAACACAGTACTGTGTCGAGTCTACAATAAAGTTTGCTCCTTTATATACCATCACAGTCTCAGTGTCCTGGAGTCATTGGTCCACTTCCCACTTGTTTATCTGCACTAACCATAGGCCACTCCTCCACTTCATGTTATTTAGGTGCACTTGGAAATTATTTTAATGAGGCCTGTGACCAGGGGTGGACTGAGAGTGGTCTGGGCCCCCCACTCAGCCACTGCCCGACACTCCCCCTACCACCACGCTGCTGCTCCCCTACTGCACAGCCGACACCCCCGCTGCCCTGGTCCTACCTGAAGGGACTTTGATTTGATTTTCTGGAAAAGTGTATTTTATAATGCTCTCCCGCGGGAGGTGGTGAAAATGAAAACAGTAACGGAATTCAAACATGCATGGGATAAACATAAAGGAATCCTGTTCAGAAGGAATGGATCCTCGGGAGCTTAGCCGAGATTGGGTGGCAGAGCCGGTGGTGGGAGGCGGGGCTGGTGGTTGGGAGGCGGGGATAGTGCTGGGCAGACTTATATGGTCTGTGCTGGGGCTGGTGGTTGGGAGGCGGGGATAATGCTGGGCAGACTTATACGGTCTGTACCAGAGCTGGTGCTGGGAGGCGGGGCTAATGGTTGGGAGGCGGGGATAGTGCTGGGCAGACTTATACAGTCTGTGCCCTGAAGTGGACAGGTACAAATCAAGGTAGGGTATACAAAAAAAGTAACACATATGAGTTTATCTTGTTGGGCAGACTGGATGGACCGTGCAGGTCTTTTTCTGCCGTCATCTACTATGTAACTATGTTACTATGTCCTGGTGGTCTAGTGGTCTCTGTGGGGGGAGGGGGAAGATGTTCTTCCCTGCCCACTGCGCTGCCACTATTCCCCCACCTGCCAGCACAGCCATGTTTTCAAAATGGCAGCCGAGACTTCCGCAGGGAGTCTCGGCCGCCATTTTTAAAATACGGCGGTGCTGGGCAGGAGGAATAGAGGCAGCACAATGGACAGGAAAGAACATGTTCCTCCACTGCAGAAGGCACTAGATTACCAGTGGCCTGCCTTTAAAGGTTGCCCGAATGGTCAGTCCACCCTTGCCTCTGGCACCAAAAACAATGGGAAATATTTCTGTATGCTTCTGCCACATTTTCTTAGCCTCAGACAGCATTTCTTGACACTTGAAGATCTTTTCTCTCTCTACATGATTCACTGAGTAGTTGCTTAGGGCCAACACCTCTTTGATCAATGATGTTCTGGTTTTTTCTCTTTCTCGTGTGCAACTGACAGTGTTTAGGTGTGAGTATTCCCACCAGCCTTTGACATGACGTAAAGCTCATGACTAAAGTTTGGAGCTGAAATACCGACTTGCACTAGTATTCCATAACGGCTTCAGTGTTCAACTTTGCCATTATAAAATACTTGCTTAGCAGTCAATTATTTTTGTGCCCATGTGCCTAACTTTTTGAGCCGATTCTTGAATCTACCCTTTAATGTTAGGTTGTACTTGTAGCATTGTTTGTGACTTTGATTTGATTTTCTGGAAAAGAGTATTTTATAAGCCTTGTTTAATAAAGAATACATTAATAACATTTCATGTGTGGAATGTGGCACTTGGACATTGGTGACCAGAATTCCTGATAGAGACACTGATAGGGCTTGCAGATGTTAGCATCTCCCCTGTGAGAATTATCACTTTTTCTTAAAAAAAATCCCCTCTTTTGATACAGGAAGGGGGGATGCCCCTAATTAAAGAACTAGTCCCTCTTAACATCAGACAGATATGAAAGTCACTTTTGATATACTTTGCTGAGTGACAGTCAAATATTCTCCTACATATCCATGCTACAAATATTGTGTCTTCTACATTAAGCAGCCTGTCAAATAAAACATCTGAAGACTGTCAAAAGACCTGACAGAAGGGAAACACTGATGAATATGCTTTGAAGGAATGGGAATACTTGCAAACTCTTTGCTTGTATTTGCTGCATTGGGCAGACATCAGTCTTACAATAATAGGAATAATCCCATTCCCTAAGCATTAATTACATTGGTTCACCTTAATGAAGTTTCTAGAGATGTCATTAGCAGTAACCATCTATGAATGGGCTATTTCAGAGCCTGTGCAGGTGAGCATTCCTTCCCCAGATCCAAGTACAGGCAATTTCCCTTACAAAACCACTACTGAAACCCAATGAAGAGCAGAACACTCCAAAAACAGAAAAGACGGGTGGCTCACAGCAAGCATAAAAAAGCTGGCAAAATGAACCAATGCAAGTTTTGTAGCGCAGAATTGGAAATGCTGAGAGTGTTGTGCTGTATACAGAAAGGCACAATAAGGTAATGTGATTCACTCACAGAAAAATGTATAAACACTATCCCCTCATTCTATAACAGGTTGCCTACATTTAAGCTTCATGTACATGCTTACATTTATAGAATACTACCATTATGTAAATGGCATTAATGTGCCTAACTGCTGTCATGTAATTACTCACTAAAATGCCTTACTATGTAAATGCAAGGAGGGACTTTCACAGGGGAGGTGTGTCACAGGTATGGCTGACATTTATGTGAACTAGTTAAAGAATACTGTTATGTGTAAATGCCACATTAGGTGGGCCAACCATAGACCTGGTATAAATGTGCACACCTACATTTAGGTGCGCCACTGTTGGTAGGTAAGTGGCATTGCCACGGGTGGGCCTACCCACTTTGGACAGGCCCACCCAGCAGCAGCACAGCAGCGAGGTGGCTGGCGGGGATCCTCAAGCCCTGCCAGCTGAAGACTCCTGCAACTCTGCCTCCAGGAAAGCAGGAGCTTACTTAAACGCCATTCCCCCAGTCCCCAGTACCTTTTAAATCCTTTAGCTCTTCACCTGCAGTGAGCAGCAACACATTCCCTGTGCTCGCTCTGGCCCAAGCCTTCCCTCTGTTTCAGGAAGTTATGTCACAGGAAAGGCTAGGAGCTGGATGAGCAAAGGAAATGAGTTCCTGCTCGCTGCCAGAGAAGTCCTAAAGGATTTAAAGGTACTGGTGGGGTCCGGGAATAGAGTTAAGTGGCACCCCAATTGCCTGGGGGGGAGGGAGAGATGCCCGGTGGGAGTGGGCAGGGCTATGCTGTCCACCCACTTTGGGCTCAGGCTCAACCTAAAACTGGGTGTCTGGCTACAGCACTGATGTCATATGACAGGAGATGGCATGAAGTAAAAAAGTTGAAGCCGTCATGTCTGCGCAGCCATCATATTGGTGTACCCTAAACAAATAAACTATCAGCATACAAATGTACGCAAAGGAACTGTCAGAACTGTAACACGAGGTTAAATTATTTTTATCTCTGGGAGAAGGGTCCAGGGGGGGTGAGGAGACTCCCGTTGGTGCCCACGTGAGCTGTGCTTCTGTCATGGGTGCAGGCACTCTGGAGCAGCAAACTTGTTTTTGGAGCTGAGGGAGATTCGATTTTTGTAGGGGGCAGCTTTAAGAAAGGCCCCGGCCTGCTTTGCCTGAGCCTCAGGAATGAGTTGTAGAGACTCCCACAGCTCCTAAAACAGGTCTGCCACTCTGGAGCACCCACACCCATGGCAGGACAGCAGTTTAAGCCCCAGGACCTCCCCAGAGGTCCTCTCCCCCCCAAAAAATATCCACACATAGGTAGTTATAAGCGCTTGATATTGTTTTTAGGTAGAACTATCTTTATTGTCATCATAAGCAAAAATAAAGGCATATACCCCTGGTGTGCTGAGTAACGTGCATTAAATTGTGCACATGGCCAATTTATGCACCCTACTCAATTAGTTAAAGAGCCTATTACTGTTGATAATTGGCTGATACTGACCAATTATCTACACTAATTGGCAATAACTAGAATTTATGTGCACATCTTGTTAGGCATATTCTAAAAAGAGGTTGTGTAAATTCCAGAATGCATAGCCAAAAAGGAGGTGTGGCAATGGGAGGAATGTGGGTATATTGAGGCAATGAATCAATCTACATGCATGGTTATAAAATTCAGGGGCACCTAAATTTAGGTGCAGGCTTTTACACCAGCTTTTTACTGACATAAATGGCTGTGCCTAAATTTAGGTGCATCCGCCCAGCCTATGCACTATTCTATAAACCACATCTGGATGTAGCCATGGCTTATAGAATACTACTAGGAATGTAAATCGGACACACCTAGATTTTGGTCACCATATATAGAATCTAGCCCATAGCGCAGCTCTGAAATTGTCAATACAGCACTGCAAATAACAAAACAAACTCTTGAGCAATGACAAAAACATTTTGAATATAACCCTTCACAGACCCCTCAAAAACTCCCCAAACCCCACCCAACTCCCCTTACACCCCCCAATCCCCTCCTAATAGAAAGAATGTAAAACCAAGGAGGGTTACTAAAATAATAATAAACCTCACAAGTTTGCTATTGTTTTCAATAGTGTCTGCAAGTGTTTGGGATCACTCAATATGGCGGCAAGTTCCACCCACTGGCTTCCCGGAAGTATGGCACCCTAAATGTTGGCATCCTGTTATAAAATTGCCCCCTATGACATCCCTAAGCCAGAAGAACACTAGGATGATAATCATGATAGAAAGTGGTGAATGAACCTGGGACAATCCTATTTCCACTGATAAAAGGCTTGATGCAAGGAAATCAGATATTGTGCAAGGGAGAAGAGAAGTCCATAGCAAGTGACTATTCTGGAGTATGTGTAAAGAAAGAGAAGATCCTCAAGTACCAAAAATGCAATTAGAGATCAAGAGAATGTGGCAGAAAGATACAGAAATTGTGCCACTTGTACGGGGTGCCACTGACCTAATGAAAAAGAATTTCCAAGTGTACCATGGAATGTTACGTGTATATATATCACATTATATGACCTCCAGAAATAAGTACTCTTTGGATCAATGCAAGTGCTGAGACAAGCACTAGAAGTGAATCTGAGTGATTGAGATAAGGTACACTTCTATCAGTGAGACATTGAGGTCGATATTCAGCCCACGAGAGGCAGCCCACTTAAGTGCTGCGATCAGCGCTGACCCCAGATATTCAATGCTGGGCTGTTTACAGTGACCAGCATTGAATATCTGTTTTTTTTTTGGCTGGCTCAGACTTAACCGGCTATGTCAATATTCAGCATTCGCCAGTTAAGTTTATAGTGGCCAAAGATAGGACAGCTATTTAGGTGATCTGATTTGGCCACTAAACTTATTCAGCAGAGATAACTGGTTATCTTGCACTGGTTATCTTGATAACTGGTTATTGTGCCTGAGAGAATTACAGTCACAGAAAGGATTATGGCTGGGTGCTGAAACCTTTCCTGTTTCCATCCCATCTGACTCATCCTTCTCACTGTTAAGAGGATCGTAAGCCCTTGGACCTAGGCTGAGGCCTAGGGCAGACCAAGCTCACGCTATACAGAGACAGAGGGCTGTAAAGCCCGGCACATTCAGGGAAACCAGTGAGTACCACCAGAAAGGGAAATAGACCACTCGTACGGGCCCACAAGGCCGAAATGGAACCCAAACACACAAAAGGGAAGGGAAAAAGAACAGAGAGAGAAGTCTGGAAGGGACTGGCCCTCAGGCCGCGCACACTGCACCACACACAGTGACAAACCAAGGTCACAAGACCAAACACACTGATACTAACAACAACCAAAATAAGGGAACCCACCCAGAGGCAGCCCAAGCTGTACCACACAGCCCAAATGAACAAGCGGCCTCCACAGGGTCAAAACAAGAGCTACAGCAAGCAAAGGGGAAAATGGGAAACCACACAGAGAGACAGCTCTAGCCACATGGCTAGGCAAGGACAGTCTACAGAGGAACCAACAATAGATACAGCAGGTAAAGGGATAAGGCAGACTATACAGAGAGACTGCATAAGCTACACAGCTTAGACAAGGAGCAGTCCTTAGAAGAACCAACAACAGATATAGCAGGTAAAGGCAGACTGCACCGAGAGACTGCTCAAGCTACACAGCTTAGACAAGGAGCAGTCCTAGAACAAGCAACAACAGAAACAGCAGGCAAAGGGTTAAGGCAGAATGCACAGAGAGACTGTTCAAGCTAACAGCTTAGACAAGGAACAGTCTTCTCACAAACCAACCAACAGATACAGCAGTTAAGGGTTAAAGAGAAACCCAAACGAAGGAAGTAAGCTCCCAGGGACTCATCCAGCAAACATAACAGGAAAGGGTAAGGACAGAGCACACTGGAAAGCATCACACAGAGAAGCAGAACACAGCTGAACAACAGCAAAGCAATCAGAGGGAGCAGACTTCTACAGACACAAAGAACAAACACAGACAAGGAGAAATCATACTGTGCCACATGCACAGAAGCAAGGTAAGCTTACAGGTAAAGGAAGTAACGCTAGAGCATCCTATGCAGGCAGAGGCAAACTTAAATAGGTCTGGCATCTGACGTCAACTGCCTCAGACGTCAGCCCAATCCCTGACATGACCAATCAGGAGTGAGACCCAGTCACTACCCTGCCTGTCCCAGTAAGATCATAACACTCACCCACTCTGTCAGCTCTCACTTCTCCTGTGAACATAAGAACATAAATGTTGCCATACTGAGACAGACCGAAGGTTCATCAAGTCCAGTATCCTGTTTCCAACTGTGGCCAATCCAGGCCACAAGTACCTGGCAAGATCCCAAAATAGTAAAATAGACTTTATGCTGCTTATCCTAGAACTACGCAGTGGATTTTCCCCAAGTTCATCTTAATAATGGCTTATGGACTTTTAGTAAGTTATCCAAACCCTTTTAAAACCCTGCTAAGCTAACTTCTTTTACCACATTCACTGGCAACGGATTCCAGAGTTTAATTACACGTTGAGTGAAGAAACTTTTTCTCTGATTCATTTTAAATTTACTACTTTGTAGCTTCATCGAATGGCCCCTAGTCCTAGTATTTTTGGAAAGAGTAAACAGACGCGTCATGTCTACCCTTTCCACTCCATTCATTATTTTATGGAACTCTATCATATCTCCCCTCAGCCATCTTTTCTCCAAGTTGAAGAGCCCTAGCCACTGTAGCCTTTCCTCATAGGGAAGTCGTCCCATCCCCTTTATCATTTTCGTCGCCCTTCGCTGCACCTTTTCTAATTCCACTATATCTTTTTTGAGATGCGGTGACCAGAATTGAACACAATAGTCAAGGTGCAGTCGCAACATGGAGCGATACAAAGGCATTATAACGTCCTCATTTTTGTTTTCCATCCTTTCCTAATAATACCTAACATTCTATTTGATTTCTTAGCCACCGCAGCACACTGAGCAGAAGGTTTCAACGTATCATCAACAATTACAACTAGATCCCTTTCTTGGTTGGTGACTCCTAACATGGAACCTTGCATTACGTAGCTATATTTCGGGTTCCTCTTTCCCACATGAATCACTTGGTACTTGCTCACATTAAATGTCATCTGCCATTTAGATGCTCAATTCATGGTATTCCATGCTTCCACAACCTTCTAATGAAATACCTTATTTGCCCCAATGACTGCAAGGTTGGAACAAAAGAGCAGATACCAGAAGCTTCTCAAAACAGACCCAGCTCAATTAGCAATATTATACCTTCCCACCCAGTGAATCTTGGGCTTGCTCAGTTGTGGGGAGCAGCTGATATGAGCACAAAAATCTGAAAGTTATCTTTTCTTTAGTTGTTGTTGATTTTCTCTTCCTAGTTTCACCCCTCCTGCCACTTTATCCCTCTCTTCACCCCTTAGTGCTTTTTCCCTCCAATCTGATCCTCTTTATTTTCAGAACCTATTTCTCAGCCTATCAACCTATTCTTTCAATCCCACACAGTTCCTCTCCTTGTCTTCATCTCTATTTCTCTTTCTTCAGCCCCTCCCTCATCCACGTATCTTTGTATCACAGCCCATCCCCCCAAACTTGTAGCCCATCCCCCCAAACTTTGTATCACAGCCCATCCCCCTTCAGCTCTAGTCTGTTCTACCTTTTATATTCCATATCTCTTCCCTCAGCCTCTCTTCCCCTCACAACCCATATCTTCCAAATCTCAGTGCCTGTGTCTACTCTTTCCTTCCACATTCCTTTCCCAGTGCCTCCCTCAGTACATCTCCCCTTCTCTATGGTAGACCAAAGCAGGAAGCCTATCTGATGACGACAAGGAGGTTAGATGAAAACAGGAGAAGGGGTAAGCCTATCTAGACCATTATATGGGCTGAAGCCAGTAGGCGGAGCTTGCCATCATTTTCGCTCACCCAAAATAATAGCAAACGCTATTGAAAACAATAGCCAACGGTTATTAGAAATAACGGACTACCTATGTGTGGTCTACTCTGTAAAAAGTGAAAAGCTGTTCCACGTGGATAGGCAGTGCCTTAAAAGGTGGAGGACAAAAGGTTTGGGTTTTTATTATTTATCTGACAGATTTTTCATTTATTTAAAAGCTTCCCATATGTAGATATAATTATCATGAAATAAAAATTGAATATCACTAAAACAGCTAAAAAAATTATTGTAGGTGGTAGAAACAGCAGTTATAAACTCTGCATTTTTTGCACATTTTTCTACATCATTCTAATAATACAGATAGCCAAATTTCAGTGAGGATATCCTGTTTTCTGATGGGTTCATCTTAACTGTTGTTGTAATCTGCCTTGGGAAGCCTGGTGTTATAAAGATGATAGAATATACTGAAATTAAATGGAAGTAGAATTAAACTCTCCTTTCACTGAAGCACATGGAATCACATCTTCATCTGTTCTGTAGAAGTTTATATTTTGGATACACAAATGGATTATTCTGTTTTGAATATGTTTTATAATTCAAAGTAAAAATAAATATTTTGTTTCATGCAGATCTCTTTTGTTTAAACACAACCAAATGGCTATAAGCCCCTAATGCAATCAATTGGTTTTCATATATTTTGTTCTTGTGATGACTTATACTGTGCCAAAACTGAAAACTCTCATCTCCTCTATCTAGTCGATAATAAAAGGAAAAAACAGAAGAAAGAAAGCACTAAGAGCCTTCAAAACAGGGACACAGATCCTTTTAATCATGTAGCTTGAACACCAATCTTGTATTAATGACCTGACAAGGGCCGTGTTTCGGTGCACAGCACCTGCGTCAGGGGTCTACAATGAACATAGACAATAGTACAAATATGACATATCAACAATAAAAAAATACAATGATACAAATCAAAGATATCAGCAAAAAGAAAAGAAAAATAAATAGAACTCTTGAAAAATACACATTGATAGTGTGAACATGCATATTATTTGTATATTTAAAGTGAACATACATATTGATAATTTATAAAAGTTACATTAAAAATATGAACATGACTTGATAATTTGGTGTACATTTCTAAATGTTTTAATGCAAAGAGCAGCTTCTAGTATTGTTGAGAAAAATGTCCATCAGAAAAGATTAAAAAGTGTTATTGTGCTTATCAAAAGTGATTGTGTGAACAGAAAACAATCGTGATTGTCGAGCTGTCTTGAAGAATAAGAATTGTGATGAAAACATGTGATTGTACCAAACTCACCAATGGGTTATTCTTAAACAATTCTGGTTGAAAAGATCTGATGCATAAAACAGAGATACCTCCTTAATAAGCAACGAATGGAATAATAAAATAAAAATACTGACATCCCCCCCAAAAATAAAAAAAATAAAATTATAATAGTCTTGAGCCATACTAGAATTTTACTGACATCACAAAATAATCTTAAATAACCTTAAATCATAGTAGAATCTATGAATCCAAATGCCCAACAGATATATTACTTCGAAACATGAATTCTTGTAACTAAGCCATCATATCCAACTGTAATATAATGTGCTTTACAATACCGTTTCACTCATATGGGAGCCACAGTTATAAAAACTCTGCTAGTGAATATTAGGAATGCCAAAATCTCATTCTTGCTGACACCACTCACAGGTTCATATATTAAAACAAAGTACCCGCCAAAAACTCAGCTCAAACCAATGGATACTTATGGTTTGTAATACTATCAAATAGTGAGCTGTGTGTTAATCCGGCTTTCTTAGCATTCAGAATAAAAAAAAACACCAAAATCATACAATTTTCCAACATTTGAGAAAAGGTGCTAAAATATTAAGTTGGCTGACGTTTAAAAAAGGCACCAAAATCTCCTAATTGCATCAACTGCTAACAAACTCACAAATTTAACATAGAGCCATAAATAAAATTAGATAATAGCCTCTATAATTCTCAGTATTGGATGTGATGACAAGAAAATGCCAAGGCTATACCTTGCTGGAAGAACTTTTACATCTTGTCTGTGAAACACAGCATATATCACGTGGAGGGGCATAATCAAACGCAAATGCCCATCTCCATGGGCGTATATGTCCGAGAATGGGTACGTGAAGTGGTGGGACAGACCGTATTTTCGAAAAAAATGGGCATCCATCTTCCGTTTCGAAAATATGGTTTGTACGGACCAAAATGCCATGGATTTAGTTGTTTCCGAGCTGGGTGTTTGTTTGTTTTTTTAGCGATAATGGAAACTAAAAACGCCCAGCTCAAAAATGTCCCAATCCAAGCCATTTGGTCGTGGGAGGGGCCATGATTCGTAGTACACTCGCCTCCTTGACATGCCAGGACACCAACTGGACACCCTAGAGGTCAGTGCGGTGGACTTCAGACAATGCTCCCACATGCATAGGTCCCTTACCACGGGTGCTGAGCCCCCAACCCCCCTCTCCCAAAACCCACTACCCACAAATGTACAACACTACCATAGCTCTTAGGGGTGAAGGGGGCACCTACATGTGGGTACAGTGGGTTTTGGAGACCTCCCATTTACCAGCACAAGTGTTACAGGTAGGGGGGATGGGCCTGGGTCCGCCTGCCTGAAGTGCACTGCAGTACCCACTTAAAATGCTCCAGGGACAGGACTTGTTGCTGCTGTATATCCTTGGCACAGCAGTTCACACCTGAAGACTAATCTTGCTGAAAACGTCCTTTATTGAATAAGCACGTTTATTCACAGTTAACTGCAGATCAGAAGTTGTGCCCCACTGGCAAAGAGTCTCCCTGGTATTGAGATGAGCAGTACGTCAGAGCTGGCAGAATGCTGTACAATGCCCTCTTTCAGCAACATTCAAGGTAAGAACTAAGTGCTGTAATGTGGCTAACACATGAAAGGGACCCAAAACTGGCTTACAAAAATGGCCACTACCTCATGGACTACCGGAAACAAAACAGGGCACACTCTGACCCAGTAAGCAGGGGGAAAAGCACCATGGGAGTAGAGCCTACCAACTACCAACATCGTGAGCATGTAACACAAGCTAATGGAATCACGGAGCCCAATACCCTACACCCACCACAATTGCTGATGCATTGCTGATGTGACTCTGCAGTGCATAACAGAAAAGATGTCACACTCACCCGAGAGCCACAGCAGAACCAGGGAAAGGCTGTCAGAGGATAGAACACATTCTGCTGTCATGGAGGTGGGTACGGCATTAGAGGCTGGCATACAGGCTGGCAAAAAAAGTTTGTAAAGTGGGTTTTTTTTGGTGGAAGGGGGTTAGTGACTACTGGGGGAGTCAGGAGAGGTCATCCCTGATCCCCTCCAGTGGTCATCTGGTCAGTTGGGGCACTTTTTTGGGACTTGGACCTGAAAAAAAAGGGTCCAAATAATGCGGACCAAATTCTTGTCAAAAACGCCCTTCTTGTTTCGATTATCAGCTAAAGACGCCCATCTCTCCTTGGCCGATAACCACGCCCCAGTCCCGCCTTCGCCACGCCTCCGACACGCCCCCCGTGATCTTTGTTCGTCTCCGTTACGGTCTGCAGTTGAGGACGCCCAAAATTGGGTTTCGATTATACCGATTTGGGCGGTCACGGGAAACGGACGCCCATCTCCAAATTTGGGTCGAAATATGGGCGTCTTTCTCTTTCGAAAATAAGCTGGATAAAGAACTAGTGGTTAGGGTGGACAAATAAAACATGCAAGTAAATTAAAAAACTATAACAACTGTGTGTGGCTAATATCTTAAACATTGCAAGTTGTGCTATGGCATGAAATCTTATGAAAATGAAGGACTATCTCAATTGTGAACTAAAAGCTATGTGAAAAAACGTCTAAATGATGAATGTGGGAATAGTACTGTAGCGGGAAGGTAAATGAACCGAACAGTAAAAGTGGAAGGTACCGGAAGGGTAATGGATAGTAGCAGTGGAAAGTGCCCAAGACATAAAGAAGCGTTAGGACAAACAACGTGAAAGATAAGTGAATGTGCCAAAGAAAAATCTATAATTAAATACCTGAATGGGTAAAATAAATGACAGAAACCATTGTTAGCTGGATGCACATGTGTAATTGATAAACATTTTATAAAAGACAAAGGAGTGCATCATAACTTCAATGCATAGGAAGTACAGAAGTATGCCGCAATATACCGCAGTCTATAAAATGAACCGGTGGTCAGAGTAAGTAAAACGTGCATGTGAGTTGAAAGACTGCAACAACTATATGTAGCTGATATCCAGGCTTATTTTCAAAAGTGATCGCCGGCTATCATCCGACATAAATCGGGAGATGGCCGGCGATCTCTCAAAAGCGGTGAAATCAGTATAATCGAAAGCGGCTTTTTTGACACCTTTGCCGCTTTCCCGTCGCCGCGCCGGTGAAAGTTCAAGGGGGTGTGTCGGTGGTGTAGAGAAGGTGGGACATGGGTGGGGCTACCAGATGGCCAGCTTTTGCGGATAATGGAAAAAAAAGCGGCGTTAAGCAGTATTTCGCCTGGTTTACTTGGTCCTTTTATTTTCACGACCAAGCCTCAAAAGGTGCCCCAACTCACCAGATGACCACCGGAGGGAATGGGGGATGACCTTCTCGTACTCCCCCAGTGGTCACCAACCTCCTCCCACACTAAAAAAATAAAAATAAAAACCTTTTTTTACCAGCCTGTATGCCAGCCTCAAATGTCATACCCAGCTCCCTGACAGCAGTATGCAGGTCCCTGGAGCAGTTTTTAATGGGTGCAGTGCACTTCAGGCAGAATTGATGTATGATTTCTGTAAATTACTGTAAGCCACATTGGGCCTGCCCATGGGTGGGAAAATGTGGGATATAAATGCTATAAATAAATAAATACATAAACCTATTCCTGAAGGCGTGAAAGCACATTCCACGAGGGGGTCAAGCTGTGCCTTGGACTTTGGAGAACTGTAAAGTGGCAACGTGGTCTTCCTTGCATTCTTTTTCCAAGCATTACAGAATTGATGTTCAGTGTCATCAAGATGTGGTTTTTGGTGAGCGTGTACTTACAGCAGGCTTATTAGGGTTCCTCCTTTGAACGCACTGCTCTGTTTCTTCCCATCAGTCATTTTCTGGTCTGGTCCAGAGGGAAGCTGAGAAAGGAGAAATTAGACCTTACCTGCTAATTTGTTTCCTTTAGTCCCTCCGGACTGGACCAGAACACTCCATCTGTTTTAGTTTTTCTTCTTTCGCTGGCTATGGTATTGAGCTTGGTTTTTTTTGTTTGTTTCGGATTAATTTGGTTCCTCATAGAACAGCTTCATTTCTTTGTACTATACCTCTTGTTAAAAACAAAAAACCTGACTGTATGTCATGAATGGCTGTTCAAGTTTGCCCGTTACACTGATGTTACTCTTTTCATTTCTCTCCTGCTTTGTTAAGACAATACTGAATCTACCTGTAGCTGGCCAGGGCTCTTATTGGCTCTCATGAGAGTCAGCATTCTCAGTCTCCACCTGCTGGAAGGCGTACACAACCCATCGGTCATTTTCTGGGCCGGTCTGAAGGAACTAAAGGAAAGCAATTTAGCAGGTAAGATCTAATTTCTCCTTTGGCCTGGTCAGGTGGGAGAGAGGAGAGCAAGAGGGGAAAGAGTGAAGGGGTGGACACAGTGGGACACAAGGAAGTGAGTGTGGGATGGGGATGGGTCTTGGAGAGAAGGAATAGGGGCAAAAGGGGGTACTAAGGTGAGAATTTAGGTGGTACGAAGGGAAGAGAAATGGGATCAGGGTCAGGGCAGGATGGAAAGAAAGAGTGGAGTGTGGGGTAAATGTAGGGGAAGAAGGGAGGGGTGGTAGGCAGAGGGAACAAGAAGAGAATGGTGAAAGGATGGGGAAGTGTGAGTGGAGTCAGGATAGGAAGAGGGGTAAAGAAACAGGAGGGGAAGAAAAGGTAATGGAAGTAAAAGAGGGAGGAGAGGGAGGAAGTAAGTGGACAGTAAAATAAAGGGCTGGGAGTGTGGGTGAAGGGAAGTGCAGGGGGTAAGGGAGAGAGAGGGAGACTAAGAATCTGTTGGGTACAGTTTAAAGGGGGGAAAGACTTGGGGAGAGATACAACTGGTGTTTTTGTGGGGGGTGAAAGGTGTTTTGTTGGGTCACTGTGTCCAACTGTTGGGAGTGGGAACTTTTATATTGGGGATGCCCAGCTTATCTTGTTGCTTTTGATTACAGAGGGAGGTGTTATGCTGGGATCAGCTATCACCTCTTGTTGTTTCTGATTGGAGTGGGAGATATTATGTTGGGACCAGCAAGCCCCTCTTTTTGGTTTTTGTTGGAGTAGGAGATCTTGAGCCCACCAAGCCTGTCTTAATGTTCTTACTGAGGTAGGAGTTAGTTTAGTTTACTTTAAGTTGTGCTTGCTATACTGCCTTTGCCAACTTAGAAAATCAAAGTGATTTACGTGGAGGGGCATAATCGAACGGGGTGCCCAAGTTTTCCTGAGGACGTCCTTGCAGGACATCCGGCGAAGGGGCGGGGAAACCCGTATTATCAAAACAAGATGGGCGTCCATCTTTCGTTTCGATAATATGGTTGGGGACGTCCAAATCTCAACATTTAGGTCGACCTTAGAGATGGTCGTCCCCGGTTTTCAGCGATAATAGAAACAGAGGACGCCCATATCAGAGATGACCAAATCCAAGCCCTTTCATTGTGGGAGGAGCCAGCATTCATAGTGCACTGGTCCCCCTGGCATGCCAGGACACCAACCGGGCACCCTAGGGGTCACTGCAGTGGACTTCAGAAATTGCTCCAAGGTGCATAGCTCCATTACCTTGGGTGCTGAGCCCCCCCAATCCCCCCAAAACCTACTCCCCACAACTGTACAACACTACCATAGCCCTAAGGGGTGAAGGGGGCAACCTACATGTGGGTACAGTGGGTTTCTGGTGGGTTTTGAACGGCTCACATTTACCACCACAAGTGTAACAGGTGGGGGGGATGGGCCTTGGCCAACCTGCCTGAAATGCACTGCACCCACTAAAACTGCTCCAGGGACTTGCATACTGCTGTCAGGGAGCTGGGTATGACATTTGAGGCTGGCAAAAAATATTTTAAAAGTTTTTTTTAGAGTGGGAGGGGGTTAGTGACCACTGGGGCAGTAAGGAGAGATCATCCTCGATTCCCTCCGGGGGTCATCTGGTCAGTTCGGGCATCTTTATGAGGCTTGGTCGCAAGAAAAAAATGGACCAAGTAAAGTCAGCCAAGTGCTCGTCAGGGATGCCCTTCTTTTTTCCATTATTGGCCAAGGACGCCCATGTGTTAAGAACGCCCCAGTCCCACCTTCACTATGCTTCCGACACACCCCCGGGAACTTTGGTCGTACCCGCAACGGAAAAGTTTGGGACGCCCAAAACCGGCTTTCGATTATGCCGATTTGCATGACCCTGGGAGAAGGACGCCCATCTCCCGATTTGTGGAGTCAATTGAAATGTGTTGACTGCTGTCATACCTTTTATGCAGGCATATTTAAAATGTTGATAGCTGTAATACCTTTTTTTGCAGGTACATTTACTATGTTGACAGCTTTCATCCCTTTTTTGACCTTCCTTGCATTCACATGCAATGTGATAACAGCTGTCATCCCTTTTTTGCAGGTACATTTAATATGTTGACAGCTGTCATCCCTTTTTTGACCTTCTTTGCAGTCACATGCAATGTGATGACAGCTGTCATCTCTCTTTTTATATGTACATAAAACGTGTTGACAGCTGTCATCCCTTTTGTGCAGGTATATTTAATGTGTTGACAACTGTCATCCCTTTTTTGCAGGTACATACAATGTGTTGACAGCTGTCATCCCTTTTTTGAAGGTGCATTCAGTGTGTTGACAGCTGTCATCCATATTATTGCAGGCATATTTAATGTGGCGACAGCTGTCATCCCTTTTTGCAGCTACATTTAATATTTTGACATCTGTCATCCCTTTTTTTATAACTACATGCCACGATTTGACAGCTGTCATCCCTTTTGTGCAGGCTTATTTAATCTGTTGACAGCTATCTTCCCTTTTGCAGGTACATTTAATATGGTGACAGCTGTCATTCCTTTTTTTGAACTTTTTTGCAGTCACATGCAATGTGTTGACAGCTGTCATCCTTTTTTTTCAAGTACATTTAATATCTTGACAGCTGTCATCCCTTTTTTGTAGGTACATGCAAAGTTTTGACAGCTGTCATCCCTTTTGTGCAGGCAAATTTAATGAGCTGACAGCTGTAATCCTATTTTTTGCAGGTACATTTAATATGATGAGAGCTGTCATCCCTTTCTTGATCTGCATCTGGATGAGCTGAGTGTCGTGATTGAAAACCTGATTTGATATGTTGAATGTTGGTCACTTGATCTGAGTTCTGATAAAGTGGGTGGGTTATATGAGACTAGATGAGAGTTGTTCCTGGAGGCCCAATGGGAAGAACTGAAGGTTTAGAATTAAACCAAGCTAACTCTAACCTAGTGACTTATGTCCTATTTATTCCAGACAGCTGGACAAAAGGCATCAAAGTTCCCACTCGCCTACTCATGTTTGGCTTTGAATGAAGAGATAAAACCGCATGCCAGGAATCTTTGGACTGAGGAGGCTTTCAGCATATTAGCAAACTTTCACAAGTCACAAATGTCCCTGGAGACTTTTCCTGGCCTAGTTTGTCTGAGCCATTCTGCAGGGCCTCTGTTACTTTTTCAAGTGGTATCGTTACTAGAACAAGGTCAATGTGTTCAAAACCGGATGCTGCTGTCTTATTCATTGTTTTGTTTTACTTCATTGCATGGATTTCAAACAAGTTTTTTATTTATTTTATTTATTAGGCTTTATTTACCACCTTTTTGAAGAAATTGATCCAAGCCGTTTCCTACTCTTGTTTAACAGTGGAACTCTTCAAGGCTGGTACAAGGGTTTTAGACATCCTTAGCAAACCTTCAACCTTGTTTCAGTGTCACTTAACTGGACAGTGCCACTGAAAATGGCCACTTAGCTCCCAAGCCGAAACCAGGTATTATGGGGGTGTTCCGGTGGCAGAGGTGGCACTTAGCCAGTCCAGTGCCAATTTTCAGCACTAAACCAGCTAAGATAACCCTATAAATAGGACGTATAAAACACAGTCCTGTCTTTATGTGGGTCTTAACCAGCTATGTTTTTGCTGGCTCCGTATACCCGGAAATTCAATTCTGGAGTCTGGAGATGACAAAACACTGAATATCGGGCCCTGTGTTCTTAGCTACCTAAGGCCTGCTTTAAGGTAAGTCTGCATAATAGTTGATTCCAAAGCTATCTGCGAATTCCCCTTGAAGTCACACGGCTTTAATTTATCCTGCATAAGAGTTAAAAATAACTACAAATTTTCTTTACCTTTTTGTTTTCAAGGACAGAGAAACAGAAAGTGATGGCCGGTAAAGACTAGCGGTCACAACTGCCAGGTTTGCTTAGGAACAGCGAGGGTTAGGGCGTGTGGGATTCACTCCTACCCTAAGGAGCACTAGACCATCAGGGCCTGGTGGAGGGGGAGGACTGCTAGGGCTCGTGGGGGGGGGGGGGGTACAGGAGGGAGTATTGGATGGTGCTTAGGGGAGCAGGAGGGGGGATAAGATGGTACTTGGGGATGGGAGGGGGAATCAGATGATCTTTGGGGAAGCGGGAGGTAGGACATATGGAGTCTGCATATGCATTTCCTGGCTGATATTCAACCAGGACCAGTTTAAATATCTTGTCCCATGCTTTCTTCAATTCTGATACTTTCTTTGTCTCCACCATCTCCACTTTCCTTTCTCTAAAGAAATACTTTCCTTAGATTATTTCTGACTCTGCCCTCTTTCACCCCCATCCTATAACTTCTTGTTCCGGAGCCTCCTTTCAATTGAAAAAGGCCCGAGTCCTTTGTATTTATATGTTGGAGGTATTCAAATGCCTCTATCAAATCTCCCCCTTTTCTCATCTGTCCCTCAGATATGCAGGGTCAGATATTTAAGTCTGTCTCCATATGTTTTATGATGAAGACTGTAAATTTACTGGGAAAAGATACCAGGTAACAGTGACTGGAGTGGCAACTGGCAAAACCACAGCAAGAAACTGAAGGCAAGGAGGGTAAGCATGCATTGACCCCTGCCCCTCGATTCCTTGGAAATAGAAGGAAACCAAGCAGCAGGAAGTTTGCCTTTGGAAAACCAGCTTTTCCACCTGATATCACCAACCACTGAGAATATCTAGTCACTGAGCACCCTGGTTGGTGGGCAGGCGAGGGAATGATGGGTGACTTTTGCCAGGATTGGCCATTCTGTGGACTTGTGTGCCTAGTAAAGAGCCTTTGGTAATGGTCTCAATGGGCTGTGCAGAATACCATGAGACATGTTCATGCAAAAGGCTACAGCTAGAGGCTCTGGTGGCTATTTTCGATTATGGACCGTGAGGGGCAAGAGCAAGTAGGGTTTGTTCGTGCCCCAAGGACCACTAGACCACGTGCCGATGCTCCATTTGCAATGGCTGCCAAATCTTCACGCTGCAGCCTTGCGAGACTGCACACGACGTCCTGGCAGCCATTTTGCAATTGGAAACAGCACAGGCAGGGAACGGTCAATTTTGTTTGCTGGTTCGGTTTCGACAGAAACTGTAGATCCTGGATTCGGTTGGTTTCTAAAGAGGGTACTGGCTAGGAGATACAATACTGCTGTGAGGATCTGGGGAAGTAACCAAACTCTTGGCTGGAAAAGGAGGAAAGAGGTCTATGGGGAAGGGGGGGGGGCTGAGGGAGAGTGAGAAAAGTAGACACAGGCAGTGGCGTAGGAAGGGGGGGGGGGCGGTGGGGCGGTCCGCCCCGGGTGCACGCGCTGGGGGGGTGTCGGCTCGCTGGTTCCCTGCTCTTTCTGCCCCGGAACAGGTTACTTCCTGTTCCGGGGCAGAGAAAGCAGGGAAGCAGCAGAGCCGACGCAGCTCTCAGTGACGTGCACTGGGGGCGGATCGGCCCTCCCGCCTGCCCCCCGCTGAAAGGTAGGGTGTGTTTCGGGGGGGGGGGAGCGCTCCGGAGGGGGGACACCGTGCCCTGCACCCGGGGGGGTGGTGCGCAGCGGCGACCCGCCCCGGGTGTCAGGCACCCTCGCTACGGCACTGGACACAGGCCTTGAGAGTTGGAATACGTGGGTTATGAGGGGAAGAGAGGCTGAGAGAAGAGACATGGGCTGTGAAAGGGAGAACAGAGTTGAAGTGGGAGTGGCGTGGGGGGAGCATGGGCTGTGATACAAATGGGTTCACTGAAAAAAACAGAAGCAGATAGTTGGAGAGGCCTGTCAATGGAATTTTGCTGGGCCAAGGAGGAGGGAGCTGATGGGGGAGATAGGCTGAGAAAAGGATCCTGAGAAGAGCAAGGATCATGGTGGAAGAAGGTACAAGATAGTAACATAGTAGATGACGGCAGAAAAAGACCTGTAGGGTCCATCCAGTCTACCCAACAAGATAAACTCATATATGCTACTTTATATGTATACCTGACCTTGATTTGTATCTGCCATTTTCAGGGCACAGACCATAGAAGTCTGCCCAGCCCTAGCCCTGCCTCCCAACCACTAGTCCCGCCTCCCAACCACCAGTGCTGCAACCCAGTCTCTGCTAAGCTTCTGAGGATCCATTCCTCCTGAACAGGATTCCTTTATGTTTATCCCATGCATTTTTGAATTCTGTTACCGTTTTCATCTCCACCACCTCCCGTGGGAGGGCATTCCAAGTATCCACCACTCTCTCCGTGAAAAAATACTTTCTGACATTTTTCTTGAGTCTGGCCCCCTTCAGCCTCATTTCATGTCTTCTAGTTCTACCGCCTTCCCGTCTCCGGAAAAGGTTTGTTTGCGGATTAATATCTTTCAAATATTTGAATGTCTGTAACTTATCACCCCTGTTTCTCCTTTCCTCCAGGGTATACATGTTCAGGTCAGCAAGTCTCTCTTCATACGACTTTTAACACAAATCCCATACCATTTTGTAGCTTTTCTTTGCACCGCTTCAATTCTTTTTACATCCTTAGCAAGATACGGCCTCCAAAACTGAACACAATACTCCAGGTGGGGCACCAGTGACTTGTACAGGGGCATCAACACCTCCTTTCTTCTGCTGGTCATACCTCTCTCTATACAGCCTAGCAACCTTCTGGCTAGGGCCACTGCCTTCTCACACTGTTCCGTTGCCTTCAGATCCTCAGATACTATCACCTCAAGGTCCCTCTCCCCGTCTGTACATATCAGACTCTCACCGCCTAACACATACTTCTCCCGTGGATTTCTACTCCCTAAGTGTATCACTTTGCATTTCTTTGCATTGAATTTTAATTGCCAAACATTAGACCATTCTTCTAGCTTCTGCAGATCCTTTTTCATGTTTTCACTCACTCTGGGGTGTGCACTCTGTTACAAATCTTGGAATCATCCACAAAAAGGCAAACTTTACCGACTAACCATTCAGCAATGTCACTCACAAATATATTGAACAGAATCGGCCCCAGTACTGATCCCTGAGGCACTCCACTACTCACCTTTCCCTCATCTGAGTGAATTCCATTAACCACCACCCTCTGGTATCTGTCTGTCAAGCATTTCCTAATCTAGTTTACCACGTTGGGTCCTATCTTCAGCCTGTCAAGTTTATTTAGGGACCGTGTCAAAAGCTTTGCTGAAATCTAAATAGATTACATCTATAGCACATCCTTGATTCTGGTCACCCAGCCAAATTCAATGAGATTTGTTTGGCACGATTTCCCTTTGGTAAAACCATGTTGTCTCGGATCTTGCAACTTATTGGCTTCCATGAAATTCACTATCCTTTCCTTCAGCATCGCTTCCATTACTTTTCCAATAACCGAAATGAGGCTTACCGGCCTGTAGTTTCCAGCTTCTTCCCTATCACCACTTTTGTGAAGAAGGACCACATCCGCTGTTCTCCAATCCCACGAAACCTCTCTCATCTCCCATCTCCAAGGATTTATTAAACAAATCTTTAAGAGTACCCGCCAGAACGTCTCTGAGCTCCCGGGATGGAAGCGGCAGGAGGGGTGAGACTAGGAAGTCAAGAACAAGTAGAGAAAGAGGATAGATTTGTGCCATAGGCACAAACATTTGAAAATTATCAGCCGCTCCCATAACTGAACAAGACAAATTGTCACTGGGTGGGAGATATAGTAGTCCTAACAGGGCCGGGTGGCAGCTTGTAACTGCTCTTCCAGATTGCAGTGCGCTTAGCTTTTAGGCAGAATATATATTAATAAATGAATTAAATAAATAAATATCATTGGGAGGATAGGGGACAGTGGAAGAGATGGTGGCAGCTCTGATACTGAGAGTGGCTTTGGTCAGGGATTGGATTGAGAGGGAACAGAGAGTTGCATTGTTCCTGTTCTTCACAAACAATAAAAATATCCCGTCATTGTAGCCCTCAGACGGTAGAAAAGGTGGGCCTAGTGGGGGCACTGGGCTATGTGAGCCTAAAGAAGTAGCACAGCAGTAGCATTAAGGGGTGACAGGAGACCACTGGTGTGGAGTTTGGGGAGGAGGGGAGCAAGGGCATATTGTTTTATAAATTCTGGGACTAATGCAGAAAACTACGTAGTGGAGCAGAGTGCAGATAGCTGAGCAGGAAACTTCTAGCATGAAATGAAAACCACATGATGCAGTAAGCTAATGAGATGTTAATTTCGCGTGTGTACTAATTGGGGGAAGCCTGTCAGACACATGTCACATCTCACTGCTTACCCATACAATACAGGGCTAAATTTAAAAAAAAGTCTGATCTTTGTGGCCCTTAAAGGATATGGCCCCATTTGAAGAACAGGATGACCCTCTACACACCTCCAAGGACACTAAGGTCCTGCCAAGGGGTATCCCTAACCACACCCTCTCCAAAGGACATCATACGATGTGATATCTGCAAGCGAGACTTCTCTGGAGAGTAGCCCCCACACTGTAGAATGCACTCCCTGAAAGGCTTCGCTTAACGCAAGACTATCTCTACTTCAGGAAGCAGGTGAAAGCTTGGCTTTTCACTCAGGTCTTTAATGGAAGAAGTAGCTAACTTGCTAGACACACACACACACACATACATAGAGTGACACTGGCCAGGACAGCCGAGAGGAAGGGGCAGGAGGGAAAGATTCCCCTGGGCCTGGCCTCCAAGGGGGGCCCAGTGACAGCAGCCCAGGTGAGGTCCAGTGTCTTTCCCTCCCTTCCACCCCCCCCCCCCCCTCCAGTCCTTGCCTGGAGTCATTGAATGGCAGGCAGCAGCCATCGACAGAGACTGCTCTGCCAGCCACTGGTCCATCTTCCTGCTGTGTCCTGCCTACGCAGAAACAGGAAGTTCACAGGAAGCAGGATACAGCAGCAAGAAATGACTCCAAGCAAGTATAGGATGGGTGGGGGTGGGAGGGAGGGGTTAGCGGTGGCAGGAAGCAGCAGGGGAGGGGGCGATGGTGGCAGCAGTGGTGGGCAGCAGGAGTCCTCTTAACATTATTTGCCCTGTGTCCAGCTTTGTCTTTCGGCGGCCCTGACACTGGCTGAACATACTGTAGCAGGACGTGTTTATCCAATCCTACCCTAGCTGAGATTATATTTATGAACCTTTATGACCTTATGTGAAACTTGCATTAAATTAGTCCCCTTGTTTCTTACTCATGTTACTCTGTCTATATGTTTCATCTTTCCTTACACCCGATGCCGTCTATTAAAATATTCTATTATGCCCCTCCGAAGGGACACCACCTTGTAGTGATGGAGGGGCTTCTGTGTTTCAATGACTCAGAGGGCTATGCTGAAGGGTTACCCATATCAGACAGGCCTCTGAGGAGAAACCAGACAAAGAGTGTCCCAAACTGGAGAGTGGTAAGATGGTGACCTGAAGTTCGTATGTCCAGTGGCCCAGCTGCCCTCTGAAGTTTTTTCTTCTTTATGTAAATTCCTTCTCTGCAATTGCACTTTCTTTAACTGAGGAAGGGAACAACTGGCGATCAGCCGCTGATGGCCAGCGTTTTGTCCCCTAAGCAGCAAGTGTGGGACCGCTGCGTGTCGAACTGCCCACAGATGAAAGGGTTGGTGAGTCCTTTGATTAGCGCCAGCGAAGGAGCGTCGACGCTCGTGGACCTGGAAAAGCAACTCCATCACTCCCGAATTATTCAACCACCATGTCCAAAGGAGTGGAGGAGTGAGTTAGAGGCATATGCTGAAACGGAGAACGTTTACAGCAGAACCCAAATCGGCAGAACCACTCCTAAACACCTCAAGATAAATCACCTTGGAGTTTTTGGCTTCCGTGGAGGTTACATTGAATGCCATCTGGAAGGCACTTTGGGACCTGACGGCGGTAGTAAATAACTTTGTTTCAGATATAATCTTATTGGTGAGTTACATGGACAATTTGACTGAACCCTTTGAGAGTGAAAAATTGATATAATAAATGAAACTCTACACAAGCTAGAAGTGGTTATGATCCTGAAAATGATAATGGACCAGAAACTTTGAATGATACGATGGATGTTATTGTGGATGATTAATGTCGAGATTATTGTTTTTCCCAGAGTTCCAGGTATTTATTTTATTTATTTATTTATTGCATTTGTATTCCACATTATCCCATCTCTTTGCAGGCTCAATGTGGCTTACAATTCATCATGAATAGTGAAACTGAGAATAGACATTTGGTGTTACTGAAGGATTTTGGGTTGCATGGTAATGGAATACAAGATAGTAATATAATTGAAGGCATTTTTCACATGTTTTGGTCTTTGTGGTATATCCTGTCGAAGAGATGGGTCTTTAGTAGTTTACGGAAGGTATGACTCCTAAAGTTTTCCTCAGAAATATTTCCTTAATTATTACTTCAAAAGGAGTGAAGCCTGTGAAAACTGGGATTGCTTTAATCAGTGGGATTTGAAGAAATGTTAAATAGTAGTAGTAGTAGTGGGATTTGAATTAGAGACTTAAGTATATGTATTGTTAAATAATTTCTGGTTTTTAAAAGAGAGAGAATGTAATCAGATGTATTATTTCTAACTAAAATCTGGACAATAAGTATGTTCTCAATTAGAGGAGTGTGGTAGCCGTGTTAGTCCACTCTTAAGGTTATCAATAGAAATCAAACAAAATAAAACGTGGAAAAGAAAATAAGATGATACCTTTTTTATTGGACATAACTTAATACATTTCTTGATTAGCTTTCGAAGGTTGCCCTTCTTCCTCAGATCGGAAATAAGCAAATGTGCTAGCTGACAGTGTATATAAGTGAAAACATTCAAGCATTACTATGACAGTCTGACAGGGTGGGAGGAGGGGGGTGGGTAGGAAGTATGCATGGGGACATCAAAGCATATCATTGATATTCTAACAGGGTGGGTGTGGATAGATGATAGGATATGTTCTCAATGAAATTAATTGACTATACACCGTATTTGGTCTTGAAGAAGCCAACCAGATGATCAATGTAGAATAATGAATTAGATGAGTAATATTTGGGGATAATCAGGTTAATACCATGTTTTCTTTTTTCTGTTTACCATTTAATTGATCTCCTTGTCTTATCTCACTCACCCTATTTTTCTTCACTTTGTGGTCTAAGAAAGAGAAAGATTGTATATAATCCATATATCTATTTGGGATTGTTTTCTTCTTATCTTGTATTACTGTGCAGTCATCTCTGTATTACTGTTTGCAAGTGACCCCTGTAAAATGAAAAATTATAAATAAATGATTAAAAAAATATTCTATTACGTACTGTGTTGACATTGTAAGTAGTATACGATGCCATACTTTGTATTGTAAAAAAAAAAATAGAAAGGCACAAAACTGCTTACAGAATAGTAAGAACAAAACAAAAAGCAGGTTTAAGTTAACACATTTATTGGAACAATACCCGACGTGGCCACGTTTCGCCCTCAGGCTGCATCAGGGGTACAAACTATAAAAACAAAACAAGAATATAAAATCATATATAGCCATACGTCATCCCATTAACATTAGATCATAGAGATAATAAAAATAATAAAAAAATATATAAATGAATATAATAACATAAACATGCATGAGTCAATTGTATATAACCATACCTTAATAAACATCATCAATACATCAAAATGTCACATATGGAGGAGTGGCCTAGTGGTCAGGGTGGTGGACTTTGATCCTGAGGAACTGAGTTCAATTCCCACTTCAGGCACAGGCAGCTCCTTGTGACTCTGGGCAAGTCACTTAACTCTCCATTGCCCCATGTAAGCCGCATTGAGCCTGCCATGAGTGGGAAAGCGCGGGGTACAAATGTAACAAAAAAAAAATCACATGTATACTTTGTTTGGTACTTGAATATTTTTACTGTTGTAATCTATCTATTGCTTATGCTGTACATCGCCATTCCTTCAAAAAGGTGGTAAATAAATCCCAATAATAAAAAAAGAATAACATGCGCAGAAAGACTTTGCGGGGAGGGTGATTCATAATATCCATGTCTGAACACAAATGAACGTGCCTGCACCCATCTGCACCTTTTCAGCACATAATTGCTTGCAGATAAAGCCTTTGAGAGGCTGATATTTATATTTAGAAGAGGTACGGCTGTGCACTGACACTTTCATTTTTGTTCAGACACAAACACACACACACACACACACACACACACACACATGAGTCGTTACCTCCCTTCTGTCTTTTCAAGTTGCAGGCACCTGTTCTGATTGCTGGAAAAAAGACAAAACTGTTACGTAAACTTCCCAACCTATCCTTTGTTTCTAGCAAAAAAGGTGCCGGTACTCAAATGCTAGGCCACCCTTCAGGGGTGGGGTAACTACAGAGGGATCCACCCCACAATATCCCACAATATCTATGACAAGGCAGAATTGGTGTGCAGAGCCTGAGCTCTTTCATTAAAACTTGGGGTCCACGGGTCAATTGTAGCAGACAATGGAAAAGGTGCCGGTACTCAGTACCCCCAAGTACCCCCTCAAAAAAAGCCCTGGTTAATTGCCGCCGTTTCCTTCCATGCATTGTGGAGGAATACTTAAAGACCTTGTTGCCATTTATTTTAATACAGAGTGCACACATTCGTACTGCGTGAGTTAACTCTTCCTGCATTATTCAGCCAGTAATGGGTATGTGCACCCTGCAGTAACCACATGCTTTGGCTCACAGTAGCTTTCTGCATCGTTCTCTCATGGGATGATGATCAGAAACAAATGCAGGCGCTAGAGGCTGTTAGCGCCGAATCAACGGAGCAACAAATGACGGAGTTGTGATTAGCGAAGTAGTGATTAGTGTAGAAGCGGAAGGCTCTCCCACCCGCACAACGATCACTTTCCCGCCTGCCAGATCGCAGAGGATACCTGCGGTGCCACAAAGACCAGTTATAACGGAATACAGAAGGCGATACCCACATGTCTAGGACAATGGAGAGGTGAAGTTTGACTCTATACTCCCTCATATATTCTACACGAATTATCTACAGAATCGCCCGCATCAAATCATCTCTCCAGGTACAGACATAGCTCTTAGAACTATAGAGTCTATGCATCAGAACATCTCTCCAGATACAGGCACTATTCGTAGAACCATAGTTCCTCTACATCAGAATATCTCTCCAAATACAGGCATAGCTCTTAGATCTATATAGCCCCTTTCTGATCATCAAATCAGATTGACAACTCACAAGAACCCAACTTGAATACCTAACCTGGAAATATACATTATTCAGTCGAATTAAGAACCAATACCACAACAAATATCCAATCATCTTAATAACCTTAACCAACCAACATCAAAATGAATACCACTAAACTTCTCATTATTTATTCACTTTCCCTAATCTACCTCATACTAACCACTCCCCTTTCAGAAACTAACAGCATTTCCACAATATACATGATCAATAGATCATCTAAACACAATACACACCGCCAAAATTACAATAATAACCAATACAACGGAGATACTACTTTACACAAACAAAATTTAAAAAAAGGACTTAGTAAATCCACCACATAAGGAAATAGACAATTAAGGAAAATCATCACAATCCCAAACCCAACTGATCCATGTTGTAACCAGGTACCTTTCTTGTGCAGCCAAGGATAGAACAATCTCCTCCAGCCACAGGCTGCAATGAAGAAATAGATGTCCACAAGTAACTTCAATCTTAAGGACTTTTATTCCATGCAGGTTTCTAGTACACAGTTCCAACAGCAGCATTCACCTTCAATCTTAAGCACATATAAGCCACCTGAAAGTGTGTGGCCAATAGTCCCCTTTAAGCAGCAGGCTATCAGCACATACCAGGATTCAATACAGGCCTACAGTCAGCTCCAGTCTGGGCTCTTTATCCAGTGCACAATAAGCAGTAGTTCAATTCCCAAGACAAACAGTTCTTTCAGTTCATCATCACAGTTCAGTCACCAAGCAGCAGTTTCTACCTTCTATCCTCTTTACCTTCAGGAGAGTTCAATACTTTAGAGACTCCCTCTACCCAAGGGTTTCCCCCTGCATCAGCTTCATTGGTGAATTCAATACTTTTGGGACTTCCTCTCACCCAAGGGATTTCAGCCTTCTTCAGTACTTTAGGGACCTCCCTGCCCAAGGGTTTTCAGCCTGCAACTGCTTCTCTCCTTCTGCTTCTCTCTCCTGAACTGCTGGGACTCCTTCCCACCTGCCTAATCAATCCCTGGCTTCAGCTACCACAACCAATCATTCTCCTTCCATTAGCTTCCCCACACCAGCTGAGTTAAGCATTAGACTAATGAGACCAATGATTAGCTCCTGCACACAGGGTTTCCTAACTCTCTTTCCGCCTAGTGGCAGCCACTCTACACAATCTGCCAGCTTACACCAATGTCTTCCCCAATTGCAGCTAGGAGTCCAGTCCAGGTTCTTCATCTCACCCTCTGGCTCCTTGCCTGCAATGCCTTCTGGGACTTGTATTTCAGACTGAAACTGCCTTAACCCAACTATCCTGGATGTGACTTTATCACAATATCAAACAATTCAAATAGGATACATTAATGCCAGATCAGCTGTTAACAAAGCTACAACAATAACAGATTGGATCACCTATGACAACCTTGATCTATTACTCATCAATGAAAACTGGATTCATGATCACAACGACCCCACAATATTAGATCTTTGCCCCCCTGACTACAAAATTACTCATTGGACAAGAAATGGAAAGAGAGGAGGAGGAATTATGCTGATATATAAATCCTGCTTCACCTTAACAACTTCAGCAGAATCCATAACATCACAACTTGAAATTGCATCACTCAGAATCAACCATATCTCCTTGCTAGACCATTTAAACGTCGTCTTGTTTTATAGACCACCAGGTAACTGGCAAGATTGCCAATCACAATTCATGGACTTCATCTCGAATACCTGTGTATCTAATACCAATCTTATTATAATAGGGGACATAAACTTGCACCTAGAAGACCCTAATGCAATCAATGCACGTGAATGTAAAGATTTTTTCCAATTATGGGAATTCAACTGGTCCAACATTCAAGCAACTCATGTTAAAGGACATACACTTGACCTTATTACACACAAATTCTCCTCAGATCAATCCCTTATATTAACAGATACAAAATGGACAGAGATACCATGGTCAGACCATTATAAACTAAACCTATCCCTACAATGGCGGAAAAAAGACTCACACCAGAAACAAGAACGTACAACATATACCACAAGAGGCCAAATTGATCCAGTCCTATTCTGGCAACAGTTCTATATGAATGATTGGTCAACACAAACAGAATCCAAACAATATCTCCTAAATTGGGATGACAGATGCAAGAGTATACTAGACACAGTTGCACCACTACAAAGATCAAAACATGTGAAACTCCCACATATATCCAGAAATGTTAGTAATGCCTTCTGTTATATTACTATCATGTATTCCATTACCATGCAACCCAACATCCTTCTGTAACACCAAATGTCTATTCTCTTCTCATTTCCATTATCCATGATGTATTGTAAGCCACATTGAGCCTGCAAAGAGGTGGGAAAATATGGGCTACAAATGCAATAAATAAATAAATAAATACAAACAAGAACTTCACGAAGACATAGTTCAATAGCATGGTTTAATGAAGATCTGAAAATACTAAAAACTCAAGTAAGGAGACTTGAACGAGCATGGAATAAAATGAAAGATTAATCCACACTCAATGCATGGAAACAAATGCAAAGAAAATATAAATATACAATTAGACAAACCAAAAGGTCATATTAGAAATCCAAAATAGGGCCTGATTACATAAACACACATAAAGTATTCCAGCTCGTGCACAAACTTCTTGACACCTCACCAGTTACCACAACTAGCATAGATACCCCATCTGCAGATGATTTGGCTACTTATTTCAAAGAGAAAATTACAAAACTACGATCTACCCTGCCACTTAACACCACTGACCACGAAATATTCATCAACTGTTTGGACCCAATCACCGATGGATATCCAGCAGACTGAATATGGACAAATTTTGATATATTGGAAGAGGAAATTGTCACCCAAGTGATCAATAGATGCGCCAAGTCCCATTGCAAACTAGACTCCTGCCCCAGTTATCTAATTAAGTCTGCCCCTCAACGTTTCTTAATAGATTTCACCTCCTACTTAAACTTCATGCTCCAACATGGATTCTTCCCTTTAGATAAAGGAAATATTTTACTCACTTCAATACCTAAAGACCTAAAGAAAAAATTAAATGATATAACTAACTACCGCCCAATAGCATCCATCCCTCTTGTAATTAAGTTAATGGAAAGTTTAGTTACCAAACAACTTACTGATTAATTAAACAAATTCTCTATACTCCATACATCTCAATCTGGATTTTGAGCTAATCATAGCACTGAAACAGTACTAATAACGCTCCTACCCAAATTTAAACAAATAATAGCAGCTGGCAACAATGTTCTCCTCTTGCAATTTGACATGTCCAGCGCGCTCAACATAGTCAATCATAATAGACTATTGAACATCTTAGAATATTTTGGTATTGGAGGAAACATACTGAATTGGTTTAATGGCTTCCTAACTACAAGAACATACCAAGTGATATCAAAGCTGAATACATCATCACCATGGAAACCTGAATGTGGAATACCTCAGGGCTCATCCCTCTCACCAACCCTTTTCAACTTAATGATGACTCCACTGGCCAGATCACTCTCCAATCAAGGCATCAATCCATATATTTATGCAGATGATGTCACGACTTACATACTGTTTGAAAAGGATTTATCTGAAATCACAAACAAAATCGATCATAGCTTCCAGATAATGAACTCATGGGCGGATGCATTTCAACTGAAGCTTAACGCAGATAAGACACAATGTCTTATCCTTTCTTCGCAATATAACAAGAATAAGTATTCCACTATAAATACCCCAAACCATACTCTCCCTGTTTCAGACACCTTGAAACTACTGGGAGTCACAATTGATAGAAATCTCACACTAGAAAACCATGCGAAAAATGTAACAAAGAAAATGTTTCATGCAATGTGGAAACTCAAAAGAGTTAAATCTTTCTTCCCAATAGAGATATTTCGCAACTTGGTGCAATCAATGGTGCTGAGCCATTTAGACTATTGCAATTCCATCTATGCTGGATGCAAAGCACAAATCATTAAAAAACTCCAGACTGCCCAAAACACTGCAGCTAGACTCATATTTGGAAAAGCTAAATACGAAAGCGCCAGATCCCTAAGAGAAAAATTACATTGGCTCCCATTAAAAGATCGAATTGTATTCAAAACTTGTACCCTGGTTCATAAAATTATTCATGGAGAGGCCCTGTTTTACATGTCAGACCTTATAGACTTACCTCCATTACCCCAGTTGCAAATGACTTAAATATAAATCAATTTATGCATCCAGCTTCTCCTATATCAGTACGCAACTGTGGAATGCATTACGAACTGTCAGAAAAACTATGCACGTTTTGACAGATTTCCTTAAACTACTAAAGGCTAATTTATTCAAAGAGACCTACCTAAAAGATACTTCATAAATGACCAGACATCAAAACTTCACCCCATAATCAGAGCCCCCGAGCATGTGAAACAATGTGCTCGCAGGCTCTGAATGCAACTAGCATGCAAAACAGGGCTCTTAGTGCAAGTAGCATGCAAATGCATGCTAAACCAATTCATTCCCAATGATCAGCGACCAGCACGCCAAAGATTGGCATGCTGGCTGCGGAAAACACTAAGCCAGCAGCCCCCCCCAGGAATCCCAACCCCAACCCCCCCCCCCCCAGTGACAGGGGGCTGGAAGTCCAGTGGTCCTCCGGTCCCCCTGACCCCCCCCCCCGACACAGGTTCAGGGGTACTGGAGATCTGGTGGTTCTCCAGTCCCTCCCTAACCCCCCGTAGCATCCCTCAGATGTCCCTGGTGGCCCAGTGGGAAGCGGGTCAATCCCCCCCACCTGGTGGTCTAGCGGCCCTTCCCCACCCCTACCTTCAATTGGAGGAGGGAAGTGGCCACCCTCCTCTTTCATCGGTGCTGCCTGGAAAATGGCAGCGCCCAGCCCTGCCCAGTACATCCTGGGATGCACTGGGCTGGGCTTCACACCATATAAGGGAAAAACTTGTGTTTGGGGGTGTCGGAGGGACAGGAGGTCTGTCGGACCTCCAGCCCCCATTTCGCTTGGCTCGGGGCGGGGGTAGTTGGGGTCTGGTGGTCCCATGGACCTCCAGTCCCTGTGTTTGACAGGTCTGCGTTTTTGACAACCCAGACCTGTCAAAGAAGTGCGGGAGGATTGTCAAGGGTGGGAGGATTGTGCCTGAGTGCATGCTCAAGCACAGTCCTCCCGCACTTCTACTCCATGATCAGAGAGAATTGCATGCTTAAATTTGCATGTCATTATCTCTGATCATAGGTCCAGTAATGCTGGGCAGCCTCCCCCTCCATTGGCAGCAGAAGATGCGTTAATAAGACCAGTCTTGTGATAAGTGCTGTAAAACCTCACTGATCTTATTGCGAGACTGGTCCCGCATTAGCAGCAAATATGGCGTTTGATTAAGGCATCTCCTGCCTCCTCAGGCCCAGGGGGAGGTGGCTTTGTGCAGGCTGAGGCCCGTTGGGGCAGAATCAGGAAATGGAGTGAGTGGGCATCAGGGGGCTTGACTTGTTGGCACTGCATCTGCTCTTTGTCATCCTCTAGAAGCTATATGTCTAATGGTTAAAAAGACCTTGCATGCTTCATGTGTTTCAGTGTGTTATATGTGTGAGCTTGTGATAAAGATAAGAGCAATAGCCCCTCTTCCCTTTCCTAAATTGTTTTTTTGCAGGGCTGATCCAGTCCTGGTTTTCTCCTTGATTTAGGGAAGGCAGAACGAATGGATTTATTTATTTGTTACATTTGTATCCCACATTTTCCCACCTTTTTGCAGGCTCAATTTATTTTATTTTTGTTACATTTGTACCCCTCGCTTTCCCACTCATGGCAGGCTCAATGCAGCAGGCAATGGAGGGTTAAGTGACTTGCCCAGAGTCACAAGGAGCTGCCTGTGCTGGGATTCAAACTCAGTTCCTCAGTTCCCCAGGACCAAAGTCCACCACCCTAGCCACTAGGCCACTCCTCTCCACAATGTGGCTTACATATTACCGTTAACGGCATTAGCTGATTTCGGTCTGAACAAATACATGGTATGAATGAATACAAAGTCATATTGTGGTAGAATGAGGTACATGTATGGTAGGTACAATTGGAGGGAACTTAGAGAGGGAAAGGGGGAAGAAGAGTCAGGTAATGGCTGTTATGGTCTTTGGTTACATTGTGCCGCAAGTGTCCAGGTATTTTTATGTTGGGTCGGTGGGGTATGCTCTTCTGTGTGCCATGTGCTGAAACCAGAACTGGATACGCATGTCTGAAACATAAAAAATGACTTCCGTTCCTGTCTGCATCTAGTTACAGTGGTGAAAGTTCTAAAACAGCACAAACTTTAAAAGAAAGCTACACAACCTCTTTTCGACAGAAAGGAAAGAAACAGCAGAGAAATAAGAATATAAAAGTATACAGAGCTGTCAAATGTTCAGTTCTCTTTTTGGACAGTCCTCATTTTGAAATTACATTCAAATCAGAGGGATATTTGTAGTCCCTGATTCTACCCGCTGAAATCAGCACTGCGGTTCCCAAAATGCAACAGGAAATCCAGGACTGGCCTCCATCTACTTGATGGAACATAAGCTATGTCTGTTGGGTGAAACTAGAGTGGCCAAGTCAGCTTACTGTCTTGAAGTAATCCTGTCCAGCAAACCCTAAACAGTTAATCTCAGTTGCTTATTCAGGGATAAGTGGTGGCTATCTGGCTAATAATTGTTTGTGGACTTTTCTTTCAGGGACCCATTAAAAATCCAGCTGTGCTAGATGCCTTGATCATATCTCCTGGTAAGAAATTCCACAAATTACTTTCTCCTATTTTTGTTAAATCTACTACCAGTTAATTTCATGGGACCCTTGTCCTATTAAACAACTGTTCCTGTTCCACTGCTTGGAGAAAAGACGGCTGAGGGGAGATATGATAGAGATCTATAAAATAGACAGCCTGAAAATTCTCGGAGTTACAATCGACTGAAATCTCACACTAGAGAGCCAAGTGAAAGCTACAACAAAGAAAATGTTCCACTCAATGTGGAAGCTCAAACGAGTGAAACTTTTTTTCCCCGAGGGAAATATTTCGCAACTTGGTACAATCTATGGTACTATAGTGTCACATTGATTGTCCTCTTTCCACCAGGTCTCTGAGATGCCTATTATATCTACCTCATCATTTAGTGTTATATATTCTAACTCTCCATCTTATTTTTTAGGCTTCTAGCATTTGTATACATACACTTCAAATTGTGTTTTTTCCTTTGATCTACACGCTGCTTAGAAGTTGAAAGGGATAATGTGCATCCTTTATCCTGCTCTCTCATTAAGCACACCTGGTTTACTTTCAGCATTGTTGAAAGCTGTCTACTGGGATTCCCTAAATGTCCTGTTTCAATAGTATCCTTCAAGGATACTCCACACCAAACCATGCGCTCCTGGGCAACTGTTGGCTTTCCCTCAATTCTAGTTTAAAAGCTGCTCTATCTCCTTTTTAAAAGTTAGCACCAGCAGCCTGGTTCCATCCCAGTTAAGGTGGAGCCCATCCTTCTGGAGCAGTCTCCCCCTTTCCCAGAATGTCACCCAGTTCCTAACAAATCTAAATCCCTCATCCCTGCACCATTGTCTCAACCACGCATTGAGAGTTTGGAGTTCTGCCTGCCTTTGGTCCTGTGTGTGGAATGGGGAGCATTTCTGAAAATGCTACCCTGGAGGATCTAGATTTCAGCTTTCTACAAAAGAGCCTAAATTTGGCTTCCAGAACCTCCCTACCATATTTTCCTATGTCATTGGTACCCACATGTACCAAGACAGCCAGATCTTCCCCAGCACTACCTACGATCCTGTCTAGGTGATGCCTGAGGTCCACCACCTTCACACCAGGCAGGCAAGTCACCAGGCGATTGTCACGTTCACCAGCTACCCAGCTATCTATATGCCTAATGATTGAATCAACTACAACTGTGAAATAAATAATAATAATTATATACATATATATATATATATATATATATTCTCCACTACTTAAATATAAGGTAATACGATAAGAATAAGAATAAGTAAGAAAAGGGGGAATTAAATACTATATTTGTTGAATTATATTAACCTGCACTGTAAGGTATAAGGACGTTGTAAAAAGGACACACAGAAGACCTCGTAGCACTCTGCTGACTTGCCTCTGGAACTTGACAGCTCCCACTATCCCCACACAGGAGACCTCCTCTGGAGACGGATGCCCTTTTCCTTTCAGCTTCACTTTGAGTTCTCTAGTCCCCCAGAACCCGCCTGTAGTCAGGGGGGCCTTTCTGCCCACTTCCCTGGGGATACAATTGCCAAGGGTAGCAGGGATTCTCTGATGTCCTTAGGGGGTTACCCCCCACAGAGATGCTCTCTGGTGTGCAGTGGCCCTTTAGTGGCTCCAGCCCAACCTCACCAGCCTTTTGCCTCAGGGAACCACCTTGAAACCAGATTTCTCTGAAACTGCATTGACTCAGGCCTCTATGTTTGGTCCTCCCCTTTCCCTCAGGGTGACCTCTTTCTTAACCTGCAGTCCTGGCCCGGCCTCTCCGCAGTATCCCCTGGTAACCGACCCACCTTACCAGTTCTTCTGGTGGGGCCCCCCAGGTCACCCTTCTCTGGATAGTAGCACAGCTTCCTCTGCTTGCAAAAAATATGCAAATTAGCTGGTTGCATGTAAATTCAGTTTATTAGCTCGGTTACAGTCTTGTGGGAACCTGGCCTGCCCACTATTAATCTGTTACTGCGATTCACTCCTGAGACCATTTACTGGGGACATCTGGGTCTCAGGGTATAACAGCCTCCTCCCCTGGATAGGACCTTCTTTATTCACATTAACCTTACGGTCCTATCCTCCACCCCACGGCTGTTTGTTCTTTTTACAAATTTCACAGTTGCAATTGTCCATAACCCTAGTACCCACTGCCTGGTCCCCACCAGGTAAGTACCTTTTTGGGTTTTGGAGGGACCCTTCTCCTGCCTTTTCTCTTGAGCTCTCCTTCAGCAGTTCTCTTGAGCTCGCCTTCAGCAGGCCTCTTCCTTCAGTCTTTCTGCTAGTACCTCAGGCTCTGAGTGTTGCAAGTTCCCCCCCCCCCCCCCCTTGGCTTGGTGCTTTTTATAGGATGCCCAATAACCATCCCACCTCTCTTTAGGCCTCTCCCCCTGCTTCCAGAAAGGTCCGCACCCAGAACTCTCTCCACCTTTCCAGCTTCCACTCAGAGCGTCCGCCTGGTGGCCTCCCAGGGAAGTACAAGTCCTATGCCAGGAGCACCCCCTAGCTGTTCCTTCTGGTCACTACCATGGACTATACTCTTTGGCTCCCTCTAGTGGCCAGATCAGGACATTTTAGGTTTTCAATGGGAGAGCACCCTCTGGCGGCCTCCTCATGTAAGGGCAGACACTGTGGTTATCACATACCCCCACCCTTAAAATATTGCTGCTCCCTCAAATCTCTTCTTTGAGGAGCAGCAATTCCTGACTCCCTCTAACTCATCTCGGGGTCAGGTTCCTTCTCTCCCCTATCACTTAGGAGGGATTCTCAGGAAGGCTTTGTACCCAGTGGTCCGCCTTACCACAAAGGCTCTGCTTTGCTCTAGGGGACCTTCCTCTGTAACCCCTAGAAACTCAACAATCCCTAATCCTTTCTTTCTCCGCCTTCCTAGGCCTCGGCTTCTAATCTCTTCCCCTACTTTCCTAGCCCATGGGTACACCCCCTTCTTCACTCTTGGTTTTGGGTGCACTTTCCTCAGGCCTAGTGCCCTAGCACTTCAGGGAAACTTCTAATCAAACCCTTTTCCTTTCTACAACCCTGGGCTGTACTTCTTCGACCCCTAGGCCCTGACTGACCTCTGTGGGTTTTGTATAGGGTTCCAAGTCTCCTTTTCCCTGAGACTTTTAAGTGTTTCCTATTCCTCCCTTTTGGACTAGGATAACCCCTTTTAGCACAAGACTCCCCCCAGCCTCTGGGTGATCTAGCCTTCCCCTGGCACCTTTCCTGAGCCGGTGTCCCCTGCCTAGGAGCTCTTTCCTCCCCCGACTCTAATGTGCGGTATCTGGGCCCTAGGATCAACCCTTTCTTCTGGGACCTGAACCTTTCCCTTCCCTGGGCAGCCTCTTCCCTTTTCTGTTTGCCCTTCTGGGGTTTCTCATCCACTTTAACCTTTACACCACCCCTCCTTGTGGTTTCAACAGAGTCCCTCTGACTCTCCCTATCCTGGCCCCTACTCATGGACAGGAGTTTACTTAATTTAACACCTCCTGGGTCATTCTGACTCTCCCTATCCTGACCCTTACTCATGGATAGGAGTTGACTGACCCCTCCTGGTCGCTCCTTCCCCTTGAGCTTCTCCTGTAGGGCTACAATGCAGGAGTGGGCTTCCTGAAGCTCTCTTAACCTCCCTTGCCCATCCTGGAAGAGCACCTCAACTGCTAGGGTCAGCACTCTGCACTTCTCTTCCATGGCCTCCCTGCATCTTTCTGCCCTTTCTGTGGTCTCTTTGGCTTGCTGTCTCTCTACAGCCCACTCAGCTTGGGTCTGCTGCAAGGCCACCATTAACTCTACCACAGCTCTATCATACCCCTGCTGTACTTCCCTCAGCTGGCTTTCCTGCTGGCCCTTTAATTCTCCCAGCCAAGCCTTTACCTGGGTTAAACTCCCCCTCAGCTCTCTTATAGCTGTGTGCTGTAGTTTACCCATCTCCCTAATAGTTTCCCTCAGGGCCTCCTGCTCTTTATGCCACTCCTGGCGAGCATTCTGGAACTCAGCTTTAATTAGGGATACCCTCTGCTCCTGGTCTTGTTGCAATTTGTCTGTGAGGTCCCTTATCTCCTGTTCAGGTGTGGACTGCAGCTTAGCTAATCGGGTCTCCCTCAAGGCTTGGGTCTCTTTCAAGGTAGTTGTAAGCTGGGCTACTTCTGCTTCCCTTTCCTCCCTTAGCTTAATTTCTGTGCGCAACTCAGCCCTAACCGTGGCTAGCAGTGCCTCACAGCCCTCCTTCTGCCTAAGGGACTCTGCCAGTTTGGCCTCTAAGGCATGCACTGAAGCAGCCATCTCCTCCTTACAAGCTGACTCGAATAGGACCCATCTCTGTTCATTCTCCCTCAGACTATTCTCCATCACCTTCTGGGACGCCTCCTGCTGCTGCTGTATATGGCCCACTAAAGTTACCATCAGTCCTTTGTTTAGTTCCAGGACCTCCCTCAGACATTGCTCCGGGTGCCTATAGACTTCCCCCAGTTTACCTAGGGCCTGTAATTCCCCTTCTAACTGCCAGACATTTTCTGTAAGGGATTTTAACAGCAGGTTCTCATTCTTTTCCCGGGCCTCCCAGTATTTCTCCCTTGGGGGAACGCTCCCTGGTTCCCCACCCCATGGAAATACTGCCCGGTCCTCACCGTAGCCTGGGCAGCCTACTTTATCTTCAGCTGTCTCACCCCCCTGCTCACAGTGGACATTGACTTCCCCTCCCCAATCAGGACTACTCTTTATCCTGTCACCTGGGAAGTTCTCACCTGGGCCTACACCCCCTTTCCCTTTCCTAGAGGGTTTACCCTTCTTACCAGGACTTTCACTATCCTGCACCTGGGGCTTTCCTTCCTTGTCCAGGCACCCATCCTCCCTCCTGGCACTTTTCAGGTTTGTGGCCGCCCCCCTCTCCCTGGGACATTGGGCGCTTTCCCTGCAGCGGGTTCCTCCTGACCCTCTTCCCTGCAGACACCTCTTTCCCCTTGGGTTCCCGGCCTACCCA
This sequence comes from Microcaecilia unicolor, assembly GCF_901765095.1. Lineage (NCBI taxonomy): Eukaryota > Metazoa > Chordata > Amphibia > Gymnophiona > Siphonopidae > Microcaecilia > Microcaecilia unicolor. The sequence goes on along the minus strand of NC_044042.1, from coordinate 92,207,311 downwards.
TGCAGTCTGCCCCTGAGGAATGGGTTACCTCCCAACTCCCATGGCCTTTGGGCTTCCTCTTGCCTGCCATGTCACTTAACCCCAACCAACTGACTGTAGGATTTCCTATTTCCTCCCAGTCTCCCAGTTCATCCTCTGAACTGCCTACTGCCAGACACCACTCCCCAACATGGCCCATTTCCCCACCTTGGTCACACTCTGGCTCAATCACTTCTCTTTTCCTCGGGGTCCTGTCTTCCCCAGACACCCCTTCTGGCTTAAACAATGTCCCACCAGTCTCGGAACACAGTCCCCCTCCAAGTCCCAGAACCTGGATCATGGTGTCCAACTCTGCCATGTCCATTCCTTCTGCTGGCGACTTGGGCTCCGGCTCCTCGGGCCTCTGGACTTTTCTCTTCGGTCTGAACCGTCTCCGCCCTTCCATGGCTCAGACGTCCTTCTCGACCGTCTGTTGGGATGCAGCCAGAATCTCCACAAGACCAAGCCTTTCTATCATTTACATGCACTGCTCTTCTCCGCTGACTGGATCCTCCCTCACCTCCCCCCTAGGTACCCTTTACCTGGGTAGGCGAGTAATGCGCCTTTATCAGTGTTGGCCCCCTCGACGGGCTTCAGGAACCTCCGGGACACCATCTTCACATTCTGGCCACTCGTCTGGTCTCTGGACTCTGGAACTCCTCCGCCTCGCCTCCGGCTTGGTCAGCATTCTTCAGCTCTCCTTGGGTCGGTCTGCCTTCTGCGTGGACATCCGCTGTGTATCCCACCACTGCCACCATTTGTAAAAAGGACACACAGGAGACCTCGTAGCACTCTGCTGACTTGCCTCTGGAACTCGACAGCTCCCACTATCCCCACACAGGAGACCTCCTCTGGAGACGGATGCCCTTTTCCTTTCAGCTTCACTTTGAGTTCTCTAGTCTCCCAGAACCCGCCTGTAGTCAGGGGGGCCTTTCTGCCCACTTCCCTGGGGATACAATTATTGCCTGGGTCTCACCAACCCTCTGCTCTTCCCTTGGTTTAAACTTTCAGACCCTGTTCAACTGCCAAGGGTAGCAGGGATTCTCTGATGTCCTTGTCTTCAGGGGGTTATCCAACAACAAGGTCCCATCTGGGATAGTACCCTTTGTAATCCCCCACAGAGGTGCTCTCTGGTGTGCAGTGGCCCTTTAGTGGCTCCAGCCCGGCCTCACCAGCCTTTTGCCTCAAAGAACCACCTTGAAACCAGATTTCTCTGAGACTGCATTGACTCAGGCCTCTATGTTTGGTCCTCCCCTTTCCCTCAGGGTGACCTCTTTCTTAACCTGCAGTCCTGGCCCGGCCTCTCCGCAGTATCCCCTGGTAACCGACCCACCTTACCAGTTCTTCTGGTGGGGCCCCCCCAGGTCACCCTTCTCTGGATAGTAGCACAGCTTCCTCTGCTTGCAAAAAATATGCAAATTAGCTGGTTGCATGTAAATTCAGTTTATTAGCTCGGTTACAGTCTTGTGGGAACCTGGCCTGCCCACTATTAATCTGTTACTGCGATTCACTCCTGAGACCGTTTACTGGGGACATCTGGGTCTCAGGGTATAACAGCCTCCTCCCCTGGATAGGACCTTCTTTATTCACATTAACCTTACGGTCCTATCCTCCACCCCACGGCTGTTTGTTCTTTTTACAAATTTCACAGTTGCAATTGTCCATAACCCTAGTACCCAGTGCCTGGTCCCCACCAGGTAAGTACCTTTTTGGGTTTTGGAGGGACCCTTCTCCTGCCTTTTCTCTTGAGCTCTCCTTCAGCAGTTCTCTTGAGCTCGCCTTCAGCAGGCCTCTTCCTTCAGTCTTTCTGCTAGTACCTCAGGCTCTGAGTGTTAGCCCCCCCCCCCCCCCCCCCCCCCCCCAATCGTCTCTCCCTCCCTTGGCTTAGAGGGTGCTTTTTATAGGATGCCCAATAACCATCCCATCTCTCTTTAGGCCTCTCCCCCTGCTTCCAGAAAGGTCCGCACCCAGAACTCTCTCCACCTTTCCAGCTTCCACTCAGAGCGTCCGCCTGGTGGCCTCCCAGGGAAGTACAAGTCCTATGCCAGGAGCACCCCCTAGCTGTTCCTTCTGGTCACTACCATGGACTATACTCTTTGGCTCCCTCTAGTGGCCAGATCAGGACATTTTAGGTTTTCAATGGGAGAGCACCCTCTGGCGGCCTCCTCATGTAAGGGCAGACACTGTGGTTATCACAACGTGCACAGAACATAATGACCATATATTTAACTTTAAAATGTTTATTTACAATACAGGTAATGTAATAATGTTACAAGAGAGAGACAGTTTTAAGGATCTTTCACAAGATTAGAAAAGTCTAAATTATAAATTATGCTGGATAATGGTAACTCACTTTAATGGAGGCTGCTGGTTGGAGTGATGAAGGAGATCCTCACTGCTAAAGAAGTCTTTTGTTGCAGAGTTGTTGCTGGAGCCTGGAGAAAGTTTTATTTTAAATGTGTGTGAAGTCCAGCAGAGAGGCAGGAGGCAGAGCGAAGAGAGAGAAGCAAGAGACCAAGAGAGAAGAGCAGGGTTGCCAGCTGGGAAAAATTTTCCCAGCCCAAAACGAGCTGTAAACCTGCCCAAAAACCGCCCGTAGCCAATCCCCGCCTCCCGCGTCACCGAACCCCGCCCCGTGTCACTAACCCCGCCCCCGCATCACCTAACCACGCCCCAGTGTCACTAACCCCGCCTCCCACATCACTAGCCCCGCCCCTACGTCATCCCTGACGTCAACCCCGCCCCTGAAAGGCTTCTATTGGTCCAATGACTAAAAAGGGAATTGTGAGACTAAAAGATACTGCAAACCGCTATGTAGATAATGATGAAGAAAAGGCAAATTTGCTAAATAGATACTTTTGTTCTGTTTTTACTGAAGAAAATCCGGGAGAAGGACCACGATCGACTGGCAAAAGTTCATTTGAGAATGGAGTGGATATAGCACCGTTCACGGAAGAGAGTGTGTATCAACAACTAGAAAAACTAAAGGTGGACAAAGCCATGGGACCGGACGGGATCCACCCCAGGATATTGAGGGAGCTCAGAGAGGTTCTGGCGGGTCCTCTTAAAGATTTGTTTAATAAATCCTTAGAAATGGGAGAGATTCCGAGGGATTGGAGAACGGCGGAGGTGGTCCCTCTTCACAAAAGTGGTGATAGGGAAGAAGCTGGAAACTACAGGCCGGTAAGCCTCACTTCGATTATTGGAAAAGTAATGGAAGCGATGCTGAAGGAAAGGATAGTGAATTTCCTGGAAGAAAATGAGTTGCAAGATCCAAGACAACATGGTTTTACCAAAGGGAAATCGTGCCAAATGAATCTCATTGAATTCTTTGATTGGGTGACCGGAGAATTGAACCGTGGACGTGCTATAGACGTAATCTACTTAGATTTCAGCAAGGCTTTTGACACGGTTCCCCACAGGAGGCTCTTAAATAAACTGGATGGGCTGAAGATAGGACCCAAAGTGGTGAACTGGTTTAGGAACTGGTTGACGGACAGGTGCCAGAGGGTGGTGGTGAATGGAGTTCGCTCGGAGGAGGGAAAGGTGAGTAGTGGAGTGCCTCAGGGATCGGTGCTGGGGCCGATTCTGTTCAATATATTTGTGAGTGACATTGCCGAAGATTTAGAAGGTAAAGTTTGCCTATTTGCGGATGATACTAAGATTTGTAACACAGTGGACACCCCGGAGGGAGTGGAAAACATGAAAAAGGATCTGAAAAAGCTAGAAGAATGGTCTAAGGTTTGGCAATTAAAATTCAATGCGAAGAAATGCAAAGTGATGCACTTAGGGAGTAGAAATCCAAGAGAGGCGTATGTGTTAGGCGGTGAGAGTCTGCTAGGTACGGATGGGGAGAGGGATCTTGGGGTGATAGTATCCGAGGATCTGAAGGCGATGAAACAGTGTGACAAGGCGGTGGCCGTAGCTAGAAGGTTACTAGGCTGTATAGAGAGAGGTGTGACCAGCAGAAGAAAAGAGGTGTTGATGCCCCTGTACAAGTCGTTGGTGAGGCCCCACCTGGAGTATTGTGTTCAGTTTTGGAGGCCGTATCTTGCTAAGGATGTAAAAAGAATTAAAGCGGTGCAAAGAAAAGCTACGAGGATGGTATGGGATTTGCGTTACAAGACGTACGAGGAGAGACTTGCGGACCTGAACATGTATACCCTGGAGGAAAGGAGGAACAGGGGTGATATGATACAGACATTCAAATATTTGAAAGGTATTAATCCGCAAATGAACCTTTTCCGGAGATGGGAAGGCGGTAGAACGAGAGGGCATGAAATGAGATTGAAGGGGGGCAGACTCAAGAAGAATGTCAGGAAGTATTTTTTCACGGAGAGGGTGGTGGATGCTTGGAATGCCCTCCCGCGGGAGGTGGTGGAGATGAAAACGGTAACGGAATTCAAACATGCGTGGGATAAACATAAAGGAATCCTGTGCAGAAGAAAGGGATCCTCAGGAGCTTAGCCTAGAATGGGTGGCAGAGCTGGTGGTTGGGAGGCGGGGCTAGTGTGGGCAGACATATACGGTCTGTGCTGGGGCTGGTGGTTGGGAGGGGGGACTAGTGCTGGGCAGACTTATACGGTCTGTGCCGGGGCTGGTGGTTGGGCGGCGGGGATAGTGCTGGGCAGACTTATACAGTCTGTGCCAGAGCCGGTGGTGGGTGGCAGGGATAGTGCTGGGCAGACTTATACGGTCTGTGCCAGAGCCAGTGGTGGGTGGCAGGGATAGTGCTGGGCAGACTTATACGGTCTGTGCCAGAGCTGGTGGTTGGGAGGCGGGGTTGGTGGTTGGGAGGCGGGGATAGGGCTGGGCAGACTTATACGGTCTGTGCACTGAAGAGGACAGTACAAATAAAAAAAGTAGCACATATGAATTTATCTTCTTGGGCAGACTGGATGGACCGTGCAGGTCTTTTTCTGCCGTCATCTACTATGTTACTATGTTACTATGTAATTTGGACCAATAGAAGCCCCGGAATAGCTTCTATTGGACCGAATTGGACCAATAGAAACCCCGGAAAAAACCGCCGAACTCGCACAGCAGCGACGGGAAAACCGCCCAAAATATCGCATCCCGCGGCCGGTGAAATTTTCCAGCCGCTGCTGGCGAAATCCCGCCCAATTGGACGGTAAAACCGCCCACCTGGCAACAATGGACAAGAGCGAACTGGGTATTTGCCAGGCTTTTTTAAATTTCTTGTTGGACCATAGACTGAAGTCAGGTGGGGTGTACTCGATCCAATGAAAACTCATGGATAGCTGAAAACTGGTTTCATCTAGTTTTCAGATGGAGCATGGTAACTGGTCACATGTTTAATGACATCATAAGACTTTCTGTCTGGACATCTGCTGGTAGATACAAATCCATAAGGCATCTGATAGGATTAAAAGAGTCTTTGTTTGAGAGTAAGAGGGCTGTTTTTGTCAGATTAGATAGGTAGATGGGCTTTTCAGTCTGAGTCATTGTCTGAGAATAGGTGGAGTTTCACTGTCTTTTGTTAACTCCAGTCTCTGTGATTGCTGTCCATCTTCAGAGTTTTGTTCTTTGGAGATGTGTTGATGGGCTTAGGTATCCACCCAGCTAGCTTTTGTTATCAGTAGTTTCCAGGAGGAAGGGGGAAGATGAAAGTAAAGTCTTTGCATCTGTATATATTTTTATATATACATTTGTATCCGATCCAGCAAAATCAATAACTCTGATAATTACACTCATATCATGCTACATATTTCCCTCTCTTGATTCTTAGAGACAATATTAGCGCATTAATATTGGAACAGAGAATCACAAATAATTATTACAATCTTAACACTTACATAAAGCAGAATTCAAATAAAACAATAGTAAAGATATTGGACTATTTACATAAGTACATAAGTAATGCCACACTGGGAAAAGACCAAAGGTCCATCGAGCCCAGCATCCTGTCCACGACAGGCCGCACCTGGCAAGCTTCCCAAACATACAAACATTCTATACATGTTAATCCTAGAATTGTGGATTTTTCCCAAGTCCATTTAGTAGCGGTTTATGGACTTGTCCTTTAGGAAACCGTCTAACCCCTTTTTAAACTCTGCTAAGCTAACCGCCTTCACCACATTCTCCAGCAACGATACCAGAGTTTAATAACGCGTTGGGTGAATGTCGCGTGCTCGTGGACCTTGGCATGCTGTCAGGCTTCTTCCCCGGGAGCACTGGGTTCGTGAGCCCATGGGCCACTACCGTGGAGCGGCAGTGGCAGGCAAGATCACCTCCAAGGTAGAGATGAGACAAAACTGGACCAGAACCCCGGACTGGAGTTCTACACCGGAATACACGGAACTGGAACGCACCGGACGGGTGCGCACTGGAGTGGAGCCCACTGGACTGGAACACACTGGAGGGCCCCACAGGACTGGAACATACAGGAGTGAAACCCGCTGGACTGGAACACACTGGACCGGAACACACTGGACCTAGGCTTCACCTACGCTTGACCACCTTTCCCCGAGGGTTAAGCCCTAAGGTTCTGGCAGCCGGTAGGACTTACAGGAAAACCCGGAACTGGAACTTGCAAGCAGGAACAACAGGAATGAAGATCCAGGAGTGCCCCCTGGCACCTAGGCGCAGGCAAGGCCGACAGGCAGGGACTGTCCGGGTTCTGGCAGTCGGCAGGTTTAAACACAATGACTAGTAAACTGTACCTAGGCTAATAGAAACGCTATACCCAGGCAAACCAATCATACACAAGAAACATACACAGAGCACACTCAGGAGACTTGAAAGCTATACACCAGCTAACAACAAAGCTGTGCCCAAGCTAACAAGTCATGCACTGGAAACAAACACAGAGCACTAGCAAAGCTATACACCAGCTAACAACAAAGCTGTGCCCAAGCTAACAAGTCATGCACTGGAAACAAACACAGAGCACTAGCAAAGCTATACACAGGCTAACAAGCCACACGGTGCCTAAGCTGGCTAGTCTAAACAAACACAGAGCACTAGCAAAGCTATACACAGGCTAACAAGCCACACGGTGCCTAAGCTGGCTAGTCTAAACAAACACAGAGCACTAGCAAAGCTATACACAGGCTAACAAGCCACACGGTGCCTAAGCTAGGGTTACCATATGGCTCCAGAAAAAGGAGGACGGATTGAGCCAGCCGGGTTTTACTTCCATTGCTTTCAATGGAAGTAATTGAGCCGGCCGGGTTTTACTTTCATTGCTTAGCAATGGAAGTAAAACCCGGCTGGCTCAATCCGTCCTCCTTTTTCTGGAGCCATATGGTAACCCTAGCCTAAGCTGGCTAGTCTAAACAAACACAGAGCACTAGCAAAGCTATACACAGGCTAACAAGCCACACGGTGCCTAAGCTATCTAGTCAAACATAGAAACTCACACAGAGCAAACACTGAAACAGTGTACAGAGCACTCTATACACCAGGGCCCTAAATGAAATGCAAAGGCCCGGGCTGTAGTCTCTAAGTGATTAATAAAGCCCTTCCACACCAGGGGCACAAGCTGCAGCAATCACCTTGCATCCAAACAGAGGCTTGACACACAGAGAAGTCAGCCCAGCGGGAGCCATCTTGGATACTGGCATAGACCACACAGGTGAGGTTCAGTAGGGCAATCAGCACACAGAGCCAGAGAGAAACTAAGACAGAGACAGACACAGAGACAAGCAAAAGCCAGCACAGCCACTGACTCCCAGAAACAGGGTAAGTCTGAGGGTGGTCACGGCCACAGACGTAACAGTACCCCCTCCTCAAGACCCCCCTCTCGGTCTCCCTGAGGAGTTCAGGTGTCCAGGGGTAACTATGGTGAAACCTCCTGATGGGTCTCAAAAGCCAGACATAGATCACTGGACTGGAAGTCACAAGGAAGTTCAAAACTGGCAGACAAAAGTAGCACCTGTGACCAGGAGGCTCCTTCGAATCACCACGGGGCAACCTCAGGAACATGGATGCATCAAGAGGAACAAAATTCAAAAGTAACCCTTCCCAGAGGGAACTCACAATGTCCTGGACCTCTTGGCAATTCCGTGTAATGGCAAGAGCAAGGCTGAAGCCACTACCCCAGCTGACATCAGAAGCTGGGCTGGGGCCCAAAGTGGCATCCCAGTCTTGACAGGAACTAGAAGTCTGAACAGAAGCAGATCTGGAACTGAAACCTGGGTTGGCATCCAAAACTGAGCCGGGATTTGGACCCGGACTGGAATCAACCCCTTGATTGTAACTGGAACTGCAACTCGATCCAGACTCAGCATCTTGACTGGAACCCCAACTCGATCCAGACTCAGCATCTTGCCTGGAACTGCAACTCGATCCAGACTCAGCATCTTGACTGGAACTGCAACTCGACCCAGACTCAGCCTCTTGACTGGAACTGCAACTCGATCCAGACTCAGCATCTTGCCTGGAACTCCAACTCGATCCAGACTCAGCATCTTGCCTGGAACACCAACTCGATCCAGACTCAGCATCTTGACTGGAACTGCAACTCGATCCAGACTCAGCCTCTTGACTGGAACTCCAACTCGATCCAGACTCAGCATCTTGCCTGGAACTCCAACTCGATCCAGACTCAGCATCTTGACTGGAACCGCAACTCGATCCAGACTCAGCATCTTGACTGGAACTCCCACTCGATCCAGACTCAGCATCTTGACTGGAACTCCCACTCGATCCAGACTCAGCATCTTGCCTGGAACCGCAACTCGATCCAGACTCAGCCTCTTGACTGGAACTCCAACTCGATCCAGACTCAGCATCTTGCCTGGAACTCCAACTCGATCCAGACTCAGCATCTTGACTGGAACTGCAACTCGATCCAGACTCAGCATCTTGACTGGAACTCCAACTCGATCCAGACTCAGCATCTTGACTGGAACTACAACTCGATCCAGACTCAGCATCTTGACTGGAACTCCAACTCGATCCAGGCTCCGCATCTTGACTGGAACTACAACTCGATCCAGACTCAGCATCTTGACTGGAACTCCAACTCGATCCAGGCTCAGCATCTTGACTGGAACCACAACTCGATCCAGACTCAGCATCTTAACTGGAACCGCAACTCGATCCAGACTCAGCATCTTGACTGGAACTGCAACTCGATCCAGACTCAGCATCTTGACTGGAACTCCAACTCGATCCAGACTCAGCATCTTGACTGGAACTGCAACTCGATCCAGACTCAGCCTCTTGACTGGAACTCCAACTCGATCCAGACTCAGCATCTTGCCTGGAACTCCAACTCGATCCAGACTCAGCATCTTGACTGGAACCGCAACTCGATCCAGACTCAGCATCTTGACTGGAACACCAACTCGATCCAGACTCAGCATCTTGCCTGGAACCCCAACTCGATCCAGACTCAGCATCTTGACTGGAACTCCAACTCGGTCCGGGACTACTAAGCCACCTTCTTTCAGCTTGGGCTTCAGGAGGATCCCGTAGGGTTGGCTCCGAGAGGAGTTGGAAGCGGTAAAAGAACAGCTTGGTAGAGGGATCCATAGCAGAAACTGGGTTTTCTTCAAACCCAAGCCAGGAGACACGCTTTCTCTCTGCGGCAGCTTCAGGGGTATCCTTCAAGGCTGGATCAGACAAAAGGGCAACCCGGTACTCCTGGAGCGTCATAAACGGATCCAGCTCAAAAATGGGGTTGGAACTGGGATCCACACTGGTACTAGGAGACTCCGTAGACAGCGCCACTTGAACTGGACGCAGAGACTTGGCTTGACGCGCCCTCTGGACTGGACTCGGAGGCTCGGTCAGGAGCATCCCTCGGACTGGATTCAGAGACTCGAATGGAAGCGCCACCTGAACTGGGATAGGCGGCTCGGTCAGAAGCGTCCCTCGGACTGGACTCTGAAGCTTGGCTGGACGCGCTGCTCGGACTGGATTCAGAGGCTTGTCTGGGCGCGCTGCTTGACTGGGACTGGACCCCTGCTGGGCCCAGCGCGTGGAATTCCCAAGACGTCTTCTCTCAGCGACAGCTTCCGGAGTATCCCACAAAGCTGGATTCAGGACAAGGCTGCGGCGATATTCTGAGAGCGTGATGAAAGGGTCCATATCTGAAACTGGGTTTTCAGTGATTCCAAGCCACCGGACACGTTTTCTCTCAGCTGCCGCTTCAGGGGTCTTCTTCAAAACAGGATGAGACAACAGTTTCCCACGATACTGACGAAGAGTCATAGAAGGATCAAGCACAATGACGGAGCTGGACCCCAGCTGGGTCGGCTGGGTGGGGGTTCTTGCCGGGCTCATGGCCTTTGCATTCTGTCGCGTGCTCGCGGACCTTGGCATGCTGTCAGGCTTCTTCCCCGGGAGCACTGGGTTCGTGAGCCCATGGGCCACTACCGTGGAGCGGCAGTGGCAGGCAAGATCACCTCCAAGGTAGAGATGAGACAAAACTGGACCAGAACCCCGGACTGGAGTTCTACACCGGAATACACGGAACTGGAACGCACCGGACGGGTGCGCACTGGAGTGGAGCCCACTGGACTGGAACACACTGGAGGGCCCCACAGGACTGGAACATACAGGAGTGAAACCCGCTGGACTGGAACACACTGGACCGGAACACACTGGACCTAGGCTTCACCTACGCTTGACCACCTTTCCCCGAGGGTTAAGCCCTAAGGTTCTGGCAGCCGGTAGGACTTACAGGAAAACCCGGAACTGGAACTTGCAAGCAGGAACAACAGGAATGAAGATCCAGGAGTGCCCCCTGGCACCTAGGCGCAGGCAAGGCCGACAGGCAGGGACTGTCCGGGTTCTGGCAGTCGGCAGGTTTAAACACAATGACTAGTAAACTGTACCTAGGCTAATAGAAACGCTATACCCAGGCAAACCAATCATACACAAGAAACATACACAGAGCACACTCAGGAGACTTGAAAGCTATACACCAGCTAACAACAAAGCTGTGCCCAAGCTAACAAGTCATGCACTGGAAACAAACACAGAGCACTAGCAAAGCTATACACCAGCTAACAACAAAGCTGTGCCCAAGCTAACAAGTCATGCACTGGAAACAAACACAGAGCACTAGCAAAGCTATACACAGGCTAACAAGCCACACGGTGCCTAAGCTGGCTAGTCTAAACAAACACAGAGCACTAGCAAAGCTATACACAGGCTAACAAGCCACACGGTGCCTAAGCTGGCTAGTCTAAACAAACACAGAGCACTAGCAAAGCTATACACAGGCTAACAAGCCACACGGTGCCTAAGCTGGCTAGTCTAAACAAACACAGAGCACTAGCAAAGCTATACACAGGCTAACAAGCCACACGGTGCCTAAGCTATCTAGTCAAACATAGAAACTCACACAGAGCAAACACTGAAACAGTGTACAGAGCACTCTATACACCAGGGCCCTAAATGAAATGCAAAGGCCCGGGCTGTAGTCTCTAAGTGATTAATAAAGCCCTTCCACACCAGGGGCACAAGCTGCAGCAATCACCTTGCATCCAAACAGAGGCTTGACACACAGAGAAGTCAGCCCAGCGGGAGCCATCTTGGATACTGGCATAGACCACACAGGTGAGGTTCAGTAGGGCAATCAGCACACAGAGCCAGAGAGAAACTAAGACAGAGACAGACACAGAGACAAGCAAAAGCCAGCACAGCCACTGACTCCCAGAAACAGGGTAAGTCTGAGGGTGGTCATGGCCACAGACGTAACAGTGAAGAAACATTTTCTCCGATTTGTTTTAAATTTACTACACTGTAGTTTCATCGCATGCTCCCTAGTCCTAGCATGTTTGGAAAGCGTGAACAGACGCTTCCCATCCACCTGTTCCCATCCACCTGCTCATGGGTGTATTGGGAGAAGTGAGTCTTTGAATAGTGGATATTGAATAGTGGATATTGGAACATTATTATTAATTTTGTTTGCTCCTGCTCATGTCTCACATTTAGGTTGCTAGGCATTCACCATTGATCAAGTTTTCTGTGGTCATCCGGCATCTGTTCCATTAGGGTTCTATTCAGTTAGGCGACTTTGGGCAGAGTCTGGCTTTGCTCTAGTTTTAGTAGGCTTGCAATCACACTCAGATGCCTTTAATCACGCAAGTATCATATGCACCACCCCAGAGACCAGCTCTTTTTTGCAACCGCTCACAGACGTAGGTTGCTCCCAAGTTGATGCCACACAATATCATCATGGTAGATCTGGTTGCAAGAGGTCATCTTCTGGATGTGGTGAAACTTTCTCTTAACCCAGCATGCTAGCCAAATCATTAGCATCACAGTGAGCAACTGACCAATCAATACCAGCACAATGGGATGGAACAATCTATTTAGTACATTATTCCAGTATTTGACTTTCCAAGGAAAATATCCCACCATGAATGTTTCCCTATGTTCTCTATTTCAGAGGCTAACTGATGTATTGCATTAAAACCTAAGGGAATAGGTAATAGTTCAGGAGTGGGTATGGATAGGTCATTGGAAACATGTTGCAACATTGGTCGGGAATAACTAAAATCACATCCTGTAACCCTGGTGACATCACATAAACATAGATTTAAAACTTTCAATTACTATAAACAGCATACTATTAGTAATAATACAAGGACAGTTAGTTCTAATACATAAACAAGAACGGGAATATGGAACTACTATATGGCACAGGTACCATTAAGCATGCAATTATCATAATAACTTCCTAGGTTACAATCACATATAAAATAATTATTCCTCATCAATCCTATACAATAATATCTAATTGATCATTTACCGAATAAGCAAAAACAGGGTTATGGTATGGTACCATGAGATGTCCTCCAGGTAAAACCAAACCCAATTGGATTACTGGAAAGGCCAAAATGTTCTGTTCAATCAGATATGTAATAATAGTGATAAATGGTTCATTATGGTCTAGGTCTGAAAAGAATGATCAACTACAAAATAGGAAAATATTACTACATCATAATTAAATTTTCATATACATTTTTACATTTATTATTCCAAACAAATCATATATTATACTTATCAAAATACCTTATTTTTACTATACAACTGCACAACAATCCCTAACAGTAGGTGAAGAGAACCACAAAACTTTGACCATGAATAATACAAATGTATTTGGCATACCATAGTTGGAAGGATCAATCAGTCCAACCGCAATCAGAACTCTAAACTCTATGTATTATTCGAGTTGAGACTGACAGCTCCTGAAGACGCCAACTGAGTGAAACACAATTTCTGTGTCGGACGCCAATTGAGCGAAACACAAATTCTGTGTCGGACTGGACAATCTTATGGAGGACTAGGAGTGTTTGACTCTAAATCTGTTTGGAAATTACAGAATAAGGGAAGATTTCCATGGTTAATTTGGAACTATGAGATGGGCAGAACCGGATGTGGTTCGCTAGATGGACTGGTGATTCATTAAGAAGAAAGGTCTCTATCATTGACTGTTTCTGATTCTAGAGGAGTTTTTTAAAGTGGACTCATAAGGGTAATGGGACTTATATACCACCATTCTGAAGTTTTTCCAACCACATTCAAAGTGGTTTACATATTATATACAGGCACTTATTTGTACCTGGGACAATGGAGGGTTAAGTGACTTGCTGTCACGTCTGTGGCCGTGACCACCCTCAGACTTACCTTATTTCTGGGGGTCAGCTTCTAAGCTGGCTTCTGCCTATCCTTTCTGGAGTAGTTTTCCTTCTGTGTGCTGGCTGCTTCCAGCATGGCTCTAATTACTCCACTCTACTGCACCTGGGGGTGCTGCCTGAGTTAGCTCTACCTCTGTCTCCAGCCTGGCTCTCTTTGCTCCTCTGTGCTGCACCTAGGTATTCTAATTCTCTCTATGTTCTGTGTGCACTCTACCTGCTCCTTGGTTTGTGCTCCTCTCACCCGTTGGTGGCCAGAGCCAGTGGCTGCCATAGTTTGTCTTGCTGTTCCTACCCATTCCAGACTTTAGCCAAGTCCTGTCCGGTTCTGCCAGGCTGCCGGACTTGTCTCTCTTGTTTGTGCCTGGACAGCCTCCGTAGTTGCTTACTGATGGCTGCAGCTGCTCCTCAGGTGTTGAAGGGCTTTATTAATAACCTAGAGACTGCAGTCTAAGGTCCCTGGTATGTTAGAGTGCTCTGTGCACTGCTACCTTGTCCAGTTCTGTGTGAGTTCCTAGTGTGTGACTACTAGTTAGCTTGGGCATAGCTTTGCTTGTTAGCTTGTGTACAGCTTTACTAGTTCTCCTGTGTTTTGCTTAGTGTGAGTTTCTAGCTTGTGACTGGTTAGCTTGAGTATAGCTTTCTTGTTAGCTTGTGTACAGCTTTACTAGTTTTCTTGTGTTTAGCTTTCTGGTTTTCCCGTGTGTGTTTTCCATTTGCTTCTGGAGCTTCAGCCCTAGTCCTGCCGGCTGCCAGTACTCCTTGCTACTGGAGCTCCAGCCATAGGCTTGCTACTTGACCGGACCATTGCCTGAATCTGTCTACTCTCTGCCTGAACCCCGATACTTGCTGCCTGTGGCCAGACCTGACTATTGCCGGAACCCGGACATTCCCTGCCTGTCAGCCTTGCTTTCGCCTAGGTGCCTAGGGGCACTTCTGTATCCTGATTCCTGTTGTTCCTGCTTGCTAGTTCCAGTTCCGGTTTTCCTGTAAGCCCTGCCAGCTGCCCGAACCTGAGGGCTCAACCCTCGGGGAATGGTGGCTAAGCGTAGGTGAAGCCTAGGTCCAGTGTGTTCCTGTCCAGTGGGTTCCGGTCCCGTGTGTTCCAGTCCAGTGGGCTCCACTCCAGTGGGTTCCAGTCCAGTGCGCACCCGTTCCAGTCCTGTGTATTCCAGTGCAGAACTCCAGTCCAGGGTTCCAGTCCAGCCTTGCCTTGTCTCTGTTTTGAAGGTGACCTTGCCTGCCACTGCCGCTCCACAGTAGTGGTCCAAGGGCTCACAAACCCAGTGCTTCCAGGGAAGAAGCCTGACACTTGCCCAGAGTCACAAGGAGCTGCAGTGGGAATTGAACCCAGTTCCCCAGGATCAGAGTCTGCTGCACTAACCACTAGGCTACTCCTCCACTCAATGAATGGATGGATGGATGGATGGATGTGAAGATATATTTTAGATAATTTTGTTAGGGATTGTTGTGCAGTTGTATAGTAAAAATAAGGTATTTTGATAAGTATATGATTTGTTTGGAATAATAAATAAAAAAAATGTACATGAAAATTTAATTATGATTTGTAGTAATATTTTCCTGTTTTGTATTTGAGTTTCAATTGGGGTAAAATTGTGATTATTAGATTCCTGAGGAGGTATTGCTGAAAAGAATGATGTCAGGTGCCACCACTTGGCAGATAACTTTTCTGAGGAGGACATGTCTTGTTCCAACAAGCTTAAGATCTCTAATGGAATGAGTCCATGCTCTGCAGTCCTGATGATACTGCGCAGTGTCTCTATCATGAACTGTTGGGCCTGCGTACAGGCCAAAGCCAAAGAAATATTGGAAAAGGTGTCATTTAACATGTTCATAGTCACATTCATGGCTGCTGTCTGATGATGATACCACAAAGTAAACCAGGGTCAACTGATGTGATTGGAGTGTTTGTATACTGTGAGTGTCAATGGTGGCTAAGTCCATAGCTTGCCTTATTTTCTCAGTACTACTTGCAATCTTATTAGCAAGTATCTCAGAGTCCATAGTGTTTATGACACCCAAGCCGGTTCCAGCAACACCTAATGCTGTGTCAAGAATATCTCGCCGCTTACGAGACACATGACCACTTCCCAACCACAAGTCTTTCCATTGAGTCCAGGCTCGATCCAAAGCTCTCATACAGGAAGTGCATTGGGGATGATTAACAGAGATATTGGTAGCAGAGGTATTTACTGAGATAGAGTGGACAATGGGAGTAGGAGATAACAAAAGGGATTTGGCAGCATTATATTTGACAATAGATGCACCTGTATGTCCTGGGATAGCTGATCCATCAGGAGTAGTAATAGTGAAGTTTGTGAACCTGATACGGTTATTCAGGTCAATGTACTCATATAGGGGTTCCTCATTCTCAGTGTAACTGGTATTTTCAAACAAACCCATGGATACACTGATAATGGGGAACATTGTGAGGTATCATTGGTTTCTCCTTGCTTACCATCATCACAATGCATACTTGTAACATTAAGAGTGTATGGTTGTGCTGTGAGTGGCTGACTCCAAGAATGGTGGTAACATTCCCATTGTGAGCCATGATACAATAGGTCATTATTCCACACAGTTATTTCAATATCTGTCATAACCTTAGTTCCTACTCTTTCATGCAAAACAGCTCCAAATATATCAGCAACCAATGTATTCATATAGCTAGCCTACAATAACATTCAGTGTCATTATCAGCAGGTGTGTGGTTAGAGACTATTGCTTCTACATTGGTGATTTTCTTAGGAAAGGTAGTATAAGTTACAGTGGATATCCTATATAATAATTTGCACCTCTGTCTGGATGCCTTGGTTCGTAACACACTTCCCATTGGTCCGCCCTGGCGATGACATCAGAGGGCGGATCAGTGAGAGGGAAGGGAACCCAGCACCAGCCAGCGGAGGTGAGTAGAAAATTGTCCCCCTCCCTCCGAGTTGCAGGCTCCCCTCTCCTCCTCCCCCCTCCTCCTCCCCCTCTCTGAGTTCCAGCCCCCTCCTTTCGAGTTCCATGCCCCCCTACCTCCCTCCCTCCCTCTCCTTCGAGTTGCAGGACGTCCGTTCCCTTCGAGTTGCAGGACGTACCTCCCCTTCGAGTTGCAGGACGTCCCTCCCTCCCTCCCCTCCGAGTTCCACGCCCCCTCTCTCCGAGTTCCATGGCCCCATGCCTCCCTCCCTCTCTCTTTCTCCCCTCCGAGTGCAAGCATGACCTGTCCTCCGGCAGCCCCTCACCTTCCTGTGTGCCGGCTGTAATTTAAAAATTCTTACCTCTGGGGTCTGGCGTCTGCAGTGAAGGCGAGCAGCCCTTCAGACTGCCTTCCCATGTGTCTCAGCTCTGCCTCTGGTCCCGCCCTCATTTCCTGTTTCCAGCAAAATCAATAACTCTGACAATTAAACTCATATCATGCTACATATCATAGTACGGTTATAGATAATGGAGTGGTGGGAGGAGTTGGTGTAGTGCACTTTTGCCATTTGGCTGGTGGAATCTGGCACATTCCAGATTGGCTAATATTCTGTATACCTAGATTTAAGGTGCTTGTGTTACCATCATGGGGGGGACACCGGTGCCGGAAAGAATATTTGAAGCGGGGGAGTCGGAGAAACTAAACAAATTCTCTGTAACCTTGGAGGATGTAATGGGTCAGTTCAGCAAGCTGAAGAGTAGTAAATCACCGGGACCTGATGGTATTCATCCCAGAGTATTAATAGAACTAAAAAATGAACTTGCGGAGCTACTGTTAGAAATATGCAATCTGTCCCTAAAATCGAGTGTAGTACCGGAAGACTGGAGGGTAGCCAATGTTACTCCGATTTTTAAGAAGGGTTCCAGAGGAGATCCGGGAAATTATAGACCGGTGAGTCTGACGTCGGTGCCGGGCAAGATGGTGGAGGCTATTATTAAGAATAAAATTGCAGAGCATATACAAAAACATGGACTGATGAGACAAAGTCAGCACGGATTTAGTGAAGGGAAGTCTTGCCTCACCAATCTAATGCATTTTTTTGAGGGGGTAAGCAAACATGTGGACAATGGGGAGCCGGTTGATATTGTATATCTGGATTTTCAGAAGGCGTTTGACAAAGTGCCGCACGAAAGACTCCTGAAGAAATTGCAGAGTCATGGAATCGGAGGTAGGGTATTATTATGGATTAAGAACTGGTTGAAAGATAGGAAGCAGAGAGTAGGATTGCGTGGCCAGTATTCTCAGTGGAGGAGGGTAGTTAGTGGGGTCCCGCAGGGGTCTGTGCTGGGTCCGTTGCTTTTTAATGTATTTATAAATGACCTAGAGATGGGAATAACTAGTGAGGTAATTAAATTCGCCGATGACACAAAATTATTCAGGGTCGTCAAGTCGCAGGAGGAATGTGAACGATTACAGGAGGACCTTGCGAGACTGGGAGAATGGGCGTGCAAGTGGCAGATGAAGTTCAATGTTGACAAGTGCAAAGTGATGCATGTGGGTAAGAGGAACCCGAATTATAGCTACGTCTTGCAAGGTTCCGCGTTAGGAGTTACGGATCAAGAAAGGGATCTGGGTGTCGTCGTCGATGATACGCTGAAACCTTCTGCTCAGTGTGCTGCTGCGGCTAGGAAAGCGAATAGAATGTTGGGTGTTATTAGGAAGGGTATGGAGTCCAGGTGTGCGGATGTTATAATGCCGTTGTATCGCTCCATGGTGCGACCGCACCTGGAGTATTGTGTTCAGTACTGGTCTCCGTATCTCAAAAAAGATATAGTAGAATTGGAAAAGGTACAGCGAAGGGCGACGAAAATGATAGTGGGGATGGGACGACTTTCCTATGAAGAGAGGCTGAGAAGGCTAGGGCTTTTCAGCTTGGAGAAGAGACGACTGAGGGGAGATATGATAGAAGTGTATAAAATAATGAGTGGAATGGATCGGGTGGATGTGAAGCGACTGTTCACGCTATCCAAAAATACTAGGACTAGAGGGCATGAGTTGAAGCTACAGTGTGGTAAATTTAAAACGAATCGGAGAAAATTTTTCTTCACCCAACGTGTAATTAGACTCTGGAATTCATTGCCGGAGAACGTGGTACGGGCGGTTAGCTTGACGGAGTTTAAAAAGGGGTTAGATAGATTCCTAAAGGACAAGTCCATAGACCGCTATTAAATGGACTTGGAAAAATTCCGCATTTTTAGGTATAACTTGTCTGGAATGTTTTTACGTTTGGGGAGCGTGCCAGGTGCCCTTGACCTGGATTGGCCACTGTCGGTGACAGGATGCTGGGCTAGATGGACCTTTGGTCTTTCCCAGTATGGCACTACTTATGTACTTATGTACTTATCTGTACATAAAAGTGTCATAGTCTTGGTGTGATCCCTCTTGGTCAAAGTTTTGTGGTTCTCCTAACCTACTATAGGAAAATCAGCACAAATAACTAGACAATTCAATCTTATCCCCATCATAGGAACTGAGGAGGAATAGACTGGTACCTGAGTAAATTAATTTCCTATAAAATGTTTAGCACAAATTTTACTGTCTTCCTGTGATGACCAGGTAACAGAAAATAGCCCTTTTCCTGGCTGACTACAGAAGGATATAATATTGGGACATAAGACATAAGACATAAGCATCACCACACTGGGAGAACCCAAAGGTCCATCTAGCCCAGTACCCTGTCTCCGACAGTGGCCAATCCAGGTCACAACAAATTCCAGCGTCGAATTACGCACTGAGTAAAGAAATATTTTCTCTTGTTTTAAACATACTGCATTCCAGCTTCATCGCATGCCCCCTTGTCCTAGTATTTTTGGAAAGCGTAAACAGACTCTCCATATCTATCTTTTCCACTACAGTCATTATTTTATATACCTCTATAATATCATCCTTCAGTCGCCTTTTCTCCAAGCTGAAGAGCCCCAGCCGCTTTAGCCTTTCCTCATAGGAAAGTCGTTCCATCCCCTTAATTATCTTTGTCGCCCTTCTCTGCACCTTTTCTAATTCCACTACATCTTTTTTGAGGTGCGGTGACCAGAATTGAACACAATACTCTAGGTGCGGTCGCACCATGGACCGATACAGTGGCATTAAAATATTCTCATTTTTGTTTTCCATCCCTTTCCTATTTGCTTTTTTAGCCGCAGCAGCACACTGAGCAGAAGATTTCAACGTATCATCAATGATGACTCCCAGGTCCCTTTCTCGTTCCATGACTCCTAACGCTGAACCTTGCATGACGTAGCTATAGTTTGGGTTCCTCTTTCCCACATGCATCACTTTGCACTTGCTCACATTGAACGTCATCTGCCATTTAGATGCCCAGTCTCCTAGTCTCGCAATATCTTCACAATATTCCTGCGATTTGACGACCTTAAACAACTTTGTGTCATCAGCAAATTTGATAACCTCGCTAGTTACTCCCACCTCCAGGTAATTTATGAAAATGTTAAAAAGCAACGGTCCTAGCATAGATCCTCTGAGTTACTGTACTGTTGTCTCCTGTCTGTGGTGGTTTGAAGTTAGGGGTATGATTTTGGACTAGAGATTTCTTTGTACTCTGGGGTTGGAGACAGGCAATGGATGTCTTACCACTATAAATATCAGGAAATTGAGTAGTATTCCTTAGATCCCTTCTGCATGTAAACATATGGGCTGCTTAGAATAATGTTCAAATATGGTAGTAATTGATTCTGGGATCTTGTCCTTCTTGTGACAATTGATCCTGTATTATTTACACACTAGTAAAAAAAGGCTCGTTTCTCACACAAATGAAACAGGCGCTAGCAAGGTTATCATGTAATGGCAATTATGTTTTTAAGGGAACCATTAGGAGAAATGTTCTGACATGATAAGTAATAATTGGGAAGGGTGTATAATGAGTAATATGCTCCAGGGGTATGAGATTCAGATTGTTTTATCTATGTTTTTTTTTGTTTTAATCTTTCTTTTTTTGTGATTTTTATTTATAGTATTTTTTAAAAGATAAATAGTACGCAGACTGCATCCGTGTCCAGCATTTCTCCTCTCTCCCCCCTCAATCCGTGTCCAGCATTTCTCCTCTCTTCCCTCCCCTCCATCCATGTGCATCTCCTTTCTGACTTCCCTTCCCTCCATCCATCCATGTCCAGCAACTCTCCATTCTCCCCTGCCCTCGCCTCCATCCACCCATATCCAGCAAATTTCCTCTCTCCCCTGACCCCTTTCATCCATCCATGTCCAGCAATTCTCCTCTCTCCCCTGCCCTGCCCTCCCCTCCATCCATCCATGTCCAGCAACTCTCCATTCTCCCCTGCCCTCTCCTCCATCCATCCATATCCAGCAAATTTGCTCTCTCCCCTGCCCCCTCCATCCATCCATGTCCTGCAATTCTCCTCTCTCCCCTGCCCTCCCCTCCATCCATGTCCAGCAATTCTCCTCTCTCCCTTGCCCTCCCCTCCTGTCCTGTCCAGCAATCTCTTCTCTCCCCCTGCCCCCCTCTCCTATCCAACGATCTCCCCCTGCCCTCCCATCTATGTCCAGTGATTCTACCTGCCCCCCTCAGCTCCCTGACAGCCCTCCTCTCCGTTCCTTCCCCCCCCATGCGTTTAACCCTTTTACTTTGAGGCGCAGCGATGGCAGTGAAAAGGACAACACAGCTTCTCCCTTCCCTCACACAGTGTCCCACCCTCGCGGAAACAGGAAACGCATCATCGCAGAAGGTGGGACACTGTGTGAGGGAAGGGAGAAGCTGGAGGCGAGTCCGCTGTGTTGTCCTCTTCACTGCCGTTGCTGTACTTGAAAGCAAAAGGGTTAAACACGTGCAAGGGGGGGAACGGAGAGGAGGGCTGTCGATCGGGGAGCTGAGGGTGGGAAGGAGCGGAGGGATCGTCCGAGAGCTGTCTGGCTGCAGCACTGCTGTGTCAGGCAGCCCTGCGTTTGGGGGGGCAGCAGCCAGGGGAAGGTCACTGTTGGGCTGGGGAGGCTTAGCCTCCCCAAGCCTGTTATATGGGGCGTCTATGACTGTCCTCCCATCCCATCCATGTCCATCAATTCTCCTCTGCCCTCCCCTTCCCCCACCCTCCCCTCGATGTCCCGTGATTCTCTCCTCCTGACAACATCTCGCCTCCAGCATTCCCTTCCCCCTCATTGCTCCGCCCTCTGACATCATTACGCTTTGACGTGAGGGCAGGGCAATGAGTGGGAATAGATGTTACGAAACCATGCATTCAGACGTAGAATGTTGGAGGTGCAAATTATTATATAGGATATTTGTCTTCCATAACCCTCATAAATACATTTTCCCCAATTCAGCTGAAATGCTGGCACTAATGAACTAGTACAATTCTTCCTTATTGGTTTAAAGGGTTTCTCTTGTTCTTCTTTCTCTGGGACAGACTGGATCATATCAAAAACTTAACATAGAATTGTTATCCCGAGGATAACTATACTCACGTTTCTCATCCTAGGATTCTTGGTTATGCTGCAACTCCTGTTCTGGTTACCTGTAGGGATGTACTGCAATGGATTTACAGCCTGTCTCACTGACACAGAATACTCAATAATTACTGTGGATTCTTTTGGATTCGTATTAGGTGAATTAGATCTTTATTAGAGGTGCTAAATTCTACAATTATTAAGATATATAAAAATGATTAGCATATAAACACAATGATTAGCTATATAAACAATCATTACATCACTGGTTTCTACATCTAAGCAATGCTAAGAGTTCTTAGACCAGGAAAGGAAGCAATAATACATTATATACATACAACATCACTGGTCCTTACATCATCCAGGCTCTTAACATCAGCTGGGGGGGGGGGGGGGAGGCGGTTCACAGCAAGAGCCAGGAGCTTCTTGGACCTCTGCGCGATACGTCTAACCTTTTTATTAGAGGGGGTGCAACAAGCCCCCCTTTTTATTAGGCTTAGAACTCATGTTCAGAGTTAAAGAAAATTACAGAATGCTTCTCTGTTTAGGTAAACAAGCCATACTGTGGGAACATGGTCACATGGTTTCCAAGTCCAGGTGGCCAGGCTGAACTCTGAAAGCAAACACCATCCTCCTCTGTGAAAGAGTAGCCTAGTGGTTAGTGCAGTGGACTTTGATCCTGGGGAACTGAGTTCAAGTCACACTGCAGCTCCTTGTGACTCTGGGCAAGTCACTTAACCATCCATTGCCCCTGCTACAAAATAAGTACCTGAATATATGTAAACCACCTTTGAATGTAGTTGCAAAAACCTCAGAAAGGGAGTATATCAAGTTCCATTTCCCTTTCCCCTCCCCTTCCCCTCTTCCCATACCAAATTAATTAGAGCTGTGTCTTATCTTTTGCATTCCAACTTATTTTCACACAATCAAAGTTAAACAATCATTTTTAAACAGAATTACTTCTAATCAACAATACAGATTCCAAGTGCACTGGTCGGTCAAGACAGAGTTGAAAAACAATCTTTAAAATTCACTTTTATTATATTCGGACCTTGATTTTCAACTCTGTCTGAATGACAGTCCATACATAAGTTATTACTTTACATCAGGTAAAACAACCAAAAAAAAACCCAAGACAGATTATACAAATGGATAATATACTGAGCTCTAATTTCAACAAACATACTAAAATTAATAGGAAGTCAAAATTCAGTATTACAAATAATTACACACTGCTTACATTACATTACATTAAACTATACAATTTGCCCATAACAAAAGAGGTCAGTGCACAAGGCAATGTTTGAAATTATTAATCAGGTTGTGGAAGGAACCCACTGGTGAAATTCACCTCCACAAGTGTTCAGAGTTAGTCATCTTGAGCCTTAGTCCTTTGTATAAGGGCAAATAAATGTTACAACATGCAAGTGGTAAATTATGCTATATTAATTTTTACTTGTAAACTATCTAAGTATAATACACTATCTGAGTATAATAAAAAAAACTTTATCATATTGCAAAGTAGAGGAGTGTGGTAGCCATGTTAGTCTACTCTTAAGGTTATCAATAGAAATCAAACAAAATAAAACATGGAAAAGAAAATAAGATGATACCTTTTTTATTGGACATAACTTAATACATTTCTTGATTAACTTTCGAAGGTCGCCCTTCTTCCTCAGATCGGAAATAAGCAAATGTGCTAGCTGACAGTGTATATAAGTGAAAACATTCAAGCATTACTATGACAGTCTGACAGGGTGGGAGGATGGGGGTGGGTCGGAGGTATGCATGGGGACATCAAAGCATATCATTGATATTCTAACAGGATGGGTGTGGATCCACACCCATCCTGTTAGAATATCAATCATATTGCAAAGTAATAAGCTGATTAATGTCAGTTCTAATCCATTTTGTTTTGTCTGAAGTTTCAGCATCAATAGCATTTATTATCTCTACACTTGTACCAAAAGCTCCTAACAATGTATCATACCAAGTTCATTTTACTCTACAATTAAGGCAATTAAGGTTACTACAGTATTTACACAGGTGAACTTCATAGGGGTAGCATTCACAAAGAAGAATATAAACATGTGCTAATAACACATTGGTGAAGTAAATGTCAACAATGTCCGCATTTTTGGGTCAACAGTGCTGTATTGTCTGTCTCTGACTTGTGCAAGTCATATTAAACTCATTCATGTGACAGGACTTCTTTCCATATTTGAGTGTTGTTCACAGTTGCCATAGGACACATCTAGTTAGCTGAACATGTGTAATTATCTTGTCAGATTTTACTATGATTCCTCCATCTCCCAATCAGCTTGACCTGACTCTCGGCTGTGAGTCATAAATGTCCACCGGGGGTAGTAACCATACCCAAAGACACCGTAAGAAGGATTACACTGATTCTTACAAGGATCTATGAATAAACCAGTGATTTAACCACTTGGCCACAGCTCCACTTACTTGGATACCCCCCCCCCTTTGATTATGCCCCTTCAGGGCTCTCTCAGCCACTCACAGACAGCTAAAGTGCTGCTATTGGCTGAGAGAGACCTGAAGGGGTATAATCAAAAGGGAGGGACATCCACCTAAGTGGAGCTATGGCCAAGTGGTTACATCACTGGTCTCGTAATGCAGCGGTGGCTGGTTCAAATCTCACTGTTACTACTAAAAAAAGCTATGAGTCAAAACAGTTTTGATTTCCCCGTTTGGGGAGAATGACGCCATTAAGGGAAATGCACGTCAGGGACTTTTTAAAATTTGTATGAAGTCTTTATTGAACATGTCTCAAAACAGTATCACAAAATACAGCACTCCTGAACAAGTAAGTCATAACATAACTGATCAGCAAGATCCTTTTTTTTTTTTACGAGCTGGCCGACTGGCTTCCCCTCCTAGGGAAGGAAATTCGCGTGCAAATGAGCAGCTCATTTGCATGCGATTTCCTTCATGCATGCCCTTCCCTTACCGATTCGCAGTTTAGTGCACCTGGCTTTAAATCTGCTCCAGGGACCTGCATACTGCTGTCATGGAGCTGGCTGGCATAGAGGCTGGCAAAAAAAATTTTTACGTTTTTTTTTTGGGTGGGAGGGGTTTGGTGACCACTGGGGGAGTATGGGGAGGTCATCCCCGATTCCTTCCGGTGGTCATCTGGTCAGTTTGGGCACCTTTTTGAGACTTGCTCGTGAAAATAAATAGACCAAGTAAAACTGGCCAAATGCTCGTCATCGCCAGTTTTCTTTTTTCCATTATCAGCTGAAGCCGGCCATCTCATAAGCACACCCATGTCCCGCCTTTGCTACCCTGCCGACACGCCCCCCCTTGAAGTTTGGCTGCCTCCACGACGGAAGAGTGTGTCCAAAAATCGGCTTTCGATTATACCGATTTGGCTGGTTTTAGGAGATGGCTGGCCATCTCCCGATTTGTGTCGGAAGATCGCCAGCGATCTCTTTCGAAAATAAGCCTGATAGTAACATAGTAAATGATGACAGATAAAGACCTGTATGGTCCATCCAGTCTGCCCAACAAGATAGTGTGTGATACTGTTCCTTCTCCCTTTCTGTTTTAACATTTTGCCTGCAGCAAACTTACAGCAAAAGGCAATGATTACTTTAAACCGGAATCCTATACCTCCCATTATGACCACTCAGTGACTATAATAATATATAGTACCTCATTCCAGCCTTGGAATTCAACTCTCCCCTGCATTCCTCTTAAAAAGGTATCATTCTTAGTATGAATCCCACAAGCTCATCGCCAAGATGTACTGTTATGGATTTACAGCCTGTCTCACTGACACAGACTACTCAAAAATTACTGTGGATTCTTTTGGATTCGTATTAAGTAAATGAGACCTTTATTAGAGGTGCTAAATTCTACAATGATTAAGATATATACAATGATTAGCTATATAAACACAACGATTAGCTATATAAACAAACATTACATCACTGGTCTCTACATCTAAGCAATGCTAAGAGTTCTTAGACCAGGACAGGAAGCAACAATACATTATATACATACAACATCACTGGTCCTTACATCATCCAGGCTCTTAACATCAGCTGAGGGGGGGGGGGTCCGGTTCACAGCGAGAGCCAGGATCTTCTTGGACCAGGAACAAGTCCTCTGCGCAATACGTCTACCCACAGATGAGCCCCCACTCTGCTTCAACAAGCCCCCCTTTTTATTAGGCTTAGAACTCATGTTCAGAGCTAAGGAGAATTATTTATTTATTTGTTGCATTTGTATCCCACATTTTCCCACCTATTTGCAGGCTCAATGTGGCTTACAGTATGCCGTAATGGCAATCGCCATTTCCGGAATGAGAAATACATAGTGGTATTGTATTGAAGTTCATAGCTGAGAGTAAAGTATGGAGTCAGTTAGACAATCAAATATAGAAGTTCATTATGGCGAAATAAAGTGGTGTTGCGTTAATGTTCATTAGTAACAGAGTGTATGAGTCAGTCCAGTGTAGAGAGATCGATTTTGTCTGGTTTTGGTGGAGTGTCGTTGTTTGCTATTTAGGATGGATTATTGTGGTATGCCTTTTTGAATAGATTGGTTTTCATTAGTTTTCAAAAGTTGTTAGGTCATGCATTGTTTTTATGACCTTTGGTAGTGCATTCCATAATTGCGTGCTTATGTATGAGAAGCTGGATGCATATGTTGATTTATATTTAAGTCCTTTGCAGCTGGGGTAGTGGAGATTCAACAATGTGCATGCTGATCTTTTTGAGTTCCTGGTTGGTAAGTCTATAAGATCTGACATATATGCCGGGGCCTCTCCGTGAATGATTTTATGGATCAGGGTTCAAATTTTGAACGTTATTCGTTCTTTTAGTGGGAGCCAGTGTAATTTTTCTCTTAGGGGTTTAGCGCTTTCATATTTCGTTTTTCCAAATATGAGTCTGGCTGCTGTGTTTTGGGCGGTTTGGAGTTTCTTAATGATTTGGTCTTTACTTGTTACTTCTCCAGGGTGATGCTCTCCTTCTAGGAGACCTCCCTCCTCCAAGGCAGCACAGGGGCTGCCAGACTAGAGGCTGGACTTCTCTATGAAGTCCTTGCGGGTCTCCTCTTTGAAATATTTTCTCTGATTTGTTTTAAATTTACTACTTTGTAGCTTCATTGCATGCCTCCTAGTCCTAGCATTTTTGGAAAGAGTAAACAAGCGATTCACATCTAACTGTTCCACTCCACTCATTATTTTATAGACCTCTATCATATCTCCCCTCTGCTGTCTATTCTCCAAGGTGAAGAGCCCTAGCTGCTTCAGCCTTTTCTCATAGGAAAGTCGTCTCATCTCCTTTATCATTTTTGTCGCCCTTCTCTGTACTTTTTCTAATTCCACCACATCTTTTTTGAGATGCAGTGACCAGAATTGCACACAGAACTCAAGGTGTGGTTGCACCATGGAGTGATATAAAGGCATTATAACATCCTCATTTTTGTACTCCAATCTTTTCCTAATACCTAACATTCTATTTGCTTTCTTAGCTGCCGCCATACACTGAGCAGAGGGTTTCAACGTATCATCAACTCTGTAAGTCTCTTTCGGTTAGGTAGGGCTTTTTGAGCCTTCCTTAGTAGGTGGTTTCTTCTCCAATGGGAACTCAGCAGCTGAGTTTCTTTATCTTTGTGGATCTGAAACTCTTTTCTGGTCTCCTTTTTTCTCCTTCAGTCTTGTTCTTTTGGTGCTTCCCTCCTTGGTAAGATGTAGTGATTGCCTGGTTTCCAGTCCATCTTCATCTGTGACCAGTGCAGCGGCTTTATAGACTCTGTTACTAATGTCCACTTCTCTCTCCAGATACAGTGGCTGTGCTAGTCAAAGACCCTCTTTCCTTAGCGGTCGGTAATGATGCAGTGGCTAGGGAAACAAGAGCCAAAGACAAGGAATTTGAAACTGGGCTGGGGTTTTATACCAGTATGGTTTCCCTCCAAGAGGTGTTTCTTCCTCCCTTTGTTGATCGCTGGTAGGCAAGCCAGCCTCTTGCTCTAAAAGCTACAGGGTATATACAGGGTAAAAGTCAAGCACAATTCTTAGGTGGAACCACTAGAGATCTCTGTGGTTCCTTATGGCTTCTACAAAGATTCTTTGTTTATGTTTTTATTATGCATCTGATATTGTGATCCACCTAGAATTGTAGGCTAGTGTGGAAGATACATTTTATAAATAAATAAAGGAGATATTTCTTTGAGAACATGGGAAGGAGTGTGTAACTCCCTTGCCATATATGTGACCTAGGAGGAATTGCCTAGTGGTTAGTGCAGTGAACTTTGATCCTGGAGAACTGGGTTCAAGTCCCCCTATAGCTCCTTGTGACTCTGGGCAAGTCACTTAACCCTTCATTGCTCCAGGTACAAATAAGTACCTGTATATACTATGTAAACCCCACAGAAAGGCAGTGTATCAAGTCCCATTCCCTATTTGAGACTCTACATGGAATGCTCCTAGTGGAGGAGTAGCTTAGTGGGGAACCAGGTTCAATTCCCACTGCAGTTCCTTCTGACAATGGGCAAGTCACTTAACCCTCCATTGCTCCAAGTACAAATAAGTACCTGTATATACTATGTAAACCGCTTTGAATGTAGTGGCAAAAAAACACAAAAAGGCAGTATATCAAGTCCCATGAACAAGATTACATGCACAATCTCCAAGAGTAGCAACATTCCATGTAGAACCCAAAGAACAGCAAGATTCCAGAATCGCAAACAGTAAGGAGTGGAGGGTAGCCTAGTAGCTAGTGCAGCAGACTTTGATCCTAGGGAACTGGGTTCGAGTCTCATTGTTGCCCCTTGTGACTCTGGGCAAGTCACTTAATGCAGGTATAAATAAGTACTTATGTAAACCACTTTGAACGTAGTTGGGTTTGATCCCCCCTAGGCAAGTCACTTAACCCTCCATTGCCCCAAGTACAAATAAGTACCTGTATATAATACGTAAACCACTTTGAAGGTAGTTGCAAAAAGCTCAGAAAGGTGGTATAATCAAGTCCCATTTTCCTTTCCCTATTTGAGATTCTACATGGAATGTTGCTAATGGAGGAGTAGCCTATGTTAGTGCAGAGGACTTTGACCCTGGGGAACTGGGTTTGATTTGATTCCTACTGCAACTTCTTGGGACTCTGGGAAAGTCACTTAACACCCCCCACCCACCCAGGTATAATATATACTACATAAACTATTTTGAATGTAGTTGCAAAAAAAAGTCCCATTAACAAGATCCCATGTAGAACTCCATTCCAGAATCCCAAAGAGTAAGCCTACTGGTTAGTGCAGTGGACCTTGATCCTGGGGAAATGTGTTCAATTCTCACTGCAGCTCCATGTGACTCTGGGCAAGTCACTTAACCCTAAAAATTGTAGCTGTATATACTATGTAAACTGCTTTGAATGTAATTACAAAAAAACCACGGGAAGGCAGTATATCAAGTCATAATAACAAGAGTGGCAACATTCCACGTAGAACCCCAAGGAACAGCAAGATTCAGGAATCTCAAAGAGTAAGGAGTGGAGGACTAGTCTGTTAGTGCAGTGAACTTTGATCCTGGGGAACTGCAAAAAACATGCCTTTTTTTGGCCGAAAATGGATATGCAGCAAAATAAAAATTGGTGCACGTCCATTTTGGGCCTGAGACCTTACCGCCACCCATTGACCTGGCATTAAAGTCTCACGCATTAACCGGGAAGTAATGGTCTATGCACATACAAAGCCGATTACCACTTGGTTAGCGCCACGCTCCAGAAAATTTCCGGTACGCTTAGTGGATGCACCTAATAAATTAAATTACCACCCGGGCTATGTGGTACTGGGTGGTAGATCAAAACTGACATGCATAGGACGCATGTACATGCCTACGCAGTTTAGTAAAAGAGCCCCTATATTAATATGAGTGTAATAACAAGGATGCTTATATATCACAGTTAATTCTATTATAGCATATCAGATGTATTAGTCTATATTGTTCCTCTTGTTTGTATGTGTATTGGAAAATAAAAATAAATAACATTTCTGGAAAACCCCCCAGCTAACATCAGCATCTCAATAAACATATCTCTAAGCAGCAGGAAAAGCTTGAGTAAAAAGATATGTCCCTGTGAAGAGGGTCCTGCATTGTGCTAAACCTCAGGTACTGTATCTTATTACATTGCTTCATTAATAGTTACCAACATTCTTTAAAAAAGAACAGTATATCTTCTTTTATGTAATGTCTATTTGCTCAACCAAAAAACACGAGCTTCTAGGGTAATCAAGATTTCTCAAGGCCTGTAATAAATTTTCATGAAAATCTTTACTCTTTTCAAAAATACTAGGACTAGGGGGCACACATTGAAGTACAAAGTAGTAAATTGAAACTAATTGGAGAAACTATTTCTTAACTCAATGTGTAGTGTGATTTATTATTCCCTCACTCCCTTGTCCCCAGCCTCATGGGCTGTAAAATAAGAGAGAGAGAGAGAGAAGCAGACTTAGGTATAGGCGCACCAGCAAAAAATCTTTATTATGGTATATCACTAAGTCAGATACAAAATAAATGTTCTCTCTCTCTCTGGAGCAGGTTGTCAGTCAGCAGCAAGCATCCTGAATAACAAAAAACTGCTCAGCTAACACTGTCCTGGACATCACATATATACTGTTGCAAGTTACATTTCTCATAAATCCAGTGTATTTTTTCTAGTGAAAAAAGGTGTCGGTAGTCAAATGCCAGGCTACCCTTCAGGGGTGGGGTGATCACTGAGGGACCCACCCCACAATAGCCAGGTCCCCTGCAACCAGTCACAGAATCTATGATGGCAGAATTGGTGTCTGGGGCCTGAGTTCTTTCATTAAAACTTGGGGACCATTGGTCAATTTTAGCAGACAATTGAAAAGGTGCCGGTACTCAGCACCCTCAAGTACCCCCTCAAAGAAAGTCCTGCATAAATCATGTGATTTCCCCTAAACTAGAATCAGAAAGTAGCCTGTACCATATATGGGTATATCAGTCTCTCCTGACGTTGTGGGCACATGCACCCTTAGTGGCCATTGGCTAATCATGATTTCTGTTCTTCGTGCATAGCCAGAACAATACCCTTGTGTCTTCTCTCAGTCTATCTCCCGAAATGAAACATTCTGGACATGTTAGGCTCACATAGAGGGGCATAATCGAACAGAAACGCCTTTCTCCATGGGCGTTTATCTCCGAGAACGGGTCCGTGAAGGGGCGGACCCAAGCGTATTTTCGAAAAAATTAGACGTCCATGTTTTATTCGCCAAGTTGTGAGCTGGGCGTTTTTGCTTTTCAGCGATAATGGACAATGAAATCGCCCAGCTCAAAAACGAATAAATCCAAGGCATTTGTTCGTGGGAGGGGCCAGGAGTCGTAGTGCACTGGTCCCCCTAACATGCCAGGACACCAACCAGGCACCCTAGGGGGCACTTTTACAAAAACAGAACAAAAGGTAAAAGAGCTCCCAGGTGCATAGCACCCTTCCCTTGTGTGTAGAGCCCCCCAAATCCCCCTCAAAACCCACTGCCCACAAGTCTACACCATTACTATAGCCCTAAGGAGTGAAGGGGGGCACCTACATGTGGGTACAGTGGGTTCGGGGGGGGGGGGGTTGGACGACTAAGCATTAAGCAGCACAATTGTAACAGGTAGGGGGGGGATGGGCCTGGGTCCACCTGCCTGAAGTCCACTGCACCCCCTAACAACTGCTCCAGGGACCTGCATACTGCTGCCAGGGAGGTGGGTATGACATTTGAGGGTCAAAATAAAAAGTTGTGAAACATCATTTTTTGTGGTGGGAGGGGGTTTATGACCACTGGGGAGTCAGGGGAGGTCATCCCCGATTCCCTCCAGTGGTCATCTGGTCATTTAGGGCACTTTTTGGGGCCTTATTCGTGAAAAAACAGGGTCCAGGAAAAGTGCCCTAAATTCTAGCTAAAAACGCATACTTTTGTCCCATTATCTGTGAAATGCGCCCATCTCTGTTCGGCAGATAACCATGCCCCAGTTCTGCCTTCGCCACACCTCTGACACGCCCCCATCAACTTTGTCCGCATCCGCGACGGAGTGCAGTTTAAAACGTCCAAAATCGGCTTTCGATTATACCGCTTTATTCGTTTTTGTGAGATAAACGCCCATCTCCCGATTTAGGTCGGAACTTGGGCGTTTTTCTCGTTCGATTATAAGCTGGATAGTGTCCCCAGCCTGTCAGCAACTGCCAAGGTTACCTTATATGAAAAGCATGATTTCAGCTCCTGAGAAAAGCACTGTATGTTGCAAAGATGCTAACTTGTTAGGCCATCTTGTGAGCACCAAACTGAGGCCTTAGTACAGGCCTTAGCCCTAAGTAATAGGCCTAACATAGGAAGGGATATACAGTAGTTAAACTCTGGAATTTGTTGCCAGAGAATGTGTTAAATGTAGTTAGCTTAGCGGGGTTTAAAAAAGGTTTGGCTAGCATCGTAAAGGAAAGTCCATAAGCCATTATTAAAATGGACGGGAAAAATCCACTGCTTATTTCTAGGATAAGCAGCATAAAATGTATTGTACTTGTGAGAAATATGTGAGAAATATTGCTTTTTCATTTAACATAATTGCAAAAATATCTTATGCCCTAGTAGAAAGGAACTCTTTAGGGATGGACTATACTTCTGTAGGCCCTTTCTAACAGTAATCACCATATTATAGCTTTCTAAAATCATTAACAAAAGGAACTCTGTTAGTTTAAAGTAATGTGCAAAGTGATAAAAGTGCTGAGACAGGGAGAGAGACAGAAGAAAGGTGGAGTAAGAAGCCCAAAGAGCTGAAACAACAATGTATCTAAGCATGAGACCATAAAGCTGTAAGACTATAGAAGGTGGAATATGTCATGTGCTGAACTATGCAAAGCTCTCACATAAAGGTTTAAAGACACAAAAAAATGCAGACCAAGCAGAACTAACAATGGATAGGGGCTCAGCTGCTAGGGTGATGGAAACTTTTTAGAGGACTGTCATATGATAATTAACAATGATGTATTAGGGGTTGGTAAATGTGATCAATATCCAATGAGAAACTTAGGGGCAGATACTTAATGTACTTAAAAAGAAAGGGTATAAAACCTGTAAACATTAAGAAGGGGTGTGCTTATTGCTTCTAGAGGCACCCATCTTTGTAAAGGTGCATTTTGAAATAATAAATTAATTAAGATCTGTTTCACCAAATCTGGTTTTATAAGTTTTTCTCAGGTTATTTGGGGGCTGTTTATAACATACTGTTTTTGGATCTTGCCAGGTACTTGTGACCTGGATTGGCCACTGTTGAAAACAGGATGCTGGGTTTGATGGATCTTCGGTCTGTCCCAGTATGGCAACACTTATGTACTTATCAGATTTTTTGATGAGGTGCTACAATAAGAGGCTCCTCCCACACTTGTTTGCTGATGTAATACAGTCTGATGTCATAATGGCTCTTTCAAGCATCACACTATGAATATAAATAGCTGCACCTAAAATAATTTATCATTTTACCAGTGCATTTTGAGAGAGGTTGACATTGATGCTCTTCTACTGCAACCCCTGAACTTTTTTATTCCAGTGGTTGCAAGAGGTAAGTGTGGAGGGCAGGGATGGGGGAGGTTGCCCTAGTGCTATGGCTGGTATGTAGATTTGGAATTTTAGGGGTCCTTTTACAAAACAGTACTAGCGCACTAAATATTAGAGTTGCCCATATGTTTCTCTGGGTGTCGCTAGCATTTAGCACACGCTAATCATTAGCATGCCCTAAAACCACTAGTGCGCCTTTGTAAAAGGAGACCCCTAAGTGTTTTTTTTCAGAGTTTGGCCCTGTTGCAGATAACCCCCCTCCCAGCCATGCTAGCAGCTGCCAGTGCGCTCATTGGACAAATCTCTCTTGTCATCCTCCTTCTCCTCCACTGCTAACTCCAGACTTCATTCTTTTCCCTCGTGGCATCTTATGCCTGGAATAGACTTCCTGAGCCTGTATGTCTAGCTCCATCTCTACCTGTTTTCAATTCTATGCTGAAAACCCACCTTTTCACCACTGCTTTTGGCTCCTAGCCACTACTCAATTGCCCTCCCCTTGTTCCTTCTCACCCAGTACTTCCCTCACCCTTAATTGTCTTGTCTGTCTGTATTTTTAGATTGTAAGCTCTTTTGAGCAGGGACTGTCTCTCTGTGTCAGTTGTTCAGCGCTGCGTGCGTTTGGTAGCGCTATACAAATGCTAATAATAATAATAATGCCGTCACAGCCCATTCACTTTGATTGGGCTGTGTAGGCATTGCAGCGCGGCTTAGTAAACAGCGGGGAAATGCTGTAGTGAAAATCACTTTTTTATGAAGAGAAAATTGAGAATTACAAATTATTTAGACCCAGCAGCTTTTAAAGTAGTTGGACAGTTGGATTACACTAATAGTATTTACTTAGGTTGTTCAAAATTGCTATTTTAGAAAATTCAAGCTATTAAAAACACAGCTTGCTCGATTACTTTTGAAGGCCCATAAAGCTGGAAGAACAACACCTATATATTAAGAGCACTGCATTAACTTCCTGTAGAAGCCCATATTCAATTTAAATTATGGACAATCATTTTAATACATTGTATGGAGATGCTTCACCTTATATGTTAGGGCTCATTGGCTTTCTGTCTTCAATTAAGTCAGTTAGGGCTAGGAATCCGCTATTGTTACACTTTCTAAGTCCGAAGGATCTTCGTTCGAAGGTCATTTTCTCATCTAGTTTTGCTTATCTGGTTGCACATGTATGGAATGCTCTTCCTATTCAAATTAGAACACTCGCAAGGTATGATTTTTTTAGAAAGCATTCGAAGCATTCTTTTTAAAATATTGTTTTTCTCCAGTGGTTGTCTGGATCTCTTAATATGTTATCTGAACAGAACTTTAATGATTTTGCAGAATATGAGAGAATTCAGGGGCCCAGGGCAGAAACTAAGAAAGAAGCCCAAATGAGCTGGCATTTAGCCTTTGCTTCCTTTGGCTTGAGATAGGCTTGAGGTCCCCTATGGTATGGAGGCCCAAGGCAATTGCCCTGTTTGTCGACCCTGTTGGTGTTGCTTTTAGCAGTTTGTTACATGTATGCCTTTGCTCTTCTCGATATGCTGAAATTATATTTGACTGACACCATTAAAGCAAACAAACACATAACAGGCACAGAGAATTGATCTATTAAGAAGGACTGATCTTAACAGAGGATCTTCCACTTGGACACAGGAAGTAGAGGAAGGCTTGGCTTGGTCTAGAGAGTTGGACAAGGAAGGTAAGATGAGGTCTCAATTCAGTGGCACAACCAGGGATCTGCTTGTCTGTATTCGGTTTAATAAGGAAATGAGCTGTTGGTTATTTGAGAAGAAGGAAGTTATGCCTTGGCAGTAGCCAGGGTTGGCCACATCAACAAAGGGATGCTGGTTGCTAAGGACAGTTACATCATTGCATGGTCACCATCTCTAAGGTACCAGTGCAGAGGAGAATCCTGCACTGAACCTTGTGTCTTCCTTGTATGTGGGTGTTCATAGAGATTGTTATGAATTTCTGGGTATAAAAATAATTTTAAAAAGGGAGAGAAATGTAGCTAGGTTTGGAGGTCTGGTTTTCAAATTAAACACACCACATATCCAACTTTTAAAGCTGGTTTATTAGTTTCATAAAAGATAAGATCTAGTTGATATTTAAACTAAATCCAAATCATTTATCTTCAGCTCTCTGGTACTGATGTGTTCATGAGGACCTGTTGGTGTTTAAGGGGTGATTTTCAAAAACCCCAGGTAATGTGTATCCAAGGCCTGCAAACCCATTTTCAAAAAGAAACTCCCTGCGGACCTTCAGGTTTATTCACTTTCCTTTGTCTCTATTTCGTTCATCCTATCATCTAATTTTCACTTGTCCATTCTGTTTTTGTTACAATGTCGGTGATACTTTATACTTTTTTCCTGCCTTTTCTTGTAGCTGGGTTGATTGCCCATAGGCATTTGCCTGCTCTCATCTATTGGGAAATTTTCCACGGGGTCTCAGGGGTCAGTTACTTGGATGACAGTGCCTGTGCCATGATTTTATTCTCACTTGACATTACACATCTCACATCTCGACTACTGCAACAATTATCTATATAAGGTTGCCTAACCGTCTCCTCAAAAGATTACACAGTCCAAAATGCTGCTATTCCACATGCTCACCCTTATGATCATGTTTCCCATCTCAGCACCACAGGCTCCCTAGGGAATTTGAGTTGATATACAGCCTTTCTGTGGTTTTTGCAACTACATTCAAAGGGGCTTGCATAGTATATACAGGTGCTTATTTGTAGCTGGGGCAATGGAGGGTTAAGTGACTTGCCAGATGGAGCTACAGTAGGAATCAAACCCAGTTCCCCAGGGTCAAAGTCCCCTGCACTAACCACTAGGCTACTCCTTAATTTGGGATTGGGGTTCTACATGGAATGTTGCTACTCTTTGAGATTGTGCCTGGAATCAGGTTAATGGGACTTGATATACTGCCTTTCTGTGGTTTTTACAACTACATTCAAAGGGGCTTACTTAGTATATACAGGTACTTATTTGTAGCTGGGGCAATGGAGGGTTATGTTACTTGCTCA
Source organism: Microcaecilia unicolor (assembly GCF_901765095.1). Taxonomy (NCBI): domain Eukaryota; kingdom Metazoa; phylum Chordata; class Amphibia; order Gymnophiona; family Siphonopidae; genus Microcaecilia; species Microcaecilia unicolor. The sequence goes on along the minus strand of NC_044042.1, from coordinate 92,170,677 downwards.
GAGTCACAAGGAGCGGTGGTGGGAATCAAACCTAGATCTCCAGGATCAAAGTCCGCTCTACTAATCATTAGGCTACTCCTCCACTAGCCACATTCCATGTAGAATCTCAAATAGGGAACGGGAAATGGGACTTGCTATACCGTCTTTCTGTGGTTTTTGCAACTACATTCAAAGAGGTTTACATAGTACATACAGGTACTTATTTGTACCTGGGGCAATGGAGGGTTAAGTGACTTGCCCAGAGGCTGCAGTGGGAATCAAACCCAGTTCCCCAGGATTAAAGTCTGCTGCACCAACCATTAGGCTACTCCTCAACTAGCAACATTTCATGTCGAATCTCAAATAGGGAAAGGGAAAAGGGACTTGATATACAGCCTTTCTGTGGTTTTTGCAACTACATTCAAATTCTCACTCTGACTTACGCCAGTATTCGATAAAAACACTTATCCACTTAAGTGCCCTTTTACTAAGCTGTGGTAAAAAGTGGCCTGCGGTAGTTTGTACCTGTGAAATCGGCACGTGCAGAGCCATTTTTCTACCGCAGCTAGGAAAAAGGGCTTTTTTTAATGAGGCAGTAAATGGTCGTGCGCTAAAATGAAAAGTATCATGTGACTATTTACTGCCTGAGCCCTTACAGTCACACATTGACCTAGCAGTACAATCTCACGCGCTACTCATACGATAATCATACAGCGTGTGCCAATGTGACTGTGCTCCTGATTACTGCCGGGAATGCCCCCACAGTAGAAAATTGAAAAATATTTTCTACCAAGGAAACAGCGTGCGTCAACTTTGAAATTACCACCAGGTGCCCAAGCTACTCAGGCGTCAGTGTTGATTTGGCACACGCTATCTGCGCATTAGCCCTACCTCTACTTAGTAAAAGGACCCCTTAGGACTGGATTCAGAAAATGGAACTCAAAAACAAGTGCGGGAAAAAAAATCAGCGCTCACTGTTCTATAAAAAGTGATCCAGGATGAGTACTGTTCATAGGATAGCAGCTAGCAGAGATTGCCACACCCAACTTTGGGCATCAGGGCTCAAACCAGCTGAAACCTGCTGTAAACCCTGATGTGCAAGTTGGGCAAAGATCCTCAGAATTCTAGAACACTGTTCACATCATTTGAGAATGCCTTTGACCCACCCACGCCCCTCCCATTGTCACACTCCTTTTGGGTTATGCGCTATGAGATTTGGGCACCCAGGATTATAGAATAGCGCAGAACTGGATACGAGCTCAACCCCTAATTGGTAACAATTGTCAATAATTAACATTCAATTATTGATGTTAACTGGCTCATTAATCAATTAGGTTGTGCACACATCTCAGGATCTCACCTACATTTACCTGCCCTTTATAGAATCCGGGAGTTATTGTCCCATTTGAGTATGCTATTTATTTATTTATTTATTAGGATTTACTTACAGCCTTTTTGAAAGAATTCACTCAAGGCAGTGTACAGTAAGAATAGATCAAACATGAGCAATAGGCAATTACAGCAGTAAGAATATTCAACTAACAATATTAGCAGTTACGCTGGCCCTGATAGAGGGAGATCGCTGAGCTGTCTCCCGTAATCTGCGCTGACAATGAATATCTGGGTTCTTTTCGGCCGGTTTGAAGATACTCATGTCAGACATCGGTTATCTTTAATATGCCTAATATGATAATACCCCAGTCACTGATCCAAATTGTGAAGACGATCAAGCCAGCGACAGATATCGAACATCACCAGTATCATATTAGGTGTAGCTTGATATCAGCATTCATCCAACTAAAGACTCCTGAGGAAGGCCTGTTAGGCTGAAACACGACTCGTGCCTTGGATGTTTCAATAAAGGTGTTATTTTGGACATTATCTGCTGCCCTTTCCTTTGTCACCCTTGTGGTGACTGTTTCATCTGTGTGTCTACAAGGGTTACTGTTCTTCTGTTTTCCTGCCATGTCCTGCTTTTATGAAGATATAAATTTATTATAAGCTAATTGAAATTTAATTTTATAACGGTTTTTGCTGAGGTCAGAATCTCCAAACAGATTAGTTTTGTGCATACCATGACTGCAACCAGCCTCACTCCTATGCCACAGTATGTGCAATATCATTTCAGGTTCGTTGTAATACTTGCATCATCCTAAAAGAGTGTTCACAGGATGTAATATGTACAGGCAGCCTTCAAAGGAAATTGTTTTTAATCAGGCCTGTGACAGCCAATGGGTTGGAAAATATTTCTGTTGATACTTCTGCCACATTTTCTGGGTCTTTGACTGCATTTCTTGGTATTTGAAGGCCTTCTCTTGCTCCACACAGTGCACAGAACAGTCTCTCAGCACTAACAAATGTCTATCAATGCCATTCTTGTATTTTTCTCCTTTACCACTGTTTTATACCCAGAAAAGGCCTGGTATTAAATTGCACAGTCATTGGCCTGTGTAAAATTATATGCGCTGAAGGATTGTACATAACAGGTGTAAATTTGTGTATGTGAATTTATCCTGGGAGATCAAGCTGGGAAACACGTTAAGGATAAATACTCAGATGGTACTCAGAGATTGTTTCACTGCCAGCAGCTTTATGCCCAGATACCAAACGCTGGGCCATGTCCAGCCACCGGCAATAAGTATTCAGGTAGGTACGGATGGATGGCACTTAACCAGAGAAGTACTGATATTCAGCCCTTAACTGGTTAACTTAAACTGGGCAAGGATAGGACTGCTATTTAAGTATTCCTATTTGGCTGGTTAACTCAACCGGTTATGGGCTGAACTTTAGTACTTATTCAGTTAAATGGCGACTTTGCCCTAACTCCGCCCCCTCATTGCCCACAAAATAGTTGGTTTCCATTTTTATGGTTAGGAGGGATATTCAATGAACCCCAACACACAGTCAGTAGTGATGTCATTAATAATTTAATTCAGAACAAGGCACGATACGACATGGGCCTGTGTTTCGGCCAACTGGTCTGCATCAGGAGTCTGATGACACTAAAGAAAGTGAACTGGTTGCTATCAACCATAGACGTTGATAATTGTGCTGCATACAGTATCGCTGCTCAGTTGCAAAAAATAATGCAATGAAGGTATGAGCTACTTCATTGCAGTTTTTTGTGCGACTGAACATAGACCAGCAATGTCAATAGTTGATAGCAACCAGTTCACTTTCATTAGTGGCATCGGACTCCTGATGCAGGCCAGGTGGCCAAAACACAGGCACATGTCGTGCCTCGTTTTGAATTAAATTATTAATGACATCATCACTGACTGTGTGTTGATTCATTGTCATCTTTGTTGTGTTTTTTGCAAATTGTGGTATTTGCGAGGATTATTTCTTCTGTTTTGCTGTCTAGAAGGGATATTCAGCAGCACTAAACATCCCTGGATAGGCAGCTGATTGACAATTAACCAGTTAAAGTCTTCTCCTACCTGGCTAAGGGGCCCTTTCACTAAGCTGCGTAAGCGTCTACGTGCGCCCAACGTGCACCAAAATGGAGTTACCATACAGCTGCTGTTTTGGCACTCATCCGATACACACGGCCAAAAAATAATTTTTATTTTCTGCCGCACGTATCGGATGCGCACCAAGTGGCATTTGGCATGCATAGGTCATTACCACTCAGTTACTGTGTGAGATTTTACCACTAGGTCAATGGCTGGCGGTAAAGTCTCAGACCCAAAATGGACGCATGGCAATTTTCATTTTGCTGCACATCCATTTTTGGCAAAAAATTTAAAAAGACATTTTTTTAGGAGCACTGAAAAATAATTCTGCGCACGCCCAAAACATGCATCTACACTACCGCAGGCCAGTTTTCAGAGCACCTTACTAAAAGGACCCCTAAATAAATTTGAATATTGGTCGCGTAGTTTCCAGGTTAGATCTCTTTGTCGTCCCCCCATGAACAGATGGAGAAACGGATATTAAATCAGCTATAGATAGTTGAGGAGATTCTATAATAAGCACTGTCCTTTGTTTTTTTCCCAGGTGATCTGGTAAAGCTAAATACGAGTGATCATCATGTCCACTTGCTATGTTTTTAAACATCTCTTTTTAGCTGTAGAGTCTGGACTCCAATTCGCTGGTGCTGTACTTCAGCACCAGGTAGTGAAAGCCAAGCGCCTTCTGTTCCAAATAGGGAACAGGAGATTCTCAAATTTCAAGGTAAGTTCACACCGGTGGTGGTGGTGGTGGGGGGGGGGGGGGGGGGGGGGGGGAGAGGGGAGCAGCAGGGAGGAACAAGTTCAAAGTCATTTGCATAGGTAAAGTGTTTTCCCAGATTAATCGGCTCTCTGAATCGTGTCATTGCTTGATAAGGCTAAAATAATAGAGAATGACATGGGGACAGGGATCCATAGTAACTGCGGGGATGGGGACAGGGTGGGGACAGGTAGGGATGGGGACAGAGCCCACAGGGAATGGGGCGGGGATGGGGACAGAGCCCACGAGGACGGAGACAAACTTTGTCCCTGTGTCATTTTCTACTTTGAAGCCTGTTAATGAACTGGACTGTAATTTATGTTTGAGTGATGAAGACAATGATATTTTGATTTTTTGGAAAAACAAGCAAACATGCTGGTCACAACTAGCAAACTTTGCATGGGGATCTTGTACATTCTGATACCAGCACATCTTCTAAGAAGACATCTATTGCAAGAGGGACTGTGGAAGACAGGAGAGCTAGACTGAATCCTGAGATTGTTGACGACTTCTTATTCATCCACAGATTTAAAAATCACAACAGTGATACAGGGCATACAGAACTGGACATTTTAACAGGGTGGATTAGGATTCCTTGGGGTAGTAGAAATCAGCTATTGTTGGGGTTGGAAGGGTAGAGGGTGGTGGTGAGGAGGGTTATTATAGCTGCTCACTAACTATTTGTAATTTATAAACAACAGTTGCACAGCATATTGTTCCTTTTTATACTTTAATAAAAATATTTAAATATAAAATCATAATTGTTTGAGGCTTCTGCAGATGAGGACAAAGCCCATGAGGATGGAGAAGGGACAGGGACAGAACCTGTGGGGACAGGGCAGGGATGGAGACAGGGCCTGTGGGGACGGAGACAGGGCCTGCGAGGACGGGGCGGGGACGGAGACAGGGCCTGTGGGGGTGGTGACGGAGACAGGGCCTGCAGGGATGGGGACTGGGACAGGGCCTGTGGGATGAAGACAGAACCCACAGGGACAGGACGGGACGGGGCAGGGACAAACTTTGTCCCCATGTCATTCTCTATAATATATTGTATATAATTTGACAGAAAGGGCATAGGCATATTTTATTTGGAGACAGGAAAGTAGTGATAATGATAGAGTTTTCATGCATGCACTTATCTACTCACAGAAAAAGCAAGAAAATGCGATTGTGAGTATCTGGTATCACTAGAAAAGTATATTTATTTTCATTTTGAAGACTGGTGAAAAGTTTCTATAACAGGACCACCCAATTTAACTTCCTAATGGGTTGAACGCCAATCTGGATCTACCATAGGAGCTTACCTGGCGGTGATCGGGCAGTGCCGCATGCTGCCCGGTTACTGCCGGGTTAGCGCGGGAGCCCTTGCTGTCACCTCAGTGGGTGATGGTAAGTGCTTCCCCCCGAAATGGCCGCACAGCAAGTGGTTCATTTACCGCATGGCCATTTCTTTTCCAGCGGTAAAAGGGAGCCTCAGCGAGTGTCAAAAACATGCACTGATGCTAGCGCAGGCCCCCTTTTACCACAGCTTAGTAAAAGGACCCCTAAGTGCTGTAGTGCTGCATGAAAGTGGCATAGCAAAAAATTCAAGGGGGGTGTATACATGAGTGGAACATGAGCAGTACATGGGTGGGGCTGCTACTTATAAGTGTAACTTACATAAGAACATAAGAGTAGCCATACTAGGTCAGACCAATGGTCCATCTAGCCCAGTATCCTATTTTCCAAACAGTGGCCAAGCCAGGTCACAAGTACCTGGCAAAAACCCAAATAGTAGCAACATTCCATGTAGAACCCCAAAGAACAGCAAGATTCTGGAATCCTAAAGAATGACAAGGTTCCATGCAGAATCTCTAAGAGTAGCAACATTCCATGCAGAACCCCAAAGAATAGCAAGATTCTGGAATCCTAAAGAGTGACAAGATTCCATGCAGATTCTCAGAATAGGAACACTCCATACTACAAATCCCAGGGCAAGCAGTTGCTTCCCATGTCTGTCTCAATAGCAGACTATGCACTTTCCCTCCAGGAATATGTCCAATTTTTAAACCCAGATACACTAACTGCTGTTACCACATCCTCCGGCAAAGAGTTCCAGAGCTTAACTATTCGTTGAGTGAAAAAATATTTCCTCCTATTTGTTTTAAACATATTACCATGTAACTTCTTTGAGTGCCCCTAGTCTTTGTACTTTTGGAATGAGTAAAAAATCGATTTATTTCTACTCGTTCTACAGCACTCACAAGCAGATGATCAAAAGCCCCGCACTGTTCCAAACAGCGCTCCAAAATAGCGCTGGAACAGCACGGGGCTTTACCACACCAATGATCAGATATAATTGCATGCAAATTTAAGCACACAATTATCTCTGATCATGGGGTAAAAGTGCGGGAGAATTGTGCCTGAGCATGCGATCAGCACAATCCTCCCGCACTTGTATGACAGGTCTGGGCTGTCAAAAGCCCAAACCTGTCAAACACAGGGGCTGGAGGTCCATGGGACCACCAGGCCCAAACTACCCCTGCCCCGAGCAACGGTCCCCCCGATGATCCCCCCCCCAGGTTCAGGAAGGGCTGGAAATCCGGTGGGTCTCCAGCCCCCCCTAACTCCCCTCAACATGTCCAAACAGTCCCTGGTGGCCCAATGGGTGACCAAACCCCCACCCCTAGCAACAGGGGGACTGGAGGTCCACTGCACCGCCGGGCCCCCCCCGATGATACCCCCCCCTAGGTTCAGGGAGGGCTGGAGATCCGGTGGGTCTCCAGCCCCCCCAACCCCCAAGCAAAGGGTCCCTGGTGGTCCAGTGATCAATCCGCCCCCACTCCCTGTCTACCCACCCCTTCCCATCCCCCTCCCCCCTACCTTGTGGGTTGTAGGATGGAGGTAACCTGCCTCCCTCCTCTTCTTTCGATGCCCTAAAATGGCGGCGCCCAGCCCTGCCCAGTGTATCCTGGGATGCGCTGGGCGGGGCTACACACCATATAAGGGAGAAACTAGTTAAGTGCTATTTAATCGGCCAGGAGCCATTCCTGTCTAGTTAAATAGCGCTAAATATTGACCGGTATGTCTTTGTCTCAATGCGCACACTTTGAACATGTCCCCCCATAAAGTGATGGAGGGGACAGGACTGGGAAATAATTGGAGTAGACTAAGATGGGGACCAGATTTAAATTGCAATCAAATGCAGGGGGGGGGGGGGGGAAAGAAGAAAATACTATGCTGGCCAGTTTTCAAAAAGCTGTTTAACCATACAAATGCAAATGTTTAAAATACCAGCATTTAAACTGGGAGATGAGGATGACAGTAGGAAGCAGGGACATTCAGGAAGTCACCCCAGCAAAAGCATGGCGATGGATGGAATAATCTCAGGAAACAAATAGGCAGATTGTCCACAAGGGGCAGACCGGCAGGGAAAAGTGAGCAGACCAGAAAAAAGATTATATAGTCCAACATACAGTCCAAAGAAGCAATTTTATTGAACAACAGCAGTGGAGGGGTAAAAACTGCACCCAACTTAGCTATGTTTCATCCTTCTGGGCTGCGTCAGGAGCCTAAAATATCAGATGGTGAACCATAAAAACTTGAAAGCTGGTAAAAATATTTCCCTCCGTCAGCCAACAGTCTGATAAAGGCGATGGAACTCCTCTCATATGAGGAATGGCTTAAGAGGTTAGGGCTCTTCAACTTGGAAAACAGATAGCTGGGGGGAGGGGGGATATGATAGAGATCTACAAAATCCAGACTGGTGTAGAAAGGGTTAATGTAAATCAATTGTTTATTCTTTCAAAAAATACAAAGACTAGGAGACCCTCAATGAAGTTACATGGAAATGCTTTAAAAATAAATAGGAGGAAATATTTTTTCACTCAACAGATAAGCTCTGAGGATTGCCAGAGGATGTGATAACAGCAGCTAGCATATCTGGGTTTAAAAAAGGTTTGGACAAGTTTCTGGAGGAAAAGTCCATAGTCTGCTATTGAGACAGACATGAGAATCAACTGCTTGCCCTGGAATTTGTAGTATGGAGTGTTGCAACGATTTGGGTTTCTGCCAGGTACTTGTGACCTGGCTTGGCCACTGTTTGGAAAACAGGATTCTGGGCTAGATGGACCATTGGTCTGACTCAGCATGGCTACTCTTATGTTCTTATCACAAGTTTGACAATAATCAGCTATAGCTCAAGATACTCCCGGCTAGTAGAAGTTCTGTGTCAATCTAGTGTGTGTGCGTGTCACCCCCTGATGTCCTGCCAGTGGAATGTCATGTGCTATCTGTAAGAGTTTTTTCTCTGTATGCTTTGGGCACTCTCACTCTCTGTCCTATGTGAACATCCATAACTGGATGGGTCTCTGCTGGTGACTCTTAAGGTCAACAGTCTGCTTAATAGGTATGTCAGTTAAGTCAGGCTGTTCCATACTCACGGCCCCAGTCACCTCAGGAGTGCCTCCTCCTGTCGCTTGGTCAGCTGGTTCTACCTGGACTGGCTCAGGATCTGGAACTGGAGAGGGGATCTCTGCTGCATCTGCTTGCTGAGCCACTCGGGCCTGACTACAGGCCACCATAGCGGAAATGCTGACTCCATTATCGGTAATGTTCATTGGACCCATGTCGGTCCCACACAGCATCAGTACCGGCATGTTTTTCATTATTCCTACTTCTCTGTATCCAGGCTTGGTACCCCAATCCAGGAATACTCGAGCAATGGGTACAGTCTCTCTGGATCCATTAGCTAACACTACCTCTGCAGTGTGCCCTGGAAGAATAGCATCTTGTGGCACTAGCTCTGGTCATAATAAAGTCATGTTAGAGCCAGTGTCCACAAGCCCAGCCACCTGGTCTGATTCACAGTTACTGGGGTGCTGTAGTGTTGTGAAAACCCATCTGCTTCCTTGCATAATGAACAACCAGTAACTGTCTGTGCTGCGGCAACTGTGTGAGCCTCCTTTGTGGAACTGGAGCTACCCATGAAAGCCGCCAGCTTTGTTGCTGGAACTGAAATGCTTTTTAGTGCAGGCTTGGGATTATCTGGGCAATCTACTTTGAAATGTCCTGTACACACTGATAACAAGGACACTACTTTATACTAAATTAAAAATAAAATTCATTTTCCTACCTTTGTTGTCTGGCCGTTCACTGTTTCTAATTGTGTTGGTCTCAGTCTCTTGTTTCTTCTTTCCTCGATCTTAACTCTCCCCCCTTTCCATCCAGCATCTACCCCCTCTCTCTCCCCTTTCCATCCATCACCTGCCCCCCTCTTTCCCCTTTCCATCCAGTGTCTGCCCCCTCTCTTCCCCCTTTCCATCCAGCGTCTATTTTTTTCATCCATGTATAGTTTTTCTCCTCTTTTCCCTTTCTCTCATCTCAGTCAGTATGCATCTCCTTTCTCTTTCTTCTCTCCCCTCCATCCATATGCATCTCCTTCCTCTCACTTCCCTCTCCTCCATCCATGCCCAGCATTTTTCCTCTACTCCCTCCATCTATATCCAGCATTTCTCCTCTCTCTTCACCCCTCCATCCATGTTCATCTCACTTCCTCTCTCTTCCCTCCCCTCCATCCATGTCCAACATTTCTTTTCTCTCCCCTCCATCCATGTGCATCTCTTCCTTTCTCTTCCCTCCCCCCTCCATCCATGTCCAGCATTTGTCATCTCCCCTCCATGTGTATCTACTTCCTCTGTCTTCCCGCCACTCCATGTCCAGTCCAGTCCAGCATTTTTCCTTTCACCCCTGCCCTCCATCCATGTGCATCTCCTTCCTGTCTTCCCTCTCCTCCATACATGTCCAGCATTTCTCCTGCGCTCCCCTCCATCCATGTACAGCAACTCTTCTCTTTCCCCTGCCCTCCCCTCCATCCATCCATGTCCAACAAGTCTCATCTCTCCCCTGCCCTCTCCTCCATGTCAAGCGATTTCTCCTCTATCCCCTCCCCTCCCATCCATGTCCAGCAATTTCTTCTCTCTTGCCCTCCCCTCCATGTCCAGTAACTCGCCCCAAACACCACCTGCCCCCCCTTTCAGCCCCCCCTGTTCCGCTTCTAGTGTTATCAAACTGGAGAGCAGTCAGGGGGCGACTCTGAGGGTCAAGCTTGATAGAGAAAAAGGCATTGGACAAATCTATGGTTGAATGGTATTTTTGGAGGGTGATGCTGTTTAACAGGGTAGTTGGATTTTCCACATTGGGGAAAATTGGGGTCACAACATCATTTAAGGCGCGCAAATCTTGGACTATGCACCATTGGCCAGGTTCCTTCTTTTTAACCGGGAACAATGGGGTGTTATATGGGGAGTGACACTTTTCAATTATGCCCTGCTGCAGTAGGGAACATAAGAACATAAGCACCGCCATACTGGGAAAAGACCAAGGGTCTATAAAGCCCAGCATCCTGTCTCCAACAGTGGCCAATCCAGGCCTGAAGAACCTGGCAAAACCCCAAAAACAAAACAAAAATTTAAATTAATAATGTTCAATGGACTTTTCCGAAAAATTGAACCAAATTATAATAAAAATCAATATTTAATAATTTTCAAACAAATGATAGTAAAACAATCACACACTAAAAGTGGCATTGCATTTCACATTCATCCATGTTTTGATTGATATTATATCACTAATTCATACTTTACCATGCTTTGTGTATATTCATGCATTGTTTTGATATTACTGTGATTTTCATTGATATTACATATATTATATTTGTTTTAAATCTACCACATTCTAGCTTCATCTTATGTCCCCTGGTTCTATTATTGTTTGAAAGTGTAAACAAAAGCTTCACATCTGTCTGCTCCATTCCACTCATTATCTTGTAGACTTCTATCATATCACCCCTCAGCCGCCTCTTCTCCAAGCTGAAGAGCCCTAACCGTCTTAGCCTTTCCTCATAGGGAAGTCCTCCCATCCCTTTTACCATTTTTGTCGCCCTTCTCTGCACCTTCTCCAATTCCTTTATATGTTTTTTGAGGTGCAGTGATCAGAACTGAACACAATACTTGAGGTGCAGTCTCACCATGGAGCGATACAACTGCATTATAACATCCGCGTGTTTGTTTTCCATCCCTTTCCTAATAATACTCAACATTCTGTGCACCTTAGCCGCCGCAGCACACTGAGCAGAAGTTTTCAACGTCTTATCCACGATGACTCCCAGATCCCTTTCTAGGTCTGTAACTCATAACGTGGAACCTTGCATGACATAGCTGTAATTCGGGTTCCTTTGTCTCACATGCATCACTTTGCACTTGTCAACACTGAACATCTGCCATTTGGACACCCAATCTCTTAGTCTTGCGAGGTCCTCCTGTAATCTTTCACACTCCTCCTGCAACTTGTCGACCCTGAATAACTTTGTGTCATCTGCGAATTTAATTACCTCACTAGTTACTCCCATCTCTAAGTCATTTATAAATATATTAAAAAGCAGCGGTCCCAGCACAGACCCCTGAGGGACCCCACTAACTACCCTTCTCCATTGAGAATACTGGCCATTCAACCCTACTCTCTGCTTCCTATCTTTCAACCAGCTCTTAATCCATAGTAATACCCTACCTCCAATCCCATGACTCTCCAGTTTCCTCTGGAGTCTTTCATGAGGCACTTTGTCAAACACCTTCTGAAAATCCAGTTACACAATATCTACCGGCTCCCCATTGTCCACATGTTTGTTCACCCCCCTCAAAACAATGCAGTAGATTGGTGAGGCAAGACCTCCCTTCACTAAATCCATGCTGACTTTGTCTCATGAGCCCAATTAATCTGTTCTTGGGCACCAGCTATAACTTCAGGTTTCAAAGGGTACTGAGAGATCTTGGGACCTTTGCATTTAGGCAAAAGCTGGATGTGGTGTGAACGATTAACCACATCACCATAAGGTGAGGAGGGGGATGCCCACAGGTAATCGGGTAACTTGCTAAGGGTGTCAGTTATCTGTTGATCAACGTAGGATGTAACTGCCATCAACAGAGAATTATTGACAATGGGAGTAGACAAATCAAAGTGAATTTGAAGCTTGAACAAAGTCAAAAGGTCCCTGCTGAGTAGATTAACAGCTAAACAAAAATAATGATCCCACAGTCAATCTCTGGTAAAAATCACAATATCAAATATCCAAAGAACCAGAGAGTCATAGAAACGGAGTAGAATATAGATGGAAAAGAGGATCAACCCGTCACTCTCACAATTTATAACAAAATATATTTTTTTTGTGTGAATGGAGACTTCTCAAAGTGTAAACTCACCCAAACAAGACCACACCGAAGTGATTTATGTCTCTAAGGGTGGACAAGCTTCTCGATCATAGAACCTCTCAGTGGTTTAATTTTTTGTGTATAAACAAAACCACATAACTGTGCTCTCTTCAACCAAAAAGTGAATAACTTGATTTGAAAATTTTTTAAAGTTATCCTAAAGTGTCTAAGTTGATCAATTCCATCTATAACTCCATTTCTCCTCCTCTGTATTTTTCAAAAATTTGAGGCCACTTTTAAGCCTTCAATGTTTATAATACCAACAAGGCACTTATCATTTTGTAGCAAACCGTTCCCCTTCTGGGTGTTCAATAAATCCAATTTGATCTTCAAATATTACACTCCAGCGGGGCAAGATGTAATAGTTGCTTAATCCTTGTCCTTTCCAAATTCTGTAATTCCTTGTGAGGACTCCTCCAGGAATTTAGTTGTCCTCACTTCAAAGCACTGCCTGCACTCTGCACTTCCTCAGGAACTCAAATATGATATAAACAAAAATTAAGAAAAGGAACGCTTCCTCTGCCGCATTGTAGATTAACAGGGCATACGGGTGCATATAACAGCGAGGCGGATAATTGCTGATCCGCAAATTGTATGGGCAGTGGTTGCAACAGAGGAGTGCCCATAGGGACACCGTTGAAACCAGTAGTGGTAATATTTTCATGGGATAATTTGAGATGCTTTTTCAGTTTCAGGGGAGCATTAGCCAGGTTAGAGCGAGAAGCGCCCGTGTCAATAAGGAAGGGAACAGGCACACCACAGATAAGCAGTGTGATCATGGGGTCATTGTATCCCGCTTGGGTACGGACCACGCCTAGTCACTGAGAGTGACGTTGATCAGGGCTGGGGGAAAATGGCGTTGGGTGTTTCTAGGAAAGCGTTGTGGTGGTTGGTTGTATTTGGGAGCAAAGTGTCCAACCTGATGGCAATGCCAGTACTCAACGTTAGAGCAGTGATTAGGACTAGGTTGAGTGGAGTTATTTTGTGGTTGTCTATAGGAACTAGAGGGACCTCTCTGTACCTGTCTTCCCCGGGAGTTGGGGAACTCATCTCGGGAGTCATATCGGTATGGCCTGGGATTGGAAGATCTGGCATTATTCTTACGATTGCCAGAATACATAGTAAGGCTGCAAGGATCGTGTTTTCCGCAAAAGGGAAAATCAGAACACTCGGGAGGGCAGTTAGTGAAGGGGTCTTGCACCTCGGGGGAAGGACTAGAAGTAGAAGATGGTGATGAGCAGAGATCTGAGTAGGAACAAGGGGTTGCAGGGTAAACGGGTGATGACATTGGAGAACTAGAGGTGGAAGAGGAAGAGCCGGGTGGTGAAACCTTCTCATCCTTCAATTTAGCAATCTGCATAGTCATGAGATAGGTGCGTAAGGCACATTCTTTGTGGTCTTCATTTTGTTTATTTTTAACAAAAAGTCTGCAGTGGTGCAGAATGTGGTCCTTCATTTCAGGCCACAACTTGTGGGGGAGACCCACAGTATTGTCAAGGCCTTCTTTGACTTTGGACGGTAAATTCTCCTTTAGGAGGTGGTAGAATACAGGAAGAGCATTTTTAGAATCAAATCTCTCTTCTGTCTCAACTCTGTATAGTTGTTGCATGTGAAGCATGTATGTCTCGATAGATTCCGTGTCTGGTACCCATCGCTGGGAAGTGAGGACTGAGAAGTCCTTATGTGGAGGGAAAGCTGTACATATAGCAGCAAACAGTGGCCCTCAATGGTAGTAAGAGGGTTACCATCAAATGAGAAATCAGTCATAAATTTGGCATAGCCGGCTTGTGTGAACAAATTGCCAAGATTAGCATGTGGGGTACGACCAAGCAAAGCCTTAATGTCACCCACAGCAAGGGTGGTACCTAGCGTGGATTCTTGAAACTTTCGAATCCATTTGTTACCCCCATCGGTAATATCGGGAAGCTGTTGTACCAGACTGTTGAGCTCAACAGCCGAATATGGGGTATATTCAGTATGAGGGTTGCCACCAGACATCTTGTGGAGCAATGGCATGACATTAATGGCATCAGGGGCACTAGGGGCAGTGATAGCAGTAACAGGGAACTGATTTTCATATTTCTTCCATTTCCGGAGACCCTGCATCAAATAGTGTTTGATCGTGGGAGTCCAGGAAGGGTCAGGGCGAGAGAAAATAAGTTCATGAGCCAACTGTAATTTGTCAATGGCAAGGGAACCATGGAGGTGAAAAAAGTCAGACTGTGGCTGGAGAGCCGCTGACCAACCTAATAGGTCAGAAGCCCACGGTTGGGCATAAAACCAGGAATTTTCCTGTAAGGCAACATATTCATCAGTTGTTGAAGGAGTAGAATTAATGGGAAACTGAGGTGAAGGAGTGACGACCGCCAGACTGTAGAGAGAAGGAACATGAGGGATTTTGGATCTTATAAAGTTCGCGATGCAGGGGTTTTGCGATCTGGAACGCACAGAATCTTGTAAGGCATCAAGTCCATGTGAGATACTAACAATCTTGTTTTGCACGTCCTGAAGGGAAGGAGGGCAAGGGGGATCCAGATCCACTGTAGGATCTTTTAGTATTGGGGTGTGGTCTAACTTCAGGTTATCCGCACAACACAGATCCCTTGGGACCAGGTGTCAGGATTCTTGAAAGTGTTCAATATCTTTGTAGATATCCACAAGTTTATTATGCACAGTGTGAAGGGATGATAAATAGGGATTAGGATCATCAGAAGGACAAGTCTGTATCAGGGTGCGATCTGACTGTAAGGGGGGGCGCAACGTTAGAGGCAAGCTGCTGCATAGGTGAAGGTTCATTATAGGTAACAAGCCTCCCAAGGTGGTGCAGACCTCGTTTAATGGATTGCAGAGCGTCCTCAGATGGAAGCCTGAGAAATTCAAGATCTTCTTCTGACGGTATAGGGGGAGGAGAAATGGTAGGGCGAGGATGGGCACACAGGCGGGGCCAATCTAGAGAGGCACGGGCGTTATTGCCTGGTGGGGGCTGGTCTGCTGGTAAGGCAGTAGAAACAGGATTGCAGGAAGAGACAGGGAGAGCGGGGGGGGGGGGGGGGGGGGGGTTGAGAAACATTCTGAACCCAAAGGCAGGATACTGGGGTCAGGTTGCAGAAGAAATGATTTCATTGGTTGCAAGTCTGGGAGAGAGGGAAAATGTGGTGTGGCAGTTGGAGTATGCTCTGTCTTAGGCAGATGTTGAAACCCTGGATCGGGGACATTAGGGAGAGCCATATTAGGCACGCTGGGCTTTTGATTGGAGGGGACAGGAGTGAGATGGGGGATAGAGGGAATACAAGGCTCCCAATTAGAGGGAACAGGTGACAGATCAACTGTGCTGGAAATCTGGACAGAAGTAGGTCTGTCAAGAGTAAGAGAACGTACCGGTAAAGGGGTGGCAACCGGTTTCAGGTCTAAAAGCAGTGGCTCAGTGGTCAGTTTCCGGTCACAGTAACCCACAGGAATGGTGGTATAGCCAACTGCGGTGCCGCAGGTTAGCAATTTATTAGAATGTGAGGAAAGCGCAGTCTCATATGGAGGAGGCGCTATGGGAGTGGTCGCTTCCAGAGGTGGAGGCGAATGGATCAGGGAGTCGGGCAGGGATTTGGGGTCAAATTCCTTGTCTCCGATAAGGATCCATTTGTTAATTGCTTCAAGATGCTTATCTTGTGATTTCCCTGTTTTGTGGGAATCGTTATAAGCAATTAAGGCACGCAACTTAGAAAGTTCAAAGGAGCCAGAGACAGGCCACTTAAGGCCCTTGTCATTTTTACTCCAATTCTTAAACCATTTCTCACAGATGCGCATGAGTTCTTTTTTCTCAGAAGGGAAGAATTTTAAAACGGTGTCTAGGGGAGTGGACATGGTAGTGAAAATCAAAGGCACCAGGTGTATGGAATGTGGGAAAATAAAACAGTAGTAGAAGGAAACAGTGTCACAATTAGAGAAATATTCAAGGAATTACAACAGTACTTCGGTAATACCTAAAACATGCATCAAAACACAATAGAAATTTTGTATAAAGTATATACTCATAAGTCTTCAGGGGAAATCCTTGATCCGGGAATCACTGGACCGTAGGATCCTCAAAAACAGGGAATTATTGGGGCGGGAGTCATACACACTTGACCGATAACCGGGAGTCAAACACACATCAACCGGTATATATAATACTCTTCAGGGGTGATCCTCCAAAGCCGGGAGTTATACATACATCAACCAGTATCCGGGAGTCATACGCACTCAACCGGGGAGCTTACAACGGGAGTGTACAGATACCCCCAAATATTCAGACGTCCTGCGAGAGAGCCTGAATAGAAGAGTGCTTGTCCACGGGGCTCGCAGAGGGCCTCTCGCCCGCCGGGACAAAAACCAATACAATTATAAGTTTAATGGGAACAGTTGTACTCCAGTTCTAAACCCAACTCGTTAAAGAGGGCGTCTCCTAATTAATATCATTACTGGGAGCCATTATAAGAAACTTGGCAGGACAACCTATAAAACCCAAATCATATATGTGAGAAAAAGGTTTGGGCAATTTAGGGGCAAGGACAAGGTCTAAAATGAGGTGTCCTAGAGACCAAAATTAACAGGATAAGGAGCAATGAAAAACTCAAAATAAAAATTTGAGTGCTCCTAAGTGGAGGGAGAATAACCTAACAATAAAACCAAAGTAAAGGTTTGAGACCAAAAAAGGCCTAGTAGATTTGTAGTTGCAGCAGAAAATCAGCTGCTAAATTTTAAGCTGCAAGTACAAAACCATAACAAGACAAGAAAAGGATTGATGAGCTGTTAAAAATAAGAGGATTGCCAAGTTGGGAAATCCCCAGTTGTTAAACAGCAGAATTCCCCTCTGTCAGTAGTCAGTGGTCACCAAATTATGTATATTTTAGAGTGTAATTATCCCTCCCAGTGATGTGGGCCAGCCACGATAATGCAGGGATGGATAAAACACCCAAGGCTGCATAAGTTGGTTCATTATGACGGGGAATAATATTTAATTCTCTGTGATAACTAGACTCCTGTTTCTTCAGAGCAGTGCACTCACTCTGAGTAATACAGAAACCAAATAATCAGAAGAAAACAGTAAATATGAGAAATCACCTCTTAAAGTTTATTTATATACTCACCAGAATATATCATACAGAGAGTATTGCAAGCTCAATCAAAAGACATGAATCATTTCATTTCTCATAGGGAGTACAGCAGTGATACAAACAGGTGTCACTTGTTACTGAAATCTCAAATGACTGTCCAAGCTGTCAGCTTATATACCCTTTTAAGTCCTCTCTTTTACATTAGTTTCTATTAATTACAATTAGCAAAAAATATCTGTAACACATGTTAGTTTCGACCGCAGTGACTAGGCTGTCCTAGTTTCAACTATGATGACTATTCTGTCCTCCAAATTTCAGCCCCCCTTTCTCAAACTTCTGGTTTCTTGCACCTGGCTAACTACTCATCCATGACTTGCAAGATATCTTTGACCACTGCATCTCATTATGCCCCTGTACATCTGGCATTTTTACTTCAGCTCAGCTCTTTTTGCAAACTTGCCAAGTTTCACTCATCCTTTCAGGCTGTCACAATCCTGTGCAATTCTGTGTTGCACTAATTCTTAGGTTAGAGACAGTTTATGATTTTAGGCCTATTTGGCTGCTATAAGCCTCGTGACCTGTTTTTCCCAGAAGGCAAGTAATGACAATATTCTACAGTGGAAAGAGGCGGTCACTAAACTAGGTTCCAGCTTGGCCTCCTTCACTGGATTTCCTGAGATCACTGGTTTTCCTGTAGATAGTCATAGATGGTGTTTTTATTTATTTGATGGCATTAAACTGAATATGACTCACTCAAAGCTCCTGAATTAATCTACCATCTTCCTGATTACATCACTTTCCCCTTCCACTTTAATACACATTGGGAAGTGCCAATTGCTGACATCACTGCCGAGGTCAAGTAAGATCAAAACAGCTTCTACACTTCTTTCTGGTTTAGATTGTACACCTGTCTTTTTAGATTGTAAGCTCCTTGAGCAGGGACTGTCCTTCCATGTTAAATTGTACAGCGCTGCGTAACCCTAGTAGCGATTTAGAAATGTTAAGTAGTAGTAGTAGTAATAATGATGTCACCATCAGAGGTAGCTATTCCTCGGTCCCTTCCTCCAAAGAGAGAAAGTCACTGGCCTCTTTTCTCTGGGATCATTTTCAAAGTGGAAAATTCTCTGATATGTGTGATCTGTGTACTCAATTTTAAAATGATCTCCTAAATGTTAATACCCAGGCTACAAGGTGTCGCTGGTGTAACATGGCAGAGAATACTTCCTCTCCAGCAATTGTGAATGCTGCCTCTAGAGCAGTGATTTTTAACATTTTTCATCAGTTTTTTTAAGGATTATATATGTTATCATTTAACAAAGAGCATTAGATTGTGTTTAAAGTTCAATAATTACATTTTTAATCATTCTGTCATCTTCATAGTTGAATATTTTTTATTGAAGATGCAAACTGGCAAAAGGGAAACAAAACACTTCAAAGATAATGAAATTAACCAGAAATAACATTCAAAAACACGGAAGGCACCATTCAAAAAATATTCAGATTCTCATATCTTCTAAACCATAGCAAAATAAAACCCTCCATTACTAAATACATTGTGAAAAAAATACAAAACCTGAAAGAAATCCTAACACACATGTACAAATGTGTCATACGACAGTAGCAATAATTCCTTTGATTCAAATAGCAAGAACCCTACATATGAATAGGCAGCACTACAAATATTACACTGGGCCCAAAAACACCAATACACCTCCTTCTACTGGTAAAACAGAACAAGTAGGACAACTACAGATCTGAAATAAAAAACAAAAACAAGAGGCACTGATTTGCCTACTGAGATACGAACAAAGTAAAAAAGAAGTAGTTTATTAAACAGTTACCCGACAAGGCCACGTTTCGCCCTCAGGCTGCGTCAGGGTTAAAAGAACTACAAAATAAAACATCAGAACATATATATATATATAGTAAGCTTCATATAAAATATACAATATTCCTTAAAACTTAAAAAAAATGAATAAATAATGGGTATCATTAAAACTAATACATTTGGCTCCTAAAACCATAAAATTATTACAAATCATAGTCAAATCATCACTTTAACAAAAAAGTAATCATAAATTAATAAAAACAGAAATACCGTCCACCTTGCCAGGATGAGCAGGTAGACGCAGAAATGAAAAAAGAAATCAGAGACGCAAACAAAATGGGCAATGTGATAATAATGGGTGACTTCAATTATCCAAATATAGACTGGGTAAATGTAACATCGGGACACGCTAGAGAGGTACAATTCCTTGATGAAATCAAGGACAACTTTATGGAGCAGCTGGTGCAGGAGCTGACGAGAGAAGGAAAAATTCTAGACTTGGTCCTTAGTGGAGCGCAAGATCTGGTGAGGGATGTTATGGTACTGGGGCCGCTTGATAACAGTGATCATAATATGATCAGTTTTGATATCAACCTTGAAGTAACTATACACAAGAAGTCAAATCCTTAGCGTTTAACTTTAAAAAAGGAGACTATGATAAAATGAGAAGAACGGTTAAAAAAAAACTTAGGGGGACAACTGAGAGGGTAAAAACTGTACAACAGGCATGGACACTGTTCAAAAATACCATCCAAGAGGCTCAGGCCAAACATATTCCGCGAATTAGAAAAGAAAGACGGAAGTCCAAAAGACAGCCGGCATGGTTGAAAAGTGAGGTGAAGGAAGCTATTAGGGCTAAAAGAAACGCCTTCAGAAAATGGAAGAAGGAACCGTCTGAAAATAACAAGAAGCAGCATAAGGAGTGTCAAAGCAAATGCAGGGCACAGATAAAGAAGGCCAAGAGGGATTACAAAAAAAAGGATAGCATTAGAGGCAAAAAAACATAGCACAATTTTTTTCTGGTATATTAAAAGTAGGAAGCAGGCAAAAGAATCGGTTGGGCCACTGGATGACCGAGGGGTAAAAGGGGCGATGAAGGGAAGATAAAGATGTAGCGGAGAGATTGAATGAATTCTTTGCTTCGGTCTTCATCGAGGAAGATTTGGGTGGGATACCGGTGTTGGAAATGGTATTTCAAGCGGACGAGTCGGAGAAACTTACTGACTTCACGGTAAACTTGGAGGATGTAATGGGGCAGTTCAGCAAACTGAAGAGTAGCAAATCTCCTGGACCAGATGGTATTCATCCTAGAGTACTGATAGAACTGAAAAATGAGCTTGCGGAGCTACTGTTAGTGATATGCAATTTATCCTTAAAATCAAGCGTGGTACCGGAAGATTGGAGGGTGGCCAATGTAACGCGATTTTTTAAAAAGGTTCTAGGGGAGATCCGGGAAATTATAGACCGGTGAGTCTGACGTTGGTGCCGGGGAAAATGGTAGAGGCTATTATCAAAAACAAAATTACAGAGCACATCCAAGGGCATGGATTACTGAGACCAAGTCAGCACGGCTTTTGTGTGGGGAAATCTTGCCTGACCAATTTGCTTCAATTCTTTGAAGGAGTAAACAAACATGTGGACAAAGGTCGAGGCGGTTGATATTGTGTATCTGGATTTTCAAAAGGCGTTTGACAAGGTACCTCATGAAAGGCTACAGAGGAAATTGGAGGGTCATGGGATAGGAGGAAACGTCCTATTGTGGATTAAAAACTGGTTGAAGGATAGGAAACAGAGTGGGGTTAAATGGGCAGTATTCACAATGGAGAAGGGTAGTTAGTGGGGTTCCTCAGGGGTCTGTGCTAGGACCATTGCTTTTTAATATATTTATAAATGATTTAGAGATGGGAGTACCTAGCGAGGTAATTAAATTTGCTGATGACACAAAGTTATTCAACGTCGTTAACTTGCGACAGGATTGCGAAAAATTACAAGAGGACCTTACAAGACTGGGAGACTGGGCAGCTAAATGGCAGATGACGTTTAATGTGAGCAAGTGCAAGGTGATACATGTGGGAAAAAAGAACCCGAATTATAGCTACATCATGCAAAGTTCCATGTTAGGAGTTACGGACCAAGAAAGAGATCTGGGTGTCGTCGTCGATAATACACTGAAACCTTCTGCTCAGTGTGCTGGTGCGGCTAGGAAAGCAAATAGAATGTTGGGTATTATTAGGAAAGGTATGGAAAACAGGTGTGAGGATGTTATAATGCCGTTGTATCGCTCCATGGTGCGACCGCACCTTGAGTATTGTGTTCAATTCTGGTAGCCGCATCTCAAGAAAGATATAGAGGCATATTTTCAAAGCACTTTGGGAGGCTAAGTTCCATAGGTTTCTATGGAACTTTGGGAGGCTAAGTGCTTTGAAAATGAGCCCCATAGTAGAATTGGAAAAGGTGCAGCGAAGGGCGACTAAAATGATAGCGGGAATGGGACGACTTCCATATGAAGAAAGATTAAGGAGGCTAGGGCTTTTCAGCTTGGAGAAGAGACGGCTGAGGGGAGACATGATAGAGGTATATAAAATAATGAGTGGAGTGGACCAGGTGGATGCGAAGCGTCTGTTCACGCTTTCCAAAAATACTAGGACTAGGGGGCATACGATGAAACTACAGTGTAGTAAATTTAAAACAAATTTTTTATCTATGTTGTTTGTTTTCTTTTGCCGGGTTGGGAGGGGAACTTGGGATAACTGTTACTAGACTGCACAAATATGGAAGTTTACTGGGTAATATTACCTACTTTGAGGGAGAGTCTTCTTATGCGCCATATAGGCTTTCAAGGATTTCAAACCTACTTCAATCATTACTTGTAAAGAGATTGCTGCTTCTTAAATGTTTGTAAGTTATTTTCTCTCCTAATTCTTAATAAAGACTTCCTTCAATTAAAAAAAAAATTCTCCCTCTTTGGGTGTCAATAAGGGAATCTATTTGCGCCTTCAAATTAATTGTTGGATCTGTTGATAGTGGTTTATAACAATTTTTGTCATCTAATTGTCTTCTGATTTCCTTAATATATTGTTCTCTAAGTAATGCCACACTGGGAAAAGACCAAGGGTCCTTCGAGCCCAGCATCCTGTCCACGACAGCGGCCAATCCAGGCCAAGTGCACCTGGCAAGCTTCCCAAACGTACAAACATTCTATACATATTATTCCTGGAATTGTGGATTTTTCCCAAGTCCATTTAGTAGTGGTTTATGGACTTGTCCTTTAGGAAACCGTCTAACCCCTATTTAAACTCTGCCAAGCTAACCGCCTTAACCACATTCTCCGGCAACAAATTCTGGAGTAAACATTGCAAGGCTGGCACTGAAAACGGCAAAGGGGGCAGTCCTTCACACAGCCTAGCTGACGAAACATGCATGTCGGACATTTCAGAACCCCCAGTCTGATTATCTGTTAAGATAAGTACTCTACCGCTGAGGCGAAAACGGAAAAGATTATAATGAGTATGATGATGGTTTATGGGTGTGACAGTAGCACAATCAACAGCTAATCTCTATATGGGATGGTTTGAAAAGCATTTGCTGTGCGTGGGTCATTACTGCCCGGTTACCTCAAGAGACTTTACCACTAGGTCAATGGCTAGCGGGAAGGTCTCAGACCCAAAATGGATGCACGGCAATTTTCATTTTGTCACATGTCCATTTTTTAGCAAAACATTTAAACAGACATTTTTTGCAGGTGCGCTGAAAAATGATTCTGTGTGTGCCCAAAACACGCGTCTACACTACTGCAGGCTATTTTTCAGTGCATCTTAGTAATCGGACGCTTAAATGCCTTGGGAGGGTCAGGTGGGGGACCTAGATTCCTCAGAGAGGTTTTGTGCATGAATTAGATACTGTGGAAGATGTCAGATCATTGGATGTCAGGGAAAGGAGGTCAGAAGGACTGAGATATGTGCGTGGAGGTGTTTGGGAAAAAAACTTGTAATGCTGGTTTGGGGTGGAGATTAGGAACAACAATTTAAAAAAGCTGCTTCCATGTACATATGAAGTAGAGCTCTAAAAAAAAGCTTTTAAAAATTATTGCTCCTATGGAGACATGGAGAGACATAAACATGCAGCCCTCTGCATATGCTTACAAATATTTTGCAACAGCATTTGTGTTTGGCAAAACCTTTGTAAAATACAAGGAGATTTGTGTACATCCTGACCAGGACATTTCAATTGCAGTCTCCACATTATATTTAAAATGACCCTCCACATCAGAAAAAAAAGTCTGTTCTAAAAAAACAAGTGTTTTAAACAATGATTCAAAACATTATCTTCTTTTCACCTACAGAAATCTGAAGGACGCTCTGAACAAGAAATCACAGAAATTTCAACTGATGACCAGAACAATAGAGAGGATTTTCATAAGCGGCTTGCTGACTCTAACCGAAAGGAAAGTGGGACTCCAACTGATTACTGGGAGAAAATTCAAAACAATAAACTCAAAGATGATATCATTCATCAAAAAGAAGCCGCTCATGAAGAGAGCACTATGGGAAGTGCATGCCAGATGCTTTCAATCAGCTATGATGATGAACGTATGCAGTATTACATTGAAACAAATGCCAATATTTATTATCAGACTGACAGAGACAATTATCAGGAAGATACTGAATACATAATGAAATATCTGACGGATTCTCCAGAACAGGATAAAGCTTTGGAGAACAAATACATAGTAGGCATGCCTCCACTTGATTTAGAGAAAATCGCTATCCAAAGTTCTGAAGGACAAGATGTTACCACTATAATTCAAGGGGAGGGGAGCTATGATCAGAAAATTACAGAGGTCCTAATTAATGATCAGAATAAAATAGTGGATTACCATCAGAGACATGATAGCTCTTCCCAAAATGAAACTGAGACTCCAACGGAGCATCAGGAAAATATTCAAAATAATGAATTGAAAGATATTGTATATGAACAAAAAGAAGCTGCTCCTGAAGACAGCACTATGGGAAGTGCAAGTGACATGTTTTCAATCAGCTACAATGATGAGTGTATTCACTATTATAATGAAAAATATGCTACTAACTATTATCAGAATGAGCAATTCAATTACCGGGAAGATATTGAATACAACATGAAAGATCTGGGAGCTTCCCAGAAACAAGAGAAATCTTTGGACATGATATTCACCATGGGTTTATCTCCACTTGAATCACAGAAGACAACTGTCCAAATTTCTGAAGGACAAGACATTACCACAATTCAATTAGAGGGAAGCTCTGACCAAAAAATCACAGAAATTTCAATTCACGATCAAAACAAAATAGAAGATCTCCATAAGCAGCTTGGTGACTCTAACCGAAAGGAAAGTGGGACTCCAACTGATTACTGGAAGAATATTCAAATTAATAAACTCAAAGATGATATTATAAAACAAAAAGAAGCCGCTCATCAAGAGAGCACTATGGGAAGTGTATGCCAGATGCTTTC
This sequence comes from Microcaecilia unicolor, assembly GCF_901765095.1. Lineage (NCBI taxonomy): Eukaryota > Metazoa > Chordata > Amphibia > Gymnophiona > Siphonopidae > Microcaecilia > Microcaecilia unicolor. The sequence continues at coordinate 92,145,835 of NC_044042.1, read as the reverse complement.
AATCAGCTATGATGATGAACGTATGCAGTATTACATTGAAACAAATGCCAATATCTATTATCAGACTGACAGAGACAACTATCAGGAAGATACTGAATACGTACAGAAAGATCTGAGGGATTCCCAGGGACATGATAAAGCTTTGGGGAACAAATACGTAGTAGGCATGCCTTCACTTGAGTCACAGAAGAATGCTATCCCGTGTTCTGAAGGACAAGATGTTGCCACTGTAGCTCAAGAAGAGAAGAGCTCTGAGCAGAAATTCAAAGAGGCTCCAATTAATGTTCAGAATAAAATAGAAAATCTACATAAGAACCTTGGTGGTTCTCATGAAAAGGGAACTGGGACTGCAACACAGGAAGAGAAAAATAGTCAACAGAGTGAATTCAAAGATGCTATGAATCAACAAAAAGGGGCCGTGTATGAGGACAGCACTATACGAATTGCAAACAAGATGTTTTCAGTCAGCCATGAAGATGATTGTATCCGCTATTATAATGATAAATATGCCACTAAGTATTATCAGACTGAGCAATTCAATTACCAGGAAGACACTGAAAATAAACTGAAAGACCTGAGGGCCTCTGAGAGACAAGATGAAACCATGGAAAAAGAATTCACAATGGGTCTATCTTTACTTGAATCACAGAAGACAACTGTCCAAATTTCTGAAGGACAAGACATTACCACAATTCAATTAGAGGGAAGCTCTGACCAAAAAATCACAGAAATTTCAATTCACGATCAAAACAAAATAGAGGATCTCCATAAGCAGCTTGGTGACTCTAACCAAAAGGAAACTGGGACTCCAACTGATTACTGGGAGAATATTCAAAATAATAAACTCAAAGATGATATTATTCAACAAAAAGAAGCCGCTCATGAAGAGAGCACTATGGGAAGTGCATGCCAGATGCTTTCAATCAGCTATGATGATGAATGTATACAGTATTACATTGAAACAAATGCCAATATCTATTATCAGACTGACAGAGACAACTATCAGGAAGATACTGAATACATAATGAAAGATCTGAGGGATTCTCAGGGACAGGATAAAGCTTTGGAGAACAAATATATAGTAGGCATGCCTCCACTTGATTTAGAGAAGAACGCTATCCAAAGTTCTGAAGGACAAGATGTTACCACTATAATTCAAGGGGAGGGGAGCTATGATCAGAAAATTACAGAGGTCCTAATTAATGATCAGAATAAAATAGTGGAATACCATCAGAGACATGATAGCTCTTCTCAAAATGAAACTGAGACTCCAACGGAGCATCAGGAAAATATTCAAAATAATGAATTGAAAGATATTGTATATGAACAAAAAGAAGCTTCTTCAGAAGACAGCACTATGGGAAGTGCAAGTGACATGTTTTCAATCAGCTACGATGATGAGTGTATTCACTATTATAATGAAAAATATGCTACTAACTATTATCAGAATGAGCAATTCAATTACCGGGAAGATATTGAATACAACATGAAAGATCTGAAAGCTTCCCAGAAACAAGATAAATCTTTGGACATGATATTCACCATGGGTTTAACTCCCATTGAATCACAGAAGACAACTGTCCAAATTTCTGAAGGACAAGTCATTACCACAATTCAATTAAAGGGAAGCTCTGACCAAAAAATCACAGAAATTTCAATTCATGATCAAAACAAAATAGAGGATCTCCATAAGCAGCTTGGTGACTCTAACCAAAAGGAAACTTGGACTCCAACTGAGTACTGGGAGAATATTCAAAATAATAAACTCAAAGATGATATTATTCAACAAAAAGAAGCCGCTCATGAAGAGAGCACTATGGGAAGTGCATGCCAGATGCTTTCAATCAGCTATGATGACGAAAGTATACAGTATTATAATGAAAGAAATGTCAACGTCTATTATCAGACTGACAGAGACAACTATCAGGAAGATACTGAATACATACAGAAAGATCTGAGGGATTCTCAGGGACAGGATAAAGCTTTGGAGAACAAATATATAGTAGGCATGCCTCCACTTGATTTAGAGAAGAACGCTATCCAAAGTTCTGAAGGACAAGATGTTACCACTATAATTCAAGGGGAGGGGAGCTATGAACAGAAAATTACAGAGGTCCTAATTAATGATCAGAATAAAATAGTGGATTACTATCAGAGACATGATAGCTCTTCCCAATATGAAACTGAGATTCCAACGGAGCATCAGGAAAATATTCAAAATAATAAATTGAAAGATATTGTATATGAACAAAAAGAAGCTGCTCCTGAAGACAGCACTAAGGGAAGTGCAAGTGACATGTTTTCAATCAGCTACGATGATGAGTATATTCACTATTATAATGAAAAATATGCTACTAACTATTATCAGACTGAGCAATTCAATTACCGGGAAGATATTGAATACAACATGAGAGATATGAAAGCTTCCCAGAAACAAGATAAATCTTTGGACATGGGTTTATCTCCACTTGAATCACAGAAGACAACTGTCCAAATTTCTGAAGAACAAGACATTACCACAATTCATTTAGAGGGAAGCTCTGACCAAAAAATCACAGAAATTTCAATTCATGATCAAAACAAAATAGAAGATCTCCATAAGCAGGTTGGTGACTCTCACCAAAAGGAAACTGGGACTCCAACTGAGTACTGGGAGAATATTCAAAATAATAAACTCAAAGATGATCTTATTCAACAAAAAGAAGCCGCTCATGAAGAGAGCACTATAGGAAGTGCATGCCAGATGCTTTCAATCAGCTATGATGATGAACGTATGCAGTATTACATTGAAACAAATGCCAATATCTATTATCAGACTGACAGAGACAACTATCAGGAAGATACTGAATATATAATGAAAGATCTGAGGGATTCTCAGGGACAGGATAAAGCTTTGGAGAACAAATATATAGTAGGCATGCCTCCACTTGATTTAGAGAAAAATGCTATCCAAAGTTCTGAAGGACAAGATGTTACTACTATAGTTGATGGGGAGGGGAGCTATCAGCAGAAAATTACAGAGATCCTAATTAATGATCAGAATAACATAGTGGATTACCATGAGAGACATGATAGCTCTTCCCAAAATGAAACTGAGACTCCAACGGAGCATCAGGAAAATATTCAAAATATTGAATTGAAACATATTGTGTATGAACAAAAAGAAGCTGCTCCTGAAGACAGCACTATGGGAAGTGCAAGTGACATGTTTTCAATCAGGTATGATGATGAGGGTATTCACTATTATAATGAAAAATATGCTACTAACTATTATAAGACTGAGCAATTCAATTACCGGAAAGATATTGAATACAACATGAAAGATATGAAAGCTTCCCAGAAACAAGATAAATCTTTGGACATGATATTCACCATGGGTTTATCTCCACTTGAATCACAGAAGTCAACTGTCCAAATTTCTGAAGAACAAGACATTACCACAATTCAATTAGAGGGAAGCTCTGACCAAAAAATTACAGAAATTTCAATTCATGATCAAAACAAAATAGAGGATCTCCATAAGCAGCTTGGTGACTCTAACCAAAAGGAAACTGGGACTCCAACTGATTACTGGGAGAATATTCAAAATAATAAACTCAAAGATGATATTATTCAACAAAAAGAGGCCGCTCATGAAGAGAGCACTATGGGAAGTGCATGCCAGTTGCTTTCAATCAGCTATGATGATGAACGAATGCAGTATTACATTGAAACGAATGCCAATATCTATTATCAGACTGACAGAGACAACTATCAGGAAGATACTGAATACATACAGAAAGATCTGAGGGATTCACAGGGACATGATAAAGCTTTGGGGAACAAATACGTAGTAGGCATGCCTTCACTTGAGTCACAGAAGAATGCTATCCCGTATTCTGAAGGACAAGATGTTGCCACTGTAGCTCAAGAAGAGAAGAGCTCTGAGCAGAAATTCAAAGAGGCTCCAATTAATGTTCAGAATAAAATAGAAAATCTACATAAGAACTTTGGTGGTTCTCATGAAAAGGGAACTGGGACTGCAACACAGGAAGAGAAAAATAGTCAACAGAGTGAATTCAAAGATGCTATGAATCAACAAAAAGGGGCCGTGTATGAGGACAGCACTATACGAATTGCAAACAAGATGTTTTCAGTCAGCCATGAAGATGATTGTATTCGCTATTATAATGATAAATATGCCACTAAGTATTATCAGACTGAGCAATTCAATTACCAGGAAGACACTGAAAATAAACTGAAAGACCTGAGGGCCTCTGAGAGACAAGATGAAACCATGGGAAAAAAATTCACAATGGGTCTATCTTTACTTGAATCACAGAAGACAACTGTCCAAATTTCTGAAGGACAAGACATTACCACAATTCAATTAGAGGGAAGCTCTGACCAAAAAATCACAGAAATTTCAATTCACGATCAAAACAAAATAGAGGATCTCCATAAGCATCTTGGTGACTCTAACCAAAAGGAAACTGGGACTCCAACTGATTACTGGGAGAATATTCAAAATAATAAACTCAAAGATGATATTATTCAACAAAAAGAAGCCGCTCATGAAGAGAGCACTATGGGAAGTGCATGCCAGATGCTTTCAATCAGCTATGATGATGAATGTATACAGTATTACATTGAAACAAATGTCAATATCTATTATCAGACTGACAGAGACAACTATCAGGAAGATACTGAATACATAATGAAAGATCTGAGGGATTCTCAGGGACAGGATAAAGCTTTGGAGAACAAATATATAGTAGGCATGCCTCCACTTGATTTAGAGAAGAACGCTATCCAAAGTTCTGAAGGACAAGATGTTACCACTATAATTCAAGGGGAGGGGAGCTATGATCAGAAAATTACAGAGGTCCTAATTAATGATCAGAATAAAATAGTGGAATACCATCAGAGACATGATAGCTCTTCTCAAAATGAAACTGAGACTCCAACGGAGCATCAGGAAAATATTCAAAATAATGAATTGAAAGATATTGTATATGAACAAAAAGAAGCTTCTTCTGAAGACAGCACTATGGGAAGTGCAAGTGACATGTTTTCAATCAGCTACGATGATGAGTGTATTCACTATTATAATGAAAAATATGCTACTAACTATTATCAGAATGAACAATTCAATTACCGGGAAGATATTGAATACAACATGAAAGATCTGAAAGCTTCCCAGAAACAAGATAAATCTTTGGACATGATATTCACCATGGGTTTATCTCCACTTGAATCACAGAAGACAACTGTCCAAATTTCTGAAGGACAAGACATTACCACAATTCAATTAGAGGGAAGCTCTGACCAAAAAATCACAGAAATTTCAATTCACGATCAAAACAAAATAGAAGATCTCCATAAGCAGCTTGGTGACTCTAACCGAAAGGAAAGTGGGACTCCAACTGATTACTGGAAGAATATTCAAATTAATAAACTCAAAGATGATATTATAAAACAAAAAGAAGCCGCTCATCAAGAGAGCACTATGGGAAGTGCATGCCAGATGCTTTCAATCAGCTATGATGATGAACGTATGCAGTATTACATTGAAACAAATGCCAATATCTATTATCAGACTGACAGAGACAACTATCAGGAAGATACTGAATACATACAGAAAGATCTGAGGGATTCCCAGGGACATGATAAAGCTTTGGGGAACAAATACGTAGTAGGCATGCCTTCACTTGAGTCACAGAAGAATGCTATCCCGTATTCTGAAGGACAAGATGTTGCCACTGTAGCTCAAGAAGAGAAGAGCTCTGAGCAGAAATTCAAAGAGGCTCCAATTAATGTTCAGAATAAAATAGAAAATCTACATAAGAACCTTGGTGGTTCTCATGAAAAGGGAACTGGGACTGCAACACAGGAAGAGAAAAATAGTCAACAGAGTGAATTCAAAGATGCTATGAATCAACAAAAAGGGGCCGTGTATGAGGACAGCACTATACGAATTGCAAACAAGATGTTTTCAGTTAGCCATGAAGATGATTGTATCCGCTATTATAATGATAAATATGCCACTAAGTATTATCAGACTGAGCAATTCAATTACCAGGAAGACACTGAAAATAAACTGAAAGACCTGAGGGCCTCTGAGAGACAAGATGAAACCATGGGAAAAGAATTCACAATGGGTCTATCTTTACTTGAATCACAGAAGACAACTGTCCAAATTTCTGAAGGACAAGACATTACCACAATTCAATTAGAGGGAAGCTCTGACCAAAAAATCACAGAAATTTCAATTCACGATCAAAACAAAATAGAGGATCTCCATAAGCAGCTTGGTGACTCTAACCAAAAGGAAACTGGGACTCCAACTGATTACTGGGAGAATATTCAAAATAATAAACTCAAAGATGATATTATTCAACAAAAAGAAGCCGCTCATGAAGAGAGCACTATGGGAAGTGCATGCCAGATGCTTTCAATCAGCTATGATGATGAATGTATGCAGTATTACATTGAAACAAATGCCAATATCTATTATCAGACTGACAGAGACAACTATCAGGAAGATACTGAATACATAATGAAAGATCTGAGGGATTCTCAGGGACAGGATAAAGCTTTGGAGAACAAATATATAGTAGGCATGCCTCCACTTGATTTAGAGAAGAACGCTATCCAAAGTTCTGAAGGACAAGATGTTACCACTATAATTCAAGGGGAGGGGAGCTATGATCAGAAAATTACAGATGTCCTAATTAATGATCAGAATAAAATAGTGGAATACCATCAGAGACATGATAGCTCTTCTCAAAATGAAACTGAGACTCCAACGGAGCATCAGGAAAATATTCAAAATAATGAATTTAAAGATATTGTATATGAACAAAAAGAAGCTTCTTCTGAAGACAGCACTATGGGAAGTGCAAGTGACATGTTTTCAATCAGCTACGATGATGAGTGTATTCACTATTATAATGAAAAATATGCTACTAACTATTATCAGAATGAACAATTCAATTACCGGGAAGATATTGAATACAACATGAAAGATCTGAAAGCTTCCCAGAAACAAGATAAATCTTTGGACATGATATTCACCATGGATTTATCTCCACTTGAATCACAGAAGACAACTGTCCAAATTTCTGAAGAACAAGACATTACCACAATTCAATTAGAGGGAAGCTCTGACCAAAAAATCACAGACATTTCAATTCATAATCAAAACAAAATAGAAGATCTCCATAAGCAGCTTGGTGACTCTCACCTAAAGGAAACTGGGACTCCAACTGATTACTGGGAGAATATTCAAAATAATAAACTCAAAGATGATATTATAAAAAAAAGAGAAGCCGCTCATGAAGAGAGCACTATGGGAAGTGCATGCCAGATGCTTTCAATCAGCTATGATGATGAACGTATGCAGTATTACATTGAAACAAATGCCAATATCTATTATCAGACTGACAGAGACAACTATCAGGAAGATACTGAATACGTAATGAAAGATCTGAGGGATTCTCAGGGACAGGATAAAGCTTTGGAGAACAAATACATAGTAGGCATGCCTCTACTTGAGTTAGAGAAAAACGCTATCCAAAGTTCTGAAGGACAAGATGTTACCACTATAATTCAAGGGGAGGGGAGCTATCAGCAGAAAATTACAGATGTCCTAATTAATGATCAGAATAAAATAGTGGATTACCATCAGAGACATGATAGCTCTTCTCAAAATGAAAGTGAGACTCCAACGGAGCATCAGGAAAATATTCAAAATAATGAATTGAAAGATATTGTATATGAACAAAAAGAAGCTGCTCCTGAAGACAGCACTATGGGAAGTGCAAGTGACATGTTTTCAATCAGCTATGATGATGAAGGTATTCACTATTATAATGAAAAATATGCTACTAACTATTATAAGACTGAGCAATTCAATTACCGGGAAGATATTGAATACAACATGAGAGATATGAAAGCTTCCCAGAAACAAGATAAATCCTTGGACATGATATTCACCATGGGTTTATCTCCACTTGAATCACAGAAGACAACTGTCCAAATTTCTGAAGGACAAGACATTACCATAATTCAATTAGAGGGAAGCTCTGACCAAAAAATCACAGAAATTTCAATTCATGATCAAAACAAAATAGAGATTCTCCATAATCAGCTTGGTGACTCTAACCAAAAGGAAACTGGGACTCCAACTGATTACTGGGAGAATATTCATATTAATAAACTCAAAGATGATATTATTCAACAAAAAGAAGCCGCTCGTGAAGACAGCACTATGGGAAGTGCATGCCAGATGCTTTCAATCAGCTATGATGATGAACGTATGCAGTATTACATTGAAACAAATGCCAATATCTATTATCAGACTGACAGAGACAACTATCAGGAAGATACTGAATACGTAATGAAAGATCTGAGGGATTCTCAGGGACAGGATAAAGCTTTGGAGAACAAATACATAGTAGGCATGCCTCTACTTGAGTTAGAGAAAAACGCTATCCAAAGTTCTGAAGGACAAGATGTTACCACTATAATTCAAGGGGAGGGGAGCTATCAGCAGAAAATTACAGATGTCCTAATTAATGATCAGAATAAAATAGTGGATTACCATCAGAGACATGATAGCTCTTCTCAAAATGAAACTGAGACTCCAACGGAGCATCAGGAAAATATTCAAAATAATGAATTGAAACATATTGTGTATGAAGAAAAAGAAGCTGCTCCTGAAGTCAGCACTATGGGAAGTGCAAGTGACATGTTTTCAATCAGCTACGATGATGAGGGTATTCACTATTATAATGAAAAATATGCTACTAACTATTACCAGGAAGATATTGAATACAACATGAAAGATATGAAAGCTTCCCAGAAACAAGATAAATCTTTGGACATGATATTCACCATGGGTTTATCTCCACTTGAATCAGAGAAGACAACTGTCCAAATTTCTGAAGAACAAGACATTACCACAATTCAATTAGAGGGAAGCTCTGACCAAAAAATCACAGAAATTTCAATTCATGATCAAAACAAAATAGAAGATCTCCATAAGCAGCTTGGTGACTCTCACCAAAAGGAAACTGGGACTCCAACTGATTACTGGGAGAATATTCAAAATAATAAACTCAAAGATGATATTATTCAACAAAAACAAGCCGCTCATGAAGAGAGCACTATGGGAAGTGCATGCCAGATGCTTTCAATCAGCTATGATGATGAACGTATGCAGTATTACATTGAAACAAATGCCAATATCTATTATCAGACTGATAGAGACAACTATAAGGAAGATACTGCATATATAATGAAAGATCTGAGGGATTCTCAGGGACAGGATAAAGCTTTGGAGGACAAATACATATTAGGCATGCCTCTACTTGATTTAGAGAAAAACGCTATCCAAAGTTCTGAAAGACAAGATGTTACCACTATAATTCAAGGGGAGGGGAGCTGTCAGCAGAAAATTACAGAGGTCCTAATTAATGATCAGAATAAAATAGTGGATTACCATCAGAGACATGATAGCTCTTCCCAAAATGAAACTGAGACTCCAACGGAGCATCAGGAAAATATTAAAAAGAATGAATTGAAAGATTTTGTGTATGAACAAAAAGAAGCTGCTCCTGAAGACAGCACTATGGGAAGTGCAAGTGACATGTTTTCAATCAGCTATGATGATGAGGGTATTCACTATTATAATGAGAAATATGCTACTAACTATTATCAGACTGAGCAATTAAATTACCGGGAAGATATTGAATACAACATGAAAGATCTGAGAGCTTCCCAGAAACAAGAGAAATCTTTGGACATGATATTCACCATGGGTTTATCTCCACTTGAATCACAGAAGACAACTGTCCAAATTTCTGAAGAACAAGACATTACCACAATTCAATTAGAGGGAAGCTCTGACCAAAAAATCAGAGAAATTTCAATTCATGATCAAAACAAAATAGAAGATCTCCATAAGCAGCTTGTTGACTCTCACCTAAAGGAAACTGGGACTCCAACTGATTACTGGGAGAAAATTCAAAATAATAAACTCAAAGATGATATTATTCAACAAAAAGAAGCCGCTCATGAAGAGAGCACTATGGGAAGTGCATGCCAGATGCTTTCAATCAGCTATGATGATGAACGTATGCAGTATTACATTGAAACAAATGCCAATATCTATTATCAGACTGACAGAGACAACTATCAGGAAGATACTGAATATATAATGAAAGATCTGAGGGATTCTCAGGGACAGGATAAAGCTTTGGAGAACAAATATATAGTAGGCATGCCTCCACTTGATTTAGAGAAGATCGCTATCCAAAGTTCTGAAGGACAAGATGTTACCACTATAATTCAAGAAGAGGAGAGCTCTGAGCAGAAATTCACAGAGGTTCCAATTAATGATCAAAATAAAATAGAAAGTCTGCATAAGAGCCTTGGTGTTTCTCATGAAAAGGAAACTGGGACTGCAACACAGGAAAAGAAAAATAGCCAACAGAGTGAATTCAAAGATGCTATGAATCAACAAAAGGAGGCAGCTTATGAGGACAGCACTTTGCAAAATGCAAACAAAATGTTTTCAGTCAGCCATGAAGATGATTGTATTCGCTATTATAATGAAAAATATGCCATTAAGTATTACCAGACTAGTCAATTCAATTACCAGGAAGACACTGAATACAACCTGAAAGACCTGAGGGCCTCTCAGAGAGAAAATGAATCCATGGGCAAAGAATTCACAATGGGTCTATCTTTATTTGAATTGGAGAAGACAACTGTCCAACGTTCTGAAGGACAAGACATTACCAAAATAACTCAAAGAGAAGGAAGCTCTGACCAAAAAATCAGAGAAATTTCAATTAATGATCAAAACAAGATAGAAGATCTCCATAAGCAGCTTGGTGACTCTCAGCAAAAGGAAACTGGGACTCCAACTGATTACTGGGAGAATATTCAAAATAATAAACTCAAAGATGATATTATTCAACAAAAAGAAGCCGCTCATGAAGAGAGCACTATGGGCAGTGCATGCCAGATGTTTTCAATCAGCTATGATGATGAAAGTATACAGTATTATAATGAAAGAAATGTCAACATCTATTATGAGACTGACAGAGACAACTATCGGGAAGATACTAAAAATATACTGAAAGATCTGAAAGATCCCCAGGGACAAGATGAAATTTTGGAGAACAATTACACTGTAGGCATGCCTCCAATTGATTTAGAGAAGAATGCTATCCAAAGTCCTGAAGGACAATATGTTACCACTATAATTCAAGGGGAGGAGAGCTATGACCAGGAAATAACAGAGGTGCTAATTAATGATCAGAATAAAATAGAGGATTACCATCAGAGATATGATACCTCCTCCCAAAATGAACCTGGAATAGAGCATGAAGAAAATATTCAAAATAATGAATTCAAGTACATTATGTATGAACAAAAAGAAAATGCCCATGAAGACAACACTATGGGAAGTGCAAGTGAGATGTTTTCAATCATTAGCTTCGACGATGAGTGTATTCACTATTACAGTGAGAAATATACCACTGACTATTATCAGACTGAGCAATGTAGTTACCAGGAAGACACTGAATACATCCTAAAAGATCTGAAGGGTTCTCAGAGACAAGATGAACCTTTGGAAAGGAAACATACTGTGCTCATGCCTTCATTTGAATCAGAGAAAAAAGCTGTGCATATTTCTGGAAGACAAAATGTTACCACAATATTTCAAGAGGAGGGAAGATCTGGTGAAAAAATCACAGAGATTCCAATTAATGATCAGAATAAAACACAAAATTTCCTTCAAACACGTGTCAGCTCTCTCCAAAATTACAAGGAAATAGTTGACACAAAGGAATCCAAAGACATTGATAAGAAGCAAAAAGACCTTGCTTTATTAACCAAACAGAAAGAAAATATATCTGAGAATACAGATCATAGGCTGAACCCCCCCAAAAAACTTTTTTCAGACAATCGTTATAGGCAGAGTGACCCTGTCCTTTTGAAAGTTTTCAAAAAATCTCATGGAAAACGGAAAAGGCCTTCCACCATTAAAACGGCTTTAAAAGATGACAATTGTAAGTTGTCAATCAAGCAAGGAGTGCCGAAACAGAAACATTCTCTCTCAAAGCATAAGCCATTCCTAGAACTTGATACCTTTCCAGCTGAGGTGACTCAGAAAGATACTGTGGAAATGGAGATTACAGAAAAGTTAATGCTTATGGATGAGACTGAGAAAGCCGATATTATCACACAGAAGAGAGATGCTAATTCTAACCAAATATTTCCAGTTATACCAATTCAGAAGGAATTCACAGAAATTTTAATTTCTGATCAAAACAAAATAGAGGATTTCCATAAGCAGCTTTCTTACTCTCACCAAAAGGAAACTGAGATTCGACTGGAGGACCAGCAAACTATTCAAAATAGAGAATTCAAAGATGATGATATTCAACAACAAGTAGCTGATAATGAAGAGAGCACTATGGGAAGTTCATTTGAGATGCTTTCAAGCAACAATGATGATGAAAGTATACAGTATTATAATGAAAGAAATGTCAACGTCTATTATCAGACTGACAGAGACAACTATCCGGAAGATACTGAAAATATACTGAAAGATCTGAAAGATCCCCAAGGACAAGATGAAATTTTGGAGAACAATTACACTGTAGGCATGCCTCCAATTGATTTAGAGAAGAATGCTATCCAAAGTTCTGAAGGACAATATGTTACAACTATAATTCAAGGGGAGGAGAGCTATGACCAGGAAATAACAGAGGTCCTAATTAATGATCAGAATAAAATAGAGTATTACCATCAGAGATATGATAGCTCTTCCCAAAATGAACCTGGAACAGAGCATGAAGAAAATATTCAAAATAATGAATTGAAGTACATCACGTATGAACCAAAAGAAAATGCCCATGAAGACAACACTATGGGAAGTGCAAGTGAGATGTTTTCAATCATTAGCTACGGCGATGAGTGTATTCACTATTACAGTGAGAAATATGCCACTGACTATTATCAGACTAAGCAATGTAGTTACCAGGAAGACACTGAATACATCCTAAAAGATCTGAAGGGTTCTCAGAGACAAGATGAGCCTTTGGAAAGGAAACATACTGTGTTCATGCCTTCATTTGAATCAGAGAAAAATGCTCAGCAAATTTCTGGAAGACAAAATGTTACCACAATATTTCAAGAGGAGGGAAGATCTGGCCAAAACATCACAGAGATTCCAAGTAATGATCAGAATAAAACAGAAAATTTCCTTCAAACACGTGTCAGCTCTCTCCAAAATTACAAGGAAATAGTTGACACAAAGGAATCCAAAGACATTGATAAGAAGCAAAACGACCTTGCTTTTTTAACCAAACAGAAAGAAAATATATCTGAGAATACAGATCATAGGCTGAACACTAAAAAAAAACTTTTTTCAGACAATCGTTATAGGCAGAGTGACCCTGTCCTTTTGAAAGTTCTCAAAAAATCTCATGGAAAACGGAAAAGGCCTTCCACCATTAAAACGGCTTTAAAAGATGACAATTGTAAGTTGTCAATCAAGCAAGGAGTGCCGAAACAGAAATATTCTCTATCAAAGCATAAACCATTCCTAGAACTTGATACCTTTCCAGCTGAGGTGACTCAGAAGAGAGATGCTAATTCTAACCAGATATTTCCAGTTATACCAATTCAGAAGGAAAACCAGAAAAACAACCATGAAGAAATAGTAACTACAGAACCTAAACAAATAATCTGTAATCAAAAGGAAACAATTCCTGAAGATGACCAAAGATTTACCATCAGTCAAGTGTTTAAGTCTATTATGGATTACAGTGAGAAAGGTACCAGCATTCCACAGAAGTGTACCAATCAGAATGATATCATTTATATCCAAAAAAAGATGAGAGAAGAGCTGAAAGAAGAGGTTTCTAAGACAAGATATGCCATGAATGATGATATAAACCAGAAAGATGATATGGGTGTCCATTTGGTACAGAAAGATGATATGAGCATTCTAAAGCCAAAACCATGTTATATCAAACAAGTTGAGATGACTGAAAGAGATGCTGTAGAAATGGAGACTAGACACAAAAACCGTGTCAGTTATACTCACAAAGATAATATGAGCATTCCTCAACTTGAAATCAGTAAGGAAGCCGTGCCACATTTTATAAAGGTATCTGGCAAAAAATTGCATTCAGCCAAATCTGCAGAGAATATTCTTAAGAGATCTATAGACTCTGCTTCCAACATTCAAAAGTTTGAGAGTTCAGTAGTGGCCTGTGGTCCTCCATCCAGTCTTTCAGATTTCTGGATCCAAGAGCTCTCACTGAGCATGGCACAGCGAGGAATTTTAATGAGTAATGCTTGGTTAGACGATGTAATTATAGATGCTGCCCAGGCCTTACTGAGACGACAATACAATGTAGAAGGACTCCAGTCCATAGTACTATCTATGTTAAACACTACCCCCATTTCAGGTGCAGGGGTCCAGATCCATTTTGATGATGATTTGCAGCACTGGTTTACATCCTCCACTATGAACTCTAGAGTGGAGGTAGCTGACAGCCTGCTTCCCACCAAACTTTCTGCATCAGCGCAAAATCAGCTGCGCCAAAGGTACTGCAACAGAAAGAAGAATGGTAGACTGGAAGTTTTTATTCTACCAGTCGACTACCAACCGAATGTTTGGGACTGCGGCCTGTATGCAATTGCAAATGCACTAGAATTTTTACAGGAGAATGGAAATCCCTGTGCCAAGTATAACAACACAGTCATGCGTCGTCACCTTCTGTCTTGTCTAGAAAATCAAGCACTTGAATTGTTCCCAAAATGCGCGAAGAAAAGACGCGTCACTAGGACAGCAGGGCGAAAAGTATTAATTTAAAAATTTCAATGGACCCCACGTAAAATGCACAATGCAAAGCTATTAACAACTAATTTATGCGGACATTGTTTCTGTATGAAAATATAATAAAATTTATTGAAAAAAAAAAGAAATGTTTAATTAAAGGTTCATATTATCTATAGTGCAAACAAATAGAAGAGGTCTTTTTATTTCCTAGGCTCTGAGCAGTACCGGCGTATATCCTTTTGTGAAGACGAGCCATGGGTGTCACATGGACTGTGGAGGCCATATGGCCTAGAAGTCTCAACATCTGACGAGCTGTGATCTGATGATACGCCCTGGCCATGGAAACTAGAGCCAGAAGATTGTCTGCTCTCGCTTTTGGAAGATAGGCACGAGCCATCTGTGAGTCCAGCAGAGCTCCTATAAATTCCAGTTTCTGAACAGGGAAAAGATGGGACTTGGGGTAATTTATAACAAATCCAAGGAGCTCCAGCAGTTGAATAATCATCTGCATGGACTGTAGCGCTCCTGCCTCTGAGATGTACTTCACCGGCCAATTGTTGAGATAAGGGAACACATGCACCCCAAGTCTGCATTGCGACGCTGCAACTACTGCCAGGCATTTTGTAAAGACCCTGGGCGCAGACGCCATACCAAAGGGCAGCACACAATACTGGAAGTTCTGCGCTCCCAGACAGAATTGAAGATACTTCCTGTGAGCTGGAAGTATCTGGATGTGTGTATAAGCATTCTTTAAGTCCAGAGAGCATAGCCAATCATTTTCCTGAATCATGGAAAGCAGGGAGCCCAGGGAAACCATCCTGAACCTTTATGGGACCAAGAATTTGTTCAGGGCCCTTAGGTCTAGGATGGGACGCATCCCCCCTGTTTTCTTTTGCACAAGAAAGTACCTGGAATAGAATCCCAGCCCTTCTTGCACTGGTGGAACGGGCTCAACCGCATTGGGGCTGAGAAGGGCGGAGAGCTCCTCTGCAAGTACCTGCCTGTGGTGGAAGCTGAAGGACTGAGCTCCCAGTCAGCAATTTGGAGGTTTGGATATCAAATTGAAAGAGTATCCTAACCGGACTATTTGAAGAATCCACCGGTCGAAGGTTATGAGAGGGCACCTTTGGTGAAAAACTTTTAACCTCCCTCCAACTGGCAAGCCATCTGGCATGGACACTTATACAGCGGCTATGCTCAACTGGAGATAGTCAAAAGCCCGTCCCTTGCTTTTGCTGGGGAGCTGTAGGGGCCTGCCTAGGCGCACGCTGTTGACGAGAACGAGCGCACTGGGGATAAGCTTGAAAAGGCTGTCGAGAAGGAGGATTGTACCTACGCTTGGAATAAGCATAGGGAGCATTCTTCTTTCCCCGGAAAAACCGTCTACCTGATGAGGTAGACCACTTGTTCGACTTTCTCACCAAAAATATTATCTCCCCGGCAAGGAACATCCACAATCCTCTGCTGGACTCGATTGTCCAGGTCACAGGCACGCAGCCATGAGAGTCTGCACATCACTACACCTTGTGCAGCAGTTCTGGATGCAACATCAAAAGAATCGTAAGCATTAGAACATAAGCACCGCCATACTGGGAAAAGACCAAGGGTCCATCAAGCCCAGCATCCTGTCTCCGACAGTGGCCAGTCCAGGCCTCAAGAACCCAGCAAAAACCCAGAAAACAAAACAAAAATGTAAATTAATAATGTTCAATGGACTTTTCCTTCAGGAATCTGTCCAAACCCCCTTTAAACTCAGCAATGCCAACTGCTGTCACTACATTTTCCGGCAACGAGTTCCAAAGTCTAACTACGCACTGAGTAAAGAAAAACTTTCGCCTATTTGTTTTAAATCTACCACATTCTAGCTTCATCTTATGTCCCCTGGTTCTATTATTGTTAGAAAGTGTAAACAAATGCTTCACATCTGTATGCTCCATTCCTGGACAGGAATTTACGACACGCCTTCTGCTGCCTGACCACCTCTTGAAAAGGCTTGGCCTGCTCCGGAGTAAGCTTATCAACCAAGTCCGCCAGTTGCTTCACCATGTTCCGCAAGTGAATACTCGTGTAGAGCTGGTACAATTGAATTTTGGCCACGAGCATAGAGGACTGATAGGCCTTTCTCCCAAAAGAGTCCAGGGTTCGAGATTCCCACCCCGGGAGCGCCAAGGCAAAGTCTCTAGAACTCCTGGCTCTCTTGAGAGTGGAATCCACAACCATAGAGTCGTGAGGTAACTGTGATTTCATCAACTCAGGTTCTCCGTTAATCCGATATTGGGACTCAACTTTCTTGGGAATGGTGGGATTACTTAGGGATTTCATCCAGTTCCGCATAAGAGTCTCCTTGAGCACATTATGCAAAGGAACCGTGGATGACGCCTGAGGTGGTGAAGGAATCTCAGTCCTGGGCTCATCCTCAGATACCACAGGGAAGAGAATAGCCACAGAAATCTCCCGGACAAATGAAGAAAAAGAAAGACTCTCCGGGGGAAGAAAGCTTCCTTTCTGGAGAAGGAGTAGGATTAGAGGGAAGACCAAAAGACTCCTCAGAAGAGAAATACCTGGGATCTTGCCCTTCACCCCATGAGGCATCCTCATCGGTATCGGACAAGAGTTCCTTAACTGCAGTCCGAAACCGTGCCCGTCTCGACGCCGAGGAACCATGTCCTCGATGGCGATGTCGAGAAGTCGACTCCCATGCCGGCAGCAATGAAACTCCCTCCAGCGATGTCAACGGGTAGTTGACCTGGGTGGCAGCCAGGAGACCTCACCACAGGCGGAGAGCCAGCTGCCGCTTCCATCGACGGTACGGAGGGTGCAAGCACCCCCCCGGTACCGGAGCAGACTGATGCAGTAACCCTTCCAGAAGACCTGGAAGAATGGCTCGGATGTGCTCGTCCAGAGGCGCTGTCGAGGAAGGCTGCGGGGTCGGTGCAGGAATCTGTGGAGGTTGAGGAGGTGGTACCAGGCTGCCCAAAGACCAACGCACCGACAACTCTTGGATGGAGGGTGAGCGTTCTTACTGGCGTCGACGCTTCACGGGTGCTGAACCCTTCGATGCCCCGGAGCTCCCGGTACCGTGCTTAGAAGGAGACCGATGATAGTGCTTCTTAGCCTTCGCTCGATGCACGTCATCAATACTCCTCGGTACCGACGAGGAAGACGTGGAATCCACACGTCTCCTCGGGGTCGGGTCCAAGAGTGGTCGGTCCCGATCCCAGTGGGCCTGCCCAGCAGGAGTCGAGACAGGTGGAGACCCACTCGACGACTCACTGCTCCCAGCGTGTGATGGTCTCCTGACAGCCATTACCTTCGCTCCTGAAGTCGATGGCATCCCCGGTGCCGACATTGACGCCTTCGACTTCGGTACCACTGTCGACGTTGACGCCGAGGAACCGGACGAAGCTCCGAAACGTCGGTCCCAAAGAGCTTGTCTCAACGCCTGTGTCCGCTTTTTCAAGCTAAGACACAACATGCGTCTGGGCGATGGTTGGGCCCAAGGCACTGAAGACATCATGCGTGGGGTCGGTACCTGAGATTGTCCGGTTGCACTGAGTACACTTCTTGAAGCCACTGGGAGTCCTCGATGACATGGCCGAAAAACTAGCGGGGGCGAAGTCAAAATTCTCAATTGTGCCAATAAAAAAAGCACAAAAATGAGAGAATGCGTACGCGCGGCCTAAGAGGGCCGCGACGAAAATGAAAGGAAACTTAAAGGGGCAAAACTAATAAGTAAAGGAGTTTTTTTTTAACTGTGAAGACGGTAAAAAATAAACTAAAAGGGAGAGAAAAAATCTGCCGAAATAGATGGTGAAAACCGAAGGCTCTTTCACTGGGCTGAGGAGAGAGACCAACAAGCAGCCACTCTCCACCGCGGAAAAAGAAAGAACTGATCGGGGCTCTCGCACGACAGGTGGAAAGATGGCTGCGAATGCGCGGTGCACGTGCCCCGTGCACTGGAAGGCTATGGCAAACTTTTTTGTTGCTGTGGAAGATTTAGGTTCCTGGGCCGCCGTGGATGCCGACCCAGTCGTGAGAACAAGCAGCCTGCTTATCCTTGGAGAAAGGCCTGTACCCTCCATCCAGTTTGCCCAACAAGATCAACTCATAGCCTAAGGTATGATGTGATACTTCATATCTATACCTGATCTGGATTTGTCCTTGCCATTTTCAGGGTATAGACTGTAGAAGTCTGCCTGGCACTGTCCTTGTTTTAATACTTCTGAATTTGTTATTGAAGTCCCACTTCAGCCCATCCAAATCTGTCCTGCTACAAACAGGGCACAGACTGTAGAAGTCTGCCTTGCTCTGGCTTTGCTTCCCAATTACTGGTGTTGCCACCCAATCTCCGCTAAGCTACTGTGGATCCATTCCTTCTAAACAGGATTCCACACAGTTTTTAATTCTGCTACCGTTTTTATCTCCACCACCTCCCCACAGGAGGGCATTCCAGGTATCTACCACCCTCTCCGTGAAAAAGTATTTCCTGACATTATTCCCGGGTCAGCCCCCCTGCAACCTCAATTCATGTCCTCTAGTTTTACCACTTTCCCGACTCTGGAAAAAGTTCACTTGTAGATTGATACCATTGAAATATCTGAATGTCTGTATCATATCACCCCTGTTTCTCCTTTCCTTCAAGGTATACATGTTAAGGTTGTAGGAGTATTTGCTGTGATCTCGCCTACCCTGTGTGCATATGAGAGCACCTTTACAGACAAAATGGACGCTGCAACCTTTCACCTATATGTCTGGCTACCAACTGTGCAGAAGGCAGCATTCCAGCGTGTAATAGATTTACTGAAGCCTGCACCACCTCCAAGGTCACTCTGTATCTGGAGAAAATGCATGTCCTTGGGAGAGAGGGAGAGAGAGTACGAGATAAGACGGACAAAGGAGGCTTCATACAGATGTTGGGAGTACATGATGGGATTATTTCTGATTGGCTCCCTGAAACATGAGTGGTCTGAGAAGCGGGAACAGAAACTAGTTCCTGAGAGTTCCTGAAGAACCGAGAAGAGAGAAGAACAGAAGAACAGAAGAGGAGAACACTTGCATTTCTGCAAGCACCTAATTTACCTGACAGACTTACTGATAATACCTGGCAAAGCTTTTCCCCAGATTACAGCTGTCTACAGGATCTATACTGAGTCTGTATCATCTGTGGCTGATCAAGACAAGTGCATCACCTGAGCTTGTGGGACCTCGCTGAGACCTTCGGCTGAGGCATTGGAAGGAATCTGATCTGGAAACCGGGACGGTGAGATCATAGTTTACTTCCTTCAGGCTGGGTTAGATAATTAGTCTGTGCTCGGACCCAACAGATGTGTGACGTCAGGATTTATGATCTCTAGTTGCTGTTAGCCTAGTATAAGATTTGTGTGGTAATCATTAGGATCTTGGTATTGTGTTTATCTGTCATTACAGATTAGCCAATAGGATAATCATAGTTATTCTCTATTTTGGTATCATTGTGCATGCAATCAGGAATTGCTGATGCTATAAGCTGATAAGAGTTTTCTATATTTTTGTATATAACGCTGTATAAATAAACTAATATATTCCATTGGTCTGTCCGTTATTTTCCATGCAGCTAATGTTGGGCAGAGGCCACGCCCCCTAGACATAAGCGAGTACATAGGTAGGAAATTGGCCTCTTACAAAAACATATATAACCACCTACAAATTGGGGCTCTCGTCCGGGACGGTAGTGCAGGACCAGCAGAATTTAAAACTTTTTCTGAGTGTTTTCAGAAAGCTGGTTTGACTTTCTGTTTCTCTCTGCACGAACTGCAGTTCCGCCCTAGCTGACGGCAGACTTTTGTTTATACAGCTGTGTTTTATTGCTGCAATTGGTTGACAGATTTATTACTCTGAGCTCCAAAAAGAGAAGAACGGTTTCTCTAACTCTGTAAGGAAGGAACAGGGTGTGTTTAGTCTTTAACATGGCGACCGGCACTGTTGGCACATTGCCTGAAATTCTTCTGAGTGAACAGGAGAGGGGCGTGCTTAAGATATTACTGCCGCTCTCTCATAGTAAGGCGAAACCAGCTCCTCCTACAATAGAGTCTGTACGTGCTTTATTTGGTAGCAGGTCACCGAATAGCTCAGAAGCATATGCTACGGTTTTAAATACAATTATAAAAGAGAAACAGCATTTGTCACAATGGATGCTTTGTGAACTGGGCGTGTCTCTTTTGGCAGTCAAGGACTCTTTGATGAATGAGATAAGACAGATATCTGTACCTCTAACAGATCGCATAGCAGAGTTGCAGTTAGATTTGTCCCAGACTAGAAAAACTGTCCAGGAGCGAGACAGTGAGTTAGCTGCATTACGAGTTGATTTAGACACTGCCAAATCTGCTTTAGCAGGGACCAATGTAAGCCCCGCCCCACCTGACTCCTCTGAAGAGATTTGTACGGAGTGCCAGACACTGGATGATAAGTGTAAAACTTTGCAGTGTGACCTAACTGATTGTGAAGCACTTAATTCCACATTAAAGCAAGAAATTGCCCAGTACCTCGAGTCTTTTGATTCGTTGCAGGAGAAATTTTCTCGTTTGACTGATGCATTACACAACCAGATTAGGGAAACAGATAAGTTGCAGACATTAAATCGGGAGCTAAAACAGGTCTCAGAAGGTGTTCAGAGTGAGTTGCGCAGGGAGCTAGTGGCCACTCAAGAACAATCTGTGTCTGTGTTTCAAGATTGGCACGCAGCCAAGCTAGAGTTAGCGGAGGTAAAAGAAAAGCAGGAGACAGTCTCACTACAATTAGAATGTGCAGTGAAGGACAGAGATTCATTGTCTAAAGCATTAGATGAGTGCACTGTAAAGATTTCCACAATGCAGCAAGAGCTTACGCACATGGCGCAGGAAGAAGTACCGTATACCTTAGAATTCCCCGACAGTTTTGCTGTGGGTCACCCAAGCCCAGCTCCCGAAATGAACCGTTACGTGAGCCGGGAGGGACCCGAGTTAAACACACCCACTGGGGGCAGGGCTCCGGCTCTTTCCCGCCCCTCTGTACAATTCAGCCCCATAGTGGCTGGTGAACGAAGCAGCAGACCCGAGACAGTGCCACACCCATTGGGGGCACGGGCCCAGGGACTGCCTGCCAAAATCATCAGCTCACTTGGTCAGGTGCCTAGCTCAGGGCCTCAGCCTTCGGCAGATCCACCCAGTTTTAGCAACGCACCTGCCCCGAGGTTCTCTACACCTGGTAGTGATCAGCGGCATGTCAAGCCGGAACCCAAGAAAGGAATGTCTATGGAGAGGCAGGCATATGTTATAAAGATGCTACGCACCGTAATAGCGCCTTTTAAAGAGTCTGCCTTGGTATCCATAGAAACCCATCTTAAGGCAGTGCATGAACTCCTGCAAACCATGCACGTCTCTTCTGAGAATGATATCAGAGCCCTCCTCAAATGGACCTTTAGTACCGAGTGCCATGAAGTTCTAGATTTGATCATGTCCGATAACCCTGATTTACGGTCAGTGGAGCAAGCCTTAGCGAAGCGCTACGGTCTCTTTGCCAACTCTCTGGAAGCTAAGCGTGCAGCGTATACTATTAGTTGTAAGCCGGAGGAGAGTCCGCGGGAGTGGGCCCATCGCTTGAAGCGTGCATTTTACCAAGGGGGGGTCCCGCCCGATTCTAAAGATCTTGAATTTGGTGATTTCAGGGAACTTTTTATACAGGGTCTGCCTGATCCGATAAAGATTCCCTTGGCAGGAAAAAACGCAGAACCCTATTCCAGCCTTCTAAAGCAGGCTGAAGGAATTTTTGAAATCTGCCGCGCCAAGCCAAACGCCGAGACTCCTAAACCGACATCCAAGAGTCGCAACAGGGTGATACCACCCGCTGTTTGTGCGGTCACTTCCACGCTTTCTCTGGAAAACAAAGCGCCGAGGCCAACTACGCCGCCGGGCTCTCAGGCCCTGCCGCGGGATGCAGCGCCCCCTATTGCACAGGAGGGACAGCAACAACCTAAAAAGAAGCGGTTTAATCAGAAGAAGTGGAATGCAGAGAAGATCCGCGCTATGCAAGCTCAGCTGGACCAATTGATGGCAAGATGTTCAATCGCGGAGTCTAGCAATGTACCTAAGACACCACCATCTCATAAAAAGGTCAAATTCCAGAAGCAGAAGGACCAGTCTTCTAGACCGCCGACCCCTCCGGGGCTTAGTGTTAAATCTGTTGAGGTGGAACAGCCATCCTCTTCGGAGGAAGAACAAGCATGACTAGACGTGGCCACAAAACCTGTTACCGCAAGCGTCCCCACTGTCCACGTGGATGCGTTGTCGCCCATCAGTGAGGAGTCCCCCGTGAACCATGCTGCGTCTCAGCCCTCGAACCCGGAAGGGCCTCTTTCAAAAGACTCATCCCAGGAAGTCAGGTATTTTCTAGGTAAGCTTATATCTAAAGGTTACAGATATACCGTGGAGTTGTTAATTCAACAAGTACTTTCCTGTGAAGGTCTCCTGGATACAGCCTCAGAGGTGACTTTGGTCACCCAGGGCCTGTTTCAGAAACTAGAGGCATCTCTAGGGGGGGGTCAGGATGTGCTGCATGTCACACCGTGCGACTTGTCACTGGTGGCCTATGGCAATCAAAGTATTGGAACTGTGGGACAGGTTTGGCTATCTTTACAGCTTGGACAGATGACCGTCAGGCACCCAGCCATCATCACTACCAGTGAGGGTGAAGAATTTCTGATTGGAAATGACCTTTTGAAGAGATTTCGGCCTGTTTTGGATTATGACGAGGAAACGATCTGGTCTAAAGTCACTCGACCCCTTAAATATGTGCGAGGGAGATACTGGCGTACAGTCAGTGATGCCAACTCTGTGGAGCTACAGGACACTCCCCTGCGGACTGATCTCCGGTGTTCCGCGGATCCGCCCATGCGGGAGCCTCCGTTGACAGATGCACCAAAAGGGGGTCAGAAGCATGAAGAGCTGGTGCAACAAGCGGACCAACTAGAGATTGTTTCACAGGACTCAGCCAAGACGGATGACTTAACAGATACTGTGTCTCCCGTATCACTTGAAATCTCATCTCCTATCTCTGCTCCTGATTTTGCTCATCCTTGCAAGGTGACTGTCATCACCCAGAAAGGCGATGAATTCACCATACCAGTTCAAGTGGCTAACACCCAATTGCTTCAAGCTACTTTACTGTTCACTAGTGATCTCTCCTACATCAGTGACTCTTTGTACAGCCAAATTCGTAAGTCTGTACAACTTCCCTTCAGCAGATGTTCCTCTACTTCGGTACAGGTACCGGGACAAGGCTCCAAGCCGCTTGACGGAATATGTGGCCTTCCCTTGACTGTGGGAAAGAAGACATTCACTCACCACTTCTCTATTGTCCGGGGCTTGAGGGAACCCTTATGTTTGGGGTCAGATTGCCTTGTACGACTGGGAGTTTATGTGGACCTGGTGAATCTTGTCCTGTGGAGTAGAATGCAGAACAACCCAGTGGAACTTGAACCTACGGCTGTTTGTTTGAAGTCTGGACAGACCATTCCCCAGGTCTGTGAGGTAGTCTGTGACAAGGATGTAACCATTCCAGGAAGAGTTCGGGATTTTTCCCTCAAGCTTCGCCTCGCTCAAGGACAACGTCTGCTGGATGATGTAGTGTTCTTTAACCCACATGCCCACTTTCGAGACCTTGGATTGACAATTGGTGTTCTGCCATGTTTGGAGATCACCGGTACCACCTTATACCTGTTGGTCACCAATCCACAGTCTGCTGAAGTTGAGCTATCTGCTGGAGATTCTTTTGGCTTTCTGGTTGGCCAGTCTTTCCATGATGTCGAGGTAAGTTTGCCTATCCTTGGCAGGCTGCCTTCTTCTTGGGACACCTGCCAGGGGGGGGAGACGACTGACAGTTGGTTTACCTCTCCCAGGGGCCTCATATCTCTCGAGTTTGTTTGGCCCTATGATGCGACGTGTGCTCAGGTACAGGTGGAAGATGACTTCTTGTTTCTGTCCAGGGAAATGTCTGTACCTCAGAAGCCTCGAAGGGTGAATTCTGTGGAAACCTCAACCTTGCAGGAGGACATTGAAGAACAGGTGGAAATTTCATCCAACCAACCTTTCTCAGAGTTTGATGCTATGGTGAAAGAGCAAGTGGAACAGGCTGATGCTTGTACTACTCACTTTGAGATGATGACAGGTAGGGAAATGACATTACCAATTCATTTGTTGTACAGGACTAGTGATGTGAACTTGTCCAGTGCTACCTCCACTCACGAATATGTCACCCATTTGCGTAAGCATTTGCAAAGTGCCTTTGCCTTTGCTCAGAAAAACTTGGAAAGTAGCGCTAGAGGTAGAAAAGCCTATTATGATCAAGGGACTACCTCTAAAGAATACCAAATTGGCGACAAGGTATTCTACTTCAATTTTGCCAGAAACAAGGTTAAAGAAAGGAAGTTTCTGCCTAGTTGGCGTGGTCCATTCCCAATAGTGGAAAAAGCTTCACCTGTGGCTTACCAAATTTGCCTCAAGAAAAATACTAAGGGTGAAGACACCCTTAAATGGGTCCACATCAATCAGTTGAGACCACGTCATCCCAGTCATTTGATTCCAGACGTATGTGTTGATGAAACGAACTGTACTAACACCCCAACAGCATAGTCTGTTTTCTTTGTACCTTGCAGATGCAGAAAAGAACCCTGATGATCGTGTTCTTGATCTCCGTGCTGCTGGGATCGTGGTCCAAGATGATCGAACCTGGTCCCATGTCTGGAGTTGTTCTGCAAGATACCCCTGGCTTCCTGATTACCCAGTCCCAGATTGTTCCACAGAAAGTAGTTGTGTCCCTTGACCCAATGCATGTACTACGGAAACATTTCAATATGAGTAACTTATCTCTGCCTGCTGTTACCCATGCCTGGTTTTTCAATTATATGCAAAATGCCCGTGCACAAGTGAAGAACATTTTGCATCAACTGGACAAAGTCATGGTACAACCTATGCAACCTTATAATTCCAGGTCCAGATCTAAGCGTTTTCTGGGTCTTGCCGGTGGTTTGATTTTTTCGGCCATTGGTTCACTTTTTGGTATTTCCATGTCTGTTGCCAACGTAGTTTCTGTCCAAAAGCTGCAGGCCAATATACATGCCATCCAAGCAGACTTGAAAGCCATTGAGACCAAGTTGGTAGTCCAACAGAGCCAACTTGTTGCCCAGGGTAAAACTATTGCTGATACGGTCACTCTTGTGAATTTACATACACATAAAATTAGTGCTAACACAGCTGATTTGTTGACAATTAAAGGTACCATGAATGAAGACCGTGTGTTTATACAACCTGTTAAGGACCTTATCCAGGATTTATTTAGGGAAGTAGATACTAGTGTTAGTAAGCTAATGCAGGGAAAGATACCTACGTACCTAATACCATCTGAGGTTGTTAAAGATGCCTTTGCCAAAGTTACCCGTTTGTCTATTGAACCGGTTCAAATTCAAATTGCATTTCATTTAGGTACTGCCCTTCCCCTTTATTTGGATATGGAGCGTATGGAAATTGCCTTCATCCTTAATTTGCCATTTATTATGCCTGAGAATGTATACCAGCTTAAACAAGTTGTAAATGTAGGTACCTGGCATGAGAATTTGTACCTTAATGTTGATACACCTAAGTATGTTGCTTACCAACAGGATGCTCCGCAACATTATTTGGTCCCTAACTTAGACCTTTGCCACAAAACTAAAGATGTTAATTGGCTATGCCCTGGTAAACCTTTCCTGAAAGACACAACAGAAGCTCTTTGTGGCTTGTCCACAGAGAATGTCCAAGAGAAGTGTAAGGTTACCGTATCAAAATATGATGATTTTTCTGATACCACTGTAGCTGTACTGGATACGGTATGGTTAGTTAGCACACCTAGTACTGAACTTACTGTCACCTTTCAGAAGCATGATGTAATCAACCGTTACACTCTTCCTTGCAATGTTTGTGTGATCGCTGTACCCAAGTATGCTGTTGCCCATGTAGGAGGAGTTTCCCTGTTTTATCTTGACACAGACCCAGTTGTTTCTGAATTGGAAGTGCTTGATGTATTTCGTGGACATCCTATTGACTTTGCTATGGACCTTATACCATTTTTACAGTCCAAAGACTCTCACACTGTTGAATTATCTGTTGACCATGAGACTCTCGAGGTTGCAGATTACAAACGTCGTCCATCTGATGTCACCCAGTTCCACATGTCCACTCACGTTGTCATCCCACTTTTGACCATCTCGTGGGTCATCATGCTCCTGTGTGCTGTAGTGTTTTGGAGAGACCTTCGTCATTTACGCTATCGCGTAAACACTTTGTCACCTACGGCAATGAGATTGCAAGACTTTATGTAGTTACCTTTAACCAGAGTTTTGCCAACAATTTATTCCGTTTCACTTTTCTGTACTAATATGCTTTGCTTTGCATGATGTGATTTTCATGATCTATGTGATTATGGTTCATGATTTGTTTGATTAATTTCATGTGTTAAGACTTTTTAACTAACTGCACATGCGGGTTCTATTATTCAGTATTTTGCTGTATTAGCATTTTTAATTTCCTTGTGAACATTATTTTGCTTAATTGAACTGTTTGAAGAGTGTTAGTTTGCATTAGTTGAGATTTACTTTGAAACTTTTTGTAGTTTTGACCATGAAGTTTGTACCTGAATCCTGACTGAACTGTCTGGCTTATTTTTGTAGTTAGGTTGGAGAAGGCCTTTACTCCTTTGTAGTAATTTCCATCTCCAAGGGGGGGAATCTGTAGGAGTATTTGCTGTGATCTCGCCTACCCTGTGTGCATATGAGAGCACCTTTACAGACAAAATGGACGCTGCAACCTTTCACCTATATGTCTGGCTACCAACTGTGCAGAAGGCAGCATTCCAGCGTGTAATAGATTTACTGAAGCCTGCACCACCTCCAAGGTCACTCTGTATCTGGAGAAAATGCATGTCCTTGGGAGAGAGGGAGAGAGAGTACGAGATAAGACGGACAAAGGAGGCTTCATACAGATGTTGGGAGTACATGATGGGATTATTTCTGATTGGCTCCCTGAAACATGAGTGGTCTGAGAAGCGGGAACAGAAACTAGTTCCTGAGAGTTCCTGAAGAACCGAGAAGAGAGAAGAACAGAAGAACAGAAGAGGAGAACACTTGCATTTCTGCAAGCACCTAATTTACCTGCCAGACTTACTGATAATACCTGGCAAAGCTTTTCCCCAGATTACAGCTGTCTACAGGATCTATACTGAGTCTGTATCATCTGTGGCTGATCAAGACAAGTGCATCACCTGAGCTTGTGGGACCTCGCTGAGACCTTCGGCTGAGGCATTGGAAGGAATCTGATCTGGAAACCGGGACGGTGAGATCATAGTTTACTTCCTTCAGGCTGGGTTAGATAATTAGTCTGTGCTCGGACCCAACAGATGTGTGACGTCAGGATTTATGATCTCTAGTTGCTGTTAGCCTAGTATAAGATTTGTGTGGTAATCATTAGGATCTTGGTATTGTGTTTATCTGTCATTACAGATTAGCCAATAGGATAATCATAGTTATTCTCTATTTTGGTATCATTGTGCATGCAATCAGGAATTGCTGATGCTATAAGCTGATAAGAGTTTTCTATATTTTTGTATATAACGCTGTATAAATAAACTAATATATTCCATTGGTCTGTCCGTTATTTTCCATGCAGCTAATGTTGGGCAGAGGCCACGCCCCCTAGACATAAGCGAGTACATAGGTAGGAAATTGGCCTCTTACAAAAACATATATAACCACCTACAAGGTCACAAGTACATAACTATTGCCATACTGGGACAGACCGAAGGTCCATCAAGCCCAGCATCCTGTTTCCTACAGTGGCCAATCCAGGTCACAAGTACCTGGCAAGATCCCCCAAAAAGTACAATACATTTTATGCTGCTTATTCTAGAAATAAAAACTGGATTTTTCCCAAGTCCATTTTATTAATGGTCTATGGACTTTTCCTTTAGGAAGCCATCTAAACCTTTTTAAACCCCGCTAAGCTAATTGCTTTTACTACATTCTCTGGCAACGACTTCCAGAATTCAATTACATATTGAGAGAAGAAAAATTTTCTCTGATTTGTTTTAAATTTACAACTTTGTAGCTTCATTGCGTGCCCCCTAGTCCTAGTATTTTTGGGAAGCGTAAACAAGCGATTCACATCTACCCATTCCACTCCACTCATTATTTTATAGACCTGTATCATATCTCCCCTCAGCTTTTTCTCCAAGCTGAAGAGCCCAAGCCATTTCAGCCTTTCCTCATAGGAAAGTCGTCCCAGCCCCTTTATCATTTTTGTTGCCCTTCTCTGTACCTTTTCTAATTCCACTATATCGTTTTTGAGATGCGGTGACCAGAATTGAACACAATATTTGAGGTGTGGTCATGCCATGGAGTGATACAAAGGCATTATAATGTCCTCATTGTTTTCCATTCCTTTCCTAATAATACCTAACATTCTACTTGTTTTCTTAGCCGCCGCAGCACAATGTATCAACGTATCATTAACGATGACACCTAGATCCCTTTCCTGGTCAGTGACTCCTAATGTAGAATCTTGCATTATGCAGCTATAATTCGGGTTCCTCTTTCCCACATGCATCACTTTGCACTTGCTCATATTAAACGTCATCTGCCATTTAGATGCCCAGTCTCCCAGTCTCTTGTAATTTTTCACAATCCTCTTGTGTCATCAGCAAATGTAATTACCTCACTAGTTACTCCCATCTTTAGATCGTTTATAAATATGCTATCAAGTCATCAAGTCTCTCCTCATAAGTTTTGCTATGCAAACCCCATACCACTTTTGAGACTTTTCTTTGAACCACTTCAAGACTTTTACATCCTTAGCAAGTTGTGGTCTCCAAAACTGATCACAATACTCCAAGTAGGACCTCACCAATGACTTGTTCAGGGGCATCAATACCTCCTTTATTCTGCTGGTTATACCCTTCTCTATGCAGCCAAGTATCCTTCTGGCCGTGGCCACTACC
This sequence comes from Microcaecilia unicolor, assembly GCF_901765095.1. NCBI lineage: Eukaryota > Metazoa > Chordata > Amphibia > Gymnophiona > Siphonopidae > Microcaecilia > Microcaecilia unicolor. The sequence goes on along the minus strand of NC_044042.1, from coordinate 92,115,948 downwards.
TTGCCGCATTGTTTTGTCACCTTGAGATCCTCAGACATCATCACCCCAAGGTCCCTTTCCAGAGCTGAGCTTATCAATCTATCTCCTCTTATCTGGTACATCTCATTTGGATTTCTGCATCCCAAGTGCATCACTCTGCACTTCTTGGCATTAAATGTTTATACAAATTCAATACAAAATGGGAAAATAAATACGTATTACCTGTGCTCAAATGAAAATACAAAAATATATAGCACAGAAAAAACTTCAATTACAATAGCATCAAAAAACTATATAAACACAAGACTTAAATAACAATCACCAATAATAAAGTGATTTGGCAAGGCACAGAGGAGGAACTCAGGGAAGCTTTGGCATATATTAACAGGATGGATAGTAATATTCAGGCACCACACAATGGGACAAAAAGCAGATAAACGTTTTGGATATAATGATATTTTTAACGGATCAGGGCTTGTTCCACACTTCAGTATTTCACAAAGGAATGGGCAGAAATATGGTCAGTTCCTCCAGTTGAAGCAGTTGTGCTCCACTATGGATCAATTCAAATTTCAGGGGGGGGGGGGGGGGGGGGGTTATGTTTCAAAGATCTTTACAACGGGGATATCCTAGATCATCTATCCTTTAAAAAGCTTATAAAAAAGCATTATATGCAGAAAGACAGTCTTGCCATAAGTCCATAAAAAACACTAATTCATTGGTGTCGATGTGTTACCTCTTTCCCCCTTAATGCACAAGATGCCAAAGCATGCCAATAATGAAGTACTCTATAAATATAAACCCTTGTAAACAGTGTGTCTGAATGGAGTAACACTGGACTGGAGGTTCTGAAGCAGCAGTGGCGAAACGGAGGCCACCGTTAACCACGGTCTAAGTAACAGAGGAGCCTTAGAGAAGTTTAAGGTCGTTGCAGTCAAGCTAAGTCAAGCTAAGTACCTTCTCTATTTTTTCAACATCTAAAAAAGCCAACAGTGCAGTGAATTTGTACTGTTTCGATGTTTTGAAGCTAAGATATCCAGGAGGTTTTTTCCAATGATGAAGAAGCCCTAGCCCTTCCACCCGTTTGTTTTATGGGAGAAGGTGCTTCTTGAGGTTTTTCCTCCTGACACACTTGTGTATTGGCTTACTTTATGATCTGTTTCCAAGTGTTTATATTTATAGGATTCTCCTTTATTGGAAACCTGTTCCCTGAATTATTTTGTAGTTAATAATGAAGTATTGGCATGCTTTGGAAGTTCATCATTCCTTAAAGGAAATGCCAAAGTTTGTGTATAGGAAGGGGAAATTTATTGGAGAATTGTTATCTAACTCCAGAGTTCTCATGTCAAAAATAAAAGGACATTTCAAATGCGGGAAATGTATTTACTGTCAGTATGATATAGTAACGTGATAGTAACATAGTAGATGACGGCAGAAAAAGACCCGCACGGTCCATCCAGTCTGCCCAACAAGATAAACTCATGTGTATACCTTACCTTGATTTGTACCTGTCTTTTTCAGGACACAGACCGTATAAGTCTGGCCAGCACTATCCCCTCCTCCCAACCACCAGCCCCGCCTTCCACCACCGGCTCTGGCACAGACCGTATAAGTCTGCCCAGCACTATTCCCCGGCTCAGGGCACAGACCGTATAAGTCTGGCCAGCACTATTCCCTGCCTCCCAACCATCAGTCCCGCCTCCCACCACTGGATCTGGCACAGACCGTATAAGTCTGCCCACCACTATCTTCGCCTCCCCACCACCAACCCCTCTTCCCCCCACCGGCTCCACCACCCAATTTCGGCTAAGCTCCTGAGGATCCATTCCTTCTGCACAGGATTCCTTTATGTATATCCCACGCATGTTTGAATTCCGTTACCGTTTTCTTCACCACCACCTCCCGCGGGAGGGCATTCCAAGCATCCACCACTCTCTCTGTGAAAAATACTTCCTGACATTTTTCTTGAGTCTGCCCCCCTTCAATCTCATTTCATGTCCTCTCGTTCTACCGCCTTCCCATCTCCGGAAAAGATTTGTTTGCGGATTAATACCTTTCAGTTAAGATCCCTCATATGTCCCGATTTTTTTTATTGGAAATCTAAAACTGATTGTATTTCATAGGGGTGGTTTACTGTATTATTTGCCCTTGTGGGCAAACTACCAGAAAAATTAAAATATACGTATAGGGGAGCATATTAGTAATATTAAAACTGGGAAACAGAAGGCTCCCTTAACAGTGCATTGGAAGGATTTTAATAATTTAGGGGCCCTTTTACTAAGGTGTACTGAAAAATGGCCTGCAGTAGTGTACATGCGTGTTTTTGGCACCTGTAAAAAATGCCTTTTTAAATTGTTGCCGAAAATGGATGTGCGGCAAAATGAAAATTGTCACGCATCCATTTTGGATCTGAGATCTTACCGTCAGCCATTGACCTAGCGATAAGGTCTCACGTGGTAACCAGGCGGTAATGGTCTACAAGCATAAAATGCCAATTACTGCCCGATTACCGCCCGCACACCAGAAAATAAAAATATTTTCCGGCATGCTTATCGGACGCGCGTCAAAAATGAAATTACCACAAAGACCACACGGTAGCCAAGCGGTAACTCAAAATTGATGTGCATTGGGCGCGCATAGGCACCTACGCAGCTTAGTAAAAGGGACCCTTAATCAGTGAATTACAATTTGTTGTACTGTTACAAATGGAAGCTCGATGGGGAGTCCATTCTGACAGATTTCTTTATAAGGAACAGACACTCATATATTTGTGCAGCTCAACACATCCAGAGGGATTGAATAGGGAAATTGAATGGGATTGATTAATTTCATGTGTACCTAAGGAAACTAAGTAGGTATTTAAACCACGGGCTGCATTGCGGAATCACACAGCGCATGATGACATGCATTGTGGACTGGGCTCTTTTGCAGGAACAGCAGTCGCTTAAAAGTCTGATGAAGGTATTCACATGAAGATTTTGAAAATGTATTAGAGGTCAATTAAATTATTATTCTTTTTTGTAAAAAAGTGTTTGTATTCAGTGGGTAATGGAATTGTATGAATATGTTTTTACGGCATATCCTTTTGAAAAGCCAAGAGTGAAATGTAGCCAGACTCAAGGAAACGCAGTAAAATAGATTAAGCTGGCACAACTGAAAAGGAATTGAGGGGGGGGGGGGGGGGGGGGGGGGTTCTTTTACTAAAGCTTAGCTGAAGTTATCTACAGCAAGGTTTATATTATTCCTATAGGACCTGCTACAGATCACTCGAGCTAAGCTTTTGTAAAAGACACCCATGGTTCTTTGGAACTCTGAATTTTCACAGCATTTACGGATAATGGAAGCTGGAATGGTTTGGACCACGGTCATGGATTTATTTGATTAAAGACTCTGAATGATGGTGCGTCTATGCAGTGGCATTCCTTGGTCGGCTGCCACCCAGGGCAGAATGCCGCTGTGCACCCCCTCCCCCCCCCCCGGGTGCAGCTTTGTTCGTCCCCCCTGTGTGCATCATCCCCCCTCCCCCGGTGCAATTCTTCTTGCCTACTGGGGTGCTGGGTGCAGCCACGAGGCTGTCGGCTCCGCAGGTTCCCTGCTTCCGGCACCCTGGAGGAAGTCCATTCCTAGTTTTTCTCCTTTCCTCAATATATCTGAAAAAGGTTTTATATAAGTATATAAGTATTGTCACACTGGGACAGACCAAAGGTCCATCAAACCCAGCATCCTGTTTCCAACAGTGGTCAATCCAGGTCACAAGTACCTGGCAAGATCCCAAAAAAGTACAATACATTTTATGCTGCTTATCCTAGAAATAAGCAGTAGATTTTCCCCAAGTCAATTTAATAATGGTCTATGGACTTTTCCTTTAGGAAGCCATCCAGACCTTTTTAAACCCCGCTAAGCTAACTGCCTTTCTTTAGATCTGTAGCCATTTTTTCTTCCACCTGTGTTTTCGCTAGTCGTATTTTCTTCACTTCTTTGAGTTTAATCCGGTAACCTTTTCCATGATTCTCTTCTTACGTTCTTCTGTATTTCTTGAATGAAGTCTTCTTTGCCCTTATTTTTTTCAGCCACTTGTTTGGAGAACCATATCGGCTTCCTGTTTCTCTTTCCCTTGTATAAAAGTCTGTTGTCATATTTATAGCAGCTTTCAGCTTGGACCACTGCACTTACACTTCTTCTATACCTACCCATGCCATCAGCTCCTTCTTCAGGTATTCCCCACTTTGACAGGCATCCACAATCTCTCTGCTTCTTTCTGATTCTGCAGATGGGATATTCCGATCCACATCAGGCAAGTAGAAATCTCCCAGCAACAGCACCTCCCCTTTCATTCCAAGCTTATGGAGGGGCGACTAAAATGATAGCAGAGATGGGACGACTTCCCTATGAAGAAAGACTAAGGAGGCTAGGGCTTTTCAGCTTGGAGAAGAGATGGCTGAGGGAAGACATGATAGAGGTATATAAAATAATGAGTGGCGTGGAACAGGTGGATGTGAAGCGTCTGTTCACGCTTTCCAAAAATACTAGGACTAGGGGGGCATGCGATGAAACTACAGTGTAGTAAATTTAAAACAAATCAGAGAAAATTTTTCTTCACCCAATGTATAATTAAACTCTGGAATTCATTGCCGGAGAACGTGGTGAAGGCGGTTAGCTTAGAGTTTAAAAAGGGGTTAGACGGTTTCCTAAAGGACAAGTCCATAAACCACTACTAAATGGACTTGGGAAAAATCCACAATTCCAGGAATAACATGTATAGAATGTTTGTACGTTTGGAAAGCTCGCCAGGTGCCCTTGGCCTGGATTGGCCGCTGTCGTGGACAGGATGCTGGGCTCGATGGACCCTTGGTCTTTTCCCAGTGTGGCATTACTTATGTACTTATGTACTTATACTGGGACAGACTGAAGGTCCATCAAGCCCAGCATCCTGTTTCCAACAGTGGTCAATCCAGGTCACAAGTACCTGGCAAGATCCCAAAAAAATACAATACATTTTATGCTGCTTATCCTAGAAATAAGCAGTAGATTTTTCCCATCTTTGCCGAGCTTCTCCATTTGTGCCGAAGGTCTGTAGATAACACCCATGTAGATACAGGTTGCATCTTCTCTTTCCAGGATGATCCATAAAGCTGCTTTCTTTCTCCAGGTTCTCTGCATTTCAGCCACTCTGATATTGTTTTTCACATACAGTGCCACTCCTCCACCTCTTTGGCTCTCCTTAGCCTTCCTAAAAAGATTATAGCCCAGTATGGTCACATCCCATTCATGGGAGTCATTGAACCATGTCTCTGTAATAGCAACAATATCCTTCTTCAAACATCAGGGCTTGCAAATCTTGAACCTTTTTACTTAGACTACGAGCATTTGTGCTCATTGTTTTCCATGTGCAAATTGAGTTAGGATGGTTTTCGTTATTTACGTGACCTTTCCCTCTGCCATCATGTTTTTTCTGGGGGGCAACTTTCTGAATTCCCTCGTTTCCCTTTTGGACTCATTTTCAAAAGAGAAGGACGTCCATCTTTTGACATAAAACAGAAGATGGATGTCCTTCTCCCAGAGACGTCCAAAGCGGTATATCGAAACCCAATTTTGAACAACTCCAACTGCAGTCCATCGCAAGGACGTCCAAAGTTCAAGGGGGCGTGTTGGAGGCGTAGTGAAGACGGGACATGGGTGTGCCTGACACTTGGATGTCTTTGACCCATAATCGAAAAAAACAAGGACGTCCCTGACGAACACTTGGACGTTTTCACCCGGACCTGTTTTTCTTACAAATAAGGCACAAAAAGGTGCCTGAAATGACCAGATGACCACCAGAGGGAATCGGGGATGACCTCCCGTTACTCCCCCAGTGGTCACTAACCCTCCCACTGTCAAAAAACATCTTTAAAAATATGTCATGCCAGCCTCAGATGTCATACTCAGGTCCATGACAGCGCATGAAGGTCCCTGGAGCAGTTTTAGTGGGTACTGCAGTGCACCAGACAGGTGGACCCAGGCCCATAGCCACCTACCTGTTATGTTTGTGGAGGAAACAGTGAGCTCTCCAAAACCCACTGTACCCACATCTAGGAGCCCCCCTTCACCCGTAAGGGCTATGGTAGTGGTGTACAGTTGTGGGTAGTGGGTTCTGGGGGGCTCTGCACACAAGGTAAGGGAGCTATGTTCCTGGAAGCATTTTATGAAGTCCACTGCAGTGCCCCCAAGGGTGCCCGGTTGGTGTCCTGGCATGTCAGGGGGACCAGTGCACTACAAATGCTGATTCCTCCCATGCCCAAATGGCTGCATTAGGACATTTTTGATATGGACGTCTTTGGTTTCGAAAGCCGCCGAAAGTCAGAAACATCCATGTCTAGGGACGTCCAAATTTAAGGATTTGGACGTCTCTGATGGTATTTTCAAAATGAAAGATGGACATCCATCTTGTTTCGAAAATACGAGTTTCCCCGTCCCTGGATTCCGCCGTTTTGCAAGGACATCCAAATCGCAACTTGGACGTTTCTTTCGAAAATGCCCCTCTTTGTCACCCCCACTTTCTAGTTTAAATGTTTAGAAACATAGACTGAATTTCTCCCCAAGGATCCTTTTTCCTGTTACTGAAAGATGTAGCCCATCATTGCAGTACAGCTTGTTCTTTTTCCATGTACTGCCCCATCCTCCTATGTACCTAAAACCTTCTTCTTTACACTGAGCTTCAAGCCACTTACTAAATTAGCCCCCAAATGCAGGAGATCTGCCCTCTTTCAGGGGTTATCTCCCCCACTCTCACTAGGAAGAGAAGAACCTCTTACTGAGCTGCCTCCCTTTCCATCGGCAATGGGAGATTCGTTACTAAGATGTCATCTCCTGCTGCCGCATGACCAATCTTGCAATGAGAACTGTAAAATCTCTTTTTTTGATTTGTTGATTGCCTTGTTTATTTTCAAAAGAAATGTGCCTGGGTGAATCCTGATGTTACATTGGATATGTAAATCTTGGTTGCTCGTTTATTATCAATAAAACCTCCTTTATAAAAAAAAAGAACTGTAAAATCTCACATCTGCTATCGCAGGATTGGTCCCACAGCAGCAGGAGATGATGTTATATAATGGCATCTCCTGCTGCCATAGGGGAAGGCGGTTTGTTGGTGCCATGGCTGAGCTGAGTCATAGGGTGGAGCCAGGAGGTGGAGTGGGGTTGGGTATGGCTTAAAATCTCCCTCTTAAAAGATTGGGCCCCCTTGGTGCTCTGTGTCAACTCTCATCAAAAAGGTACTTGAACTCCGAGAGGATCAGAAAAAAGTTCACATCAGATTATATTTTTTTTTTTTTTTTTTTATAAGAAGTCTTTATTGTGCAATTCAAAAATACAGATTTGCTGCGATACAATAATAATGATGCACCTGTCCACAAATCTTACATAAACATAGGTAAAGCCAATACACTTTTCGTATATAACTGTAACATTCAAATACAAACCTTAGTAGACTTCGAGTTATTTTTCTTAAACTTTTCAATATTCGCTAATTATCCCCCCTGTGTCCTACCCCCCCCCCCCCCCCCTTCCCATTTTCCCCCCCTTCCCTCCCTCCCATTTAATTTAGCGATGTAACCGTACAGGCTGCTGTCATGATAACATCACACTACAGAGTTTGCATAGCGATCAGAGAAATGTTTCCATATCGATTGCCATTTATTCATCTGGCGTTTTCTAACTGCTATCAACCTCTCCATCTCACACACATAGCTCAATTTGTTATGCCATTTTTTGATTGGCGGGACCCCTGTCTGTTTCCAATGGGAAGCTATGGTGACTCTGGCAGCCCCCAGTGCCTGTTGCACCAAGATTTGTTGGGGCTTCTTTAGTCCTGGTGGCTTTACTGAAAAGAGAAAGAGCTCAGGAGTCCACGGAATTGAACATCCCACCCACTGCTGTAACCGAGCATGTACTGACTTCCAAAATGCCCGAACTTTTACACATCTCCACCACACATGACCCATATTCCCTCTTTGTCCGCATCCCCTCCAGCACAGCCCGGAAGAATCCGGAAATATGCGCTGAAGGCGGTCCGGAGTGAGGTACCATCTGTATAATACTTTCATTGCATTTTCTTTAAATGGGACATGGCTATACACTCCGGCCACATGTCGCTCTATTCTCTCCCACTCAGTCTCCCCCAGGGCCATTCCAGTCTCTTTTTCCCAACTCTTCCTATGTAGAGTATAGCTAGGTACTTGTGCAGCGATACTGTGATATAATCGACTGATCAATCCCCGTGAGAAGGCAAATTTCTCACATATGTCTTCTAGGCATAACCGTTCCCTTTTTATGACCTTACGTACAGCCTCAGTTTTAAGGAAATGTGCTAATTGACAATAAGCAAATTCATCCCCATCCTCTATGGAGTATTTGATCTTCAGGGTTTCAAACGGGATCAGAGAATCCTCCTCAAACATCCGACCCCAATTGCTCAGGCCCTCCATATGCCACCGCTGAAAAACCCCCGTTTCGTTCCCGGGTAAAAACATGGGATTAAATGCTATAGGGGCCATACGTGTTAGTATACAACGCCCTTTTGGAAACATGCTATCCCAATAGTGGAGAGTGACACATATGGACGGACACATACCCTCCCTCAGCACTCTGAAAGGCTTAGGAAGCCACACAAGCGATCCCAAAGGCCTCGTCCCCAAGGAATGTTGTTCAATATGCACCCATTGTCTATCAGGGTAATTCTGATGCCATTCAATCGCAGCTTTCCCCTGAGCGGCCCTGTAGTACCATAGAAGATTTGGGACACCCAATCCTCCCTTTCTCCTAACTTGGTAGAGCAACTGGCGCGCTAAACGCGGACGTTTACCCGCCCAGACGAATCGCATAATAGAGTCTTGCATGGATGCAAGGAGTCGCCTGGGCAGCATTACAGGTAGCGCTTGAAATAGATATAACAGACGGGGTAGCACGTTCATCTTAACAATGGCTATCCTTCCGAACCACGAAACCTCCTGATCTCCCCAACGCTCTAGGTCTAGCTTGATGGTGCGGGTCAGCCCCTTATAATTGGCCTCGGTTAGTTCAGATAGATTGGAAGTAATATTCACCCCCAGGTATTTGATGTGTTTTGTAGCCCACCGGAACTGGTATTGTGCCTTCAAGGTCTCTACTATATCCTCTGGAAGTGAAACATTCAAAGCCTCCGACTTTGTCATATTGACTTTGAAACCAGAAACTGCTGAATATTCCTCTATAAGACACAGAAGGTTAGAGAAAGTGGGCACAGGACGAGTGACATATAATAAAATATCATCCGCGAAAAGAGCTGCCTTATGTGTTCTATCCGCTACTCGGGCCCCATACACTCCCGGATCTGACCTTAGTTTTGAAGCAAACGGCTCCATAACCATTGCAAATAAAAGGGGTGACAACGGGCATCCCTGCCTAGTTCCCCTTTGAAGTCCAAACAGATCTGAATTACTCCCATTGACCCGAACACACGCTTGAGGAGAATCATATAGTGCCTGGATCCATTTCCTGAATTGGGCTCCAAATCCCATGGCCTCCAGAACCTTATACATGAAGGGCCAATGGACCCTATCGAAAGCTTTTTCTGCGTCCAAGCTAAGTAGACACAGAGGCCGTTTAGTATTTTTTGCTAGGTATATAAGGTCCAGGGTACGCCTGATGTTATCTGTGGCTTTACGATGCGACACAAACCCAACCTGGTCGGGATGTATGAGTGTCGGCATCAATGGTGCCAGTCTGTTTGTCAGCACTTTAGCCAGTATTTTAACATCTGAGTTCAAGATTGAAATAGGTCTGTAAGAACCACAGTCAACCGGATCTTTATCTGGCTTAGGTAATACTGCAATCCATGCCTCCATCATTGAGGTGGGCAACTTCCCCCCCCTTCCCACCTGATTGAACAGGTCCGCGAGAAGTGGGGCCAGTTCAATTGCAAATTTCTTATAGAATTCATTCGGAAGCCCATCCAATCCAGGCGACTTACAGGAGGGCAGGCCACGCATTGCCTCCTGTACCTCAAGTGGAGTAACGGGTTTATCTAACAATTCTCGGTGCTGGAGTGTTAAGCTTGAAATCTCACTATCAGCCAGGTAGGTATCGATAGATTCCGAGGTGGGTGCGATCTCTTGTGTATACAATGTTTGATAAAATTCCCTAAAGCGTTTACGAATAAGGTCTGATTTATATATTGTGGATCCTGTGCCATCACGTACCTGCTTTACTGTACGATCAACTTTTTGTCTCTTTAATTTAATAGCCAGGAGCCGGCCAGCCTTATTGGCAAATTCGTATACTCCAGCCCTTAACCTCTCTCGGCCCATGTTAAGCTGCTCTGTGTAAATGGAGTCCAGCTTCATCCGTTCTCCACGCAGTTGGGTCAGTATGTGAGGTGATTTATTAGCTTTGTGTTGGCCCTCCAGCACCTGTATCCGGTCCATACATCTCGCTATTTGGAGTTTACGTGCCCGCGAGCGTGTGCTTGCTAGTTTTAAAAAATAACCCCTTGAGACCGCCTTCATTGCATCCCACACAGTAGCTAAGGATGGGCCTGAATTAAGGTTGAACTCTAAGTATTCCTTCAACAGCTTTCTATAGCCGTCTTCCACCTCCTGTTCTAGCAACAAGCTCGTGTTCAGTGTCCATCTCCTATCTTTTATTTCCAATTTTATATTCGGCAAGGTGACCCATACAGGTGCATGGTCGGAGATCGTTATGTTGCCTATTCCAGCCGTTGGACCTTGCTCTACCAGCGAGACATCTACAAATATATGGTCAATACGAGAATAAGAATTGTGCACTGGGGAGTGATATGTATAATCTCTGTCCGCCACATGTGTCAATCTCCATAGATCTAGTGTACCTAGGGAATGTGCCAATGACGCCAGTGCTAGAGCCTCTCTTCTCCCCTCCGTATTGGTAGGTCCCGTTCTATCCAATTCTGGGTTAAGGACTGCATTAAAATCACCCCCCATTATTAAAGGGCCCTGCACAAATAAGGCTAGCAAATTCTTCACCCTAGTAAAGAACTCTGCCTGCCCACTGTTGGGGGCATATACAGATGCTATCGTTAAGTCAACCTGGTCTATTTGGACATGTAAGAATATAAACCGCCCTCCCGGGTCTTTCTTTATTCGTAGCACCTTTACCGCTACTGCTGAGTGGAACATTACAGCCACCCCTCTTTTTTTGGAGGCCTCAGATGAAGCACAATAGACCCCAGGGTATCCCGAGCAGGAGAGAAGTTTTTCATGCTTGCTTCGGAGGTGTGTCTCCTGCAGGAGAACCACGTGTGGCTTCAACTGTTGTAGCTCTTTATAGAGCTTCTGCCTCTTTTGGGGCATATTCAAACCTTTAACATTATAGGATATTATTTTTAATTCAGCACTCATTATTCAAGGTGTAAATAGCGTGCAACTTTGATATTGACAGCAGCTTTACATTCCAGTTTGCACCACAATATAAGCGTAAGAACATTTCAGTCACCCAGCATCTAGTACAGTCTATACATATGTTCCTTTCAGTCACCCCATCCCCCCCTTCTTTGACCTTACCCCAAGATCCCTTTCTTAATCGCATCCCTCCCTCCTCCCACTGTTCTCCCCCCTTCCCTACCCTCCCTTCTAGTTCCCAACCCTTAAAATCCCTCCTAGTTCCCCCATTCCCACCAGGTCTACCTGATTCCATCCCCCCACCAGACAGTGCCTTAGGCACCGAATGGGTTATCAGAGAAAGAAACCTCTCCGATCAGGTTGGCCACCCTTCCCCCTCCCTCACAAAACACAGCTCCCCTCTCTTTAGATTTATTGCTCATGATGCTATTCATCCGTGGCACACCCACCCCTTATAGGAGCATATACCACTTGAAAACTTTCCCACTTCCAGACAGTTTGATAAGTCCCATTATGCTGACATCAATACTTATAACAGAGTTTACCAGTGTACAAACCAATTCAGTTCCTTTATTTCTGAGTCTTCTGACCCACACGCTTCCATTTCTGCAAGCGAGCTTTCGTGGAAGGCGCTATCTCTGTTGGCAGCGCAGATGTCGGGGTCAGGCCTGCATCGTGTAAGATCTGCCATGCTTCAGAGACCCGGCGAAGCCGGAGCTGTTTGCCTTTTAATTCAAAACATACAGCAAAAGGGAAGCTCCAGCGATATGCAATTTTTTCCTTATTTAGGATCTCCAGGACTGGTTTCATTGCCCTCCTTTGAGCCAGCGTGTATAATGAAAGGTCTTGAAACACTGTAATCCGCGCTTCTTTATATTCTAGCGTGGTCAGTTGGCGAGCCCGCTGCCAGACCCGTTCCTTAAATGTGAATGATGTAAAGCGCACAATTATATCTCTAGGCCTGTTTGCCATTGTTTTACCCAGTGCCCTGTGTGCACGATCTATCTCCAACTCTCCAGGGGTGTAGCTCTCTCCCATGATGTGCTCGCAGAGAGTTCGCACGACAGTTGGGATATCTTCGCCGCCGCCATTTTCAGGTACTCCCCGAAATCTCAAATTGTGTCTGCGCCCTCTATTTTCTAAATCATCCAGCTTATATTGTAGCTCCTCAGCCTGGTCAGCCAGTTGACCGATGCGTGCGTCCATGGCCGCGTTAGCCTCTGCTTGCTCGTCGGCTCTCTCTTCTAGTGTCACCACGCGGCCTCCCAGCTCCCGTAGATCCATGCTAATGGAGTCCACGTGTTCCAGAATTTCCACCCTGGATGCCTTAATTTCTTCGCGTATTGCTTCAAGGCATTTCGCTAGATCTTTAGGGTAACTTTTCTTTTTAAGCGCCGAACTTCGCCGGTCCACGTGGGAAGACGCAGTGTCAGAGTCTGATGATTGCCGCTGCTCCGGAGAAGCATGGCGCGACAGGCCTTTCGCCGTCTGCCTTGTCGAGTGGCGCTCTCCCTCCCGCGTCTGCGAAGTCGCGATTTTGCTCATTATGTGGAGCGGGTTATTCCAACCTTGTCCACCCGATTTGGCACTTGATTTGTGATGGGGCACCACAGAAAACAGCTCTATTCAGCGGGGAAGTGCAGGAGCAAGAGTTTTAGGCAGCCATCTAATCTCGTGACGTCACTTCCTCCATCTCCACATCAGATTATATTTTGAAAGATTAGAGGGCTTCTCGGAAAGAGGATGAACCTTTGATTAAGAAACACATTGTGGATATGCCTCAATGTGAATCGGCGAAGAAAGGTTTCCAAATATCTGAAGAGAATGAGGGTTGTCACAAGAATTCAAAAAGAATGGAACTCTGAGCAGAAAGTCACAAAGATTTCCAAAAAGTGACCTGAAAAATTATGAGGGTCATGATTAGAGAGATGTCGGTATTCATCTAAAGGACACCGGGTGCCTGAGTGAAATATTTATCAAGAAACTGAAAAGAAGCTTGAGACTATGATCCGGAAGATATTATGAGTCAAGGTCAAACAGGTCCAGGATCAGTGCTACCATTAGGTGAACTAGATGAGTGTTAAACTTTAGAAGTGACAAAAATTTCCCCAAAAAGGCCTTGCATTGGCGGTCTCAAATTTTCTAACCCTATCATAACTGCTGCCATACCATTGCCATATCTCCCCTTGGACCTCTGGTGGCAGCAACACTGGCAATAAAATAAAAAAGAAGAGGCACAGGGCCTCAAAGTCCAGCTGGTCTAGCCCCAATATGGGAAGTCTGTGTCAGAGGGGGCGGAACCAGCTGGACATTCAAAGCATTGATTGAGGCAGGTCCAGTGCAAGGACATTAACTTGCGGAGGCTCAAGAATGAATTTTTGCTAGGCTTAGGGCACTGTAATTGATTGTGTAGGAAGTTACCAGTTCTCCTTAACATCACTCCTTCATAGAGCTACATTAAGTCCCGCTGTACACAGCAGAAAGGGCGTGGCCCAGTGTGAAGGAGTAAGTGGTATAGCAGCAGGTGCTTCTAGGAACACTCTTTCACTGGTGTTGAAGTTAAACCACCTAATGACAGGTGGAGCTGTTATGCTGTCACAAGGGTGGGGCTCAGGCAAGGAGGTGGTTAAATGCCCTTGGGCAGAACAGCTCAGAGGGGCCTCAAGGAAGGAGATCTCCAGGGGCAGAAGTCCAAAATGAAGGTGTCTCCAGGAGAGAAGCTCCAAGGGAAGGAGTTCTCCCAAAGTGGTGGCTGGGATGCAGTACCTGTAGGGATGGAGTCCTAGGGAAGCAAGAAGACTTGCAAAGGTAAAAGAGTGCCTTTATTTTCTATGAAGACCCAGGTCCTGAGTGTCCTAGTTGCAGCCAGTAACTGGAATTATACTGAAGAAGATAGAACTGCTAAGAGAGAAGAAAGTAAATGTTATTGGGGGCTGTGGCTCAGGGAATGTAGCCTGTGACAGGGGAACAGACTGTATTGCTCTAATTATTTTCCACCAATAAAGCTTACCTTTGACTTTGCATTGTAAACTGTCTTTGTCTGTGAGGTCCTGTAGCCAACCGCAAGTCACACTATCACACTTTTAGTTAAGGCAGAGCAGGGAGGATGTGGCTCAGACAGCGATATAAAAATTCTGACTATAGGCAGACCTTGTTCAATTCTAATCCTTGAGTCCAGGCCCGAGCCAGGCCTAGTTTTTGAAGCTTTACATATGAGTCTAGCAGCAGTATTTAGGGTAGTTTGAAGTTTTTTTGATAAGGGGTTCCTTATTCCCTAAATAGACTGAGTAGCAGTAATCCAATTGTGAAATGTCTAATGTTTCTACAAGGGAACGAAAAGTAGAAAATGGGAAGAAAGATCTGATTCTTTTCAGCTTCCACAAAGTTCTAAAGGTTTTGGTTACTACAGAATTAACTTAGAACATAAGAGTAGCCATACTGGGTCAGACCACTGGTCCATCTAGCCCAGTATCCTGTTTTCCAACAGTGGCGAAGCCAAGTCACAAGTACCTGGCAGAAACCCAAATCATGGCAACATTCCATACTACAAATCCCAGGGCAAGCAGTTGCTTCACATGTCTGTCTCAATAGCAGACTATGGATTTTCCTCCAGGAATTTGCCCAAACCTTTTTAAACCCAGATACACTAACTGCTGTTACCACATCCTCAGGCAAAGAGTTCCAGAGCTTAACTATTCGTTGAGTGAAAAAAAATTCCTCCTATTTGTTTTTAAAGTATCTCTATGTGACTTCCTTGAGTGTCCCCTAGTCTTAAAATCAATTTACTTCTACTCGTTCTACACCACTCAGGAATTTGTAGACCTCAGTCATATCTTCCCTCATCTGTCTCTTTTCAAAGCTGAAGAGCCCTAGCCTCTTTAGCCTTTCCTCATATGAGAGGAGTTCTATCCCCTTTATCATTTTGGTTGCTCTTCTTTGAACCTTTTCTAATGCTGCTATATCTCTTTTGAGATACGGCGACCAGAAATGAACGCAATACTCAAGGTGCGGATGCACCATGGAGCAATACAAAAACATTATAGTATTCTTGGTCTTATTCACCATCCCTTTCCTAATAATTCCTAGCAGGGGCGTAGCCAGAACTCGGCGGGAGGGGGGGGCAGATCCCGAGGTGGGGGCACTGTTTATCCGCCTCCCCCCGCCGCCTCCCCCCGCCACTTTGGACCCCCCCACCGCCACAACCGCAACCCCCCCCCGCCGCTGCCACCGCCGCAAAAACCCTCCCCCGTCACCGCCAGGTACCTTGTTTGCTGGCGGGGGTCCCCAACCCCCGCCAGCCAAAGAGTCTTCTTCAGCGCCGATCGACTCTGGCGCCTTCTCTGTGTGATGATCTGTTTCAAACTCCTGACGTCCTGCACCGTGCACGTCCTGTATGTAGCCCCGTGCAGGACATAAGGTGTCAGAAACAGATTATTACACAATGAAGGCGGCGGAGTCAACCGGCGCTGAAGAAGACTCTTTGGCTGGCGGGGGTTGGGGACCCCCACCAACAAACAAGGTACCTGATGCGGCGGTGGGGCGGGTAGCAGCGGGGGTCAAATATAGAGGGGACCAGGGCTTAATCTGTGGGGGCCCATGCCCCCGTGGCCCCACGTAGCTAAGCCCCTGATTCCTAGCATCCTGATTGCTTTTTTGGCTGCCGCTGCACACTGAGCTAAAGATTTCAGTGTATTATCTACAACGACTCCTAGATCTTTTTCTTGAGTGCTGACCCCCAAGGTGGACCCCAGCATCAGGTAACTATGATTCGGATTATCCTTTTCAATGTGCATCACCTTGCATTTGTCCACATTAAATTTCATCTGCCATTTGGATGCCCAGTCTTCCAATTTCCTAAGGTCTTCCTGCAATATTTCAAAGTCCGCAAATGTTTTAACAACCTTGAATAGTTTTGTATCATCTGCAAATTAATCACTTCACTCATCATTCTGATTTCCATATCGTTTATAAATATGTTAAATAGCACTGGTCCCAGTACTGATCCCTGCAGCACTCCACTGTTAACCCTCCTCCATTGAGAGAAAAGACCATTTAACTCTACACCACTCTGTTTTCTGTCCAATAACCAATTCCTAATCCACACCAGAACCTTCCCTCCTATCCCATTACTAATGTACTCAGGAGTCTCTCATGAGGAACTTTATCAAAAGCTTTCAGGAATTCTAGATACACTACATCAACCGGCTCACCTTTATCACACCTTCAAAAAAAATGAAGGTAATTGGTGAGGCAAGACTTCCCTTGGCTGGACACATGCTGACTCTGTCCCATTAAACCATGTTTGTCAATGTGTTCTGTAATTTTATTCTTTATAATAGTTTCCATTATTTTGCCCAGCACCGATGTCAGGCTTACTGGTGGTTGGGAGGTGGGGATACTGCTGGGCAGACTTATACGGTCTGTGCCAGAGCCGGTGGTGGGAGGCAGGGATAGTGCTGGGCAGACTTATATGGTCTGTGCCAGAGCCGGTGGTGGGAGGCAGGGCTGGTGGTTGGGAGGCGGGATAGTGCTGGGCAGACTTATACGGTCTGTGCCCTGAAGAACACAGGTACAAATCAAAGCAGGGTATACTCAAAAATTGGCACATATGAGTTATCTTGTTGGGCATGGACCGTGCAGGTCTTTTTCTGCCGTCATCTACTATGTTACTATATATTTCTAGGATCACCCCTAGAACCCTTTTTTAAAATCGGCTTCACATTGGCCACCCTCCAATCTTCAGGTAAAATGGACGAGTTTAATGACAGGTTACATATTACTAACAGAAAATCAGCAATTTCATGCTTGAGTTCTTTGAGTACCCTTGGATGTACGCCATCCAGTGCAGGTGATTTACTGCTCTTTAATTTGTCAATTTGGCTCAGCACATCTTACAGGTTCACCGAGATTTCTTTCAGTTCCTCTGTATCATCACCCTTGCAAACCATTTCCGATACAGGCAAATCTCTTACATCTTCTTCCATAAAGACAGAAGCAAATAATTCATTCAGTTTCTCTGCTACAGCCTTGTCCTCCCTGAGCACCCCTTTTGCTCCTTCGTGATCTAACAGTCTCACGGATTCCTTCACAAGCTTTCTGCTTCTGATGTACCTGAAAAAGTTGTTACTGTGAGTTTTAGCCTCTGCAGTAAGTTTCGCTTCATATTCTCTTTATTAATGCTTTGCATCTGACTTGATCTTCACATGATAGGAATTGGTCGATGATGATCCCAAGAATTTTCAAATTACGTTCCAATGGCTAGCTCACCTGATTAATGGTAAAACTGTTCTGATTGTGAAAGTTGTTAGGACTAGAAATTATGAGAAATTTAGTTTCCTCCCTGTTTAATTTTAGATTGAAGGATGTTGCCCAATTCTCCTTGAGATCTAAGATTGATTGAATGTTTATTTTATTTATTTGTTGCATTTGTATCCCACATTTCCCACCTATTTGCGGGCTCAATGTGGCTTATATAGTACCGTGATGGCGATCACCAATTCCGGTATGACAAATACAGAGTGATATTGTGGCAGAGTAAAGTTCATGTGTGACAGACACATTAGGAATCGAAAGGAGGAAGAATTATGTCCAGATCGAGCTTTAGTTTCGTTGTGTTGCAGGGTTCAGGCATTTAAGTTGGATCGTTAGGGTATGCCTTTTTGAACAAGCTAGTTTTTAGTGATTTCCGGACGTTTAATAGGTCAAATGTTGTTTTCACGGTGTTTGGTAATGTGTTCCATAGTTGTGTGCTTATATAGGAGAAGCTGGATGCATAGGTTGATTTGTATTTGAGACCTTTGTAGCTTGGGTGGTGGAGATTTAGGTATGTGCATGTTGATTGTCAGGTTCTCAAGGATAGTCTGGAATCGTGAGCCCTTGGGCTGCTGACGAGGAGTGGCAGCAGCAGGCAAAACCCTCCAACCAGGACTGGACCAACAGGACTGGAGCAGAAGCTGTAGGCAGGTGAGGCAGGAATAAGCAGAACCGGAATGGACTTGACTTGGCAGGGACCAGAATCAAGAAACACAAGCAGGATTCAGGAACTAGCGTGACTGGAACAGGACTTCACCTGCGCTTGACCGCCGTTCCCTAGGGGTTGAGCCCCTAGGTGCAGGCAGCCAGCAGGACTTACTGGACCGAGTGGGGAGAAACAAGCTAGACTAGACAGGGTTCAAGATACAGGGTCTCAAACAGACAAGATACAAGGTTCACAAACAGAAGGGGAAGGAAGCCAAAAGCAGACAGGGAAGGAGCAAACTGGACAGGATTCAAGACAGGATTCAGGAGACTCAAACAAGCTAGGAACGCAGACTAAGACTAAGACTATGAATACTGACAAGAAACAAGGCAAAGCAAGACAAGGCAGAAGTGCACAAAGCACACAAACCTCAACCTTTGGCATTGCAAAGGCCAAGTAGAAAGTTTCCAGGTGTTTAATAAAGCCCATCAGCAGCTGAGGCTCAGCTGCAGGAATCTCAAGGCAGCTAAGGGTGAGGCTAGCTGCCAAACTTCAAACCAAGTCTGGAGGGCTAGAATATCTCGACAGGACCAGAAAGAAAGTCTGGAATGTGTAGGGAGACAGCAAGCCAGTCTATGGCAGCCACCGGTTCTGGCCACCAGAGAGAGAGGTGAGCACAGCCAAGGAAAACAGTCACAATCGTGACATTGATCTGGTTGTGTTTCTGGTTTGTAGATCTATGAGGTCTGTCATGTATCCCGGGGCTTTGCCGTAGATAATTTTATGAACCAAAGTGTAGATTTTGAACTCAATACGTTCTTTGATTGGGAGCCAGTGCAGTTTTTCTCATAGGGGTTTGGCGCTTTCGAATCTCGTTTTTCCAAGTATAAGCCGGGCTGCGGTGTTTTGAGCAGTTTGGAGTTTCTTTATGATTTGTTCTTTGCATCCCGCGTAGATTCCATTGCAGTAGTCGACTTCCCTATGAAGAAAGACTAAGGAGGCTAGGGCTTTTCAGCTTGCAGAAGAGACGGCTGAGGGGAGACATGATAGAGGTATATAAAATAATAAGTGGCGTGGAACACGTGGATGTGAAGCATCTGTTCACGCTTTCCAAAAATACTAGGACTAGGGGGCATGCGATGAAACTAGAGTGTAGTAAATTTCAAACAAATCTGAGAAAATGTTTCCTCACCCAACGCGTAATTAAACTCTGGAATTCGTTGCCAGAGAACGTGGTGAAGGCGGTTAGCTTGGCAGAGTTTAAAAGGAGGTTAGACGGTTTCCTAAAGGACAAGTCCATAAACCGCTACTAAATGGACTTGGGAAAAATCTACAATTCCGAGAGTAACATGTATAGAATGTTTGTACATTTGGGAAGCTTGCCAGGTGCCCTTGGTCTGGATTGGCCACTGTCATGGACAGGATGCTGGGCTCGATGGACCCTTGGTCTTTTCCCAGTGTGGCATTACTTATGTACTTAGTTTAGGTAGCTTATGTCAGGTTTTCAAGGCAGGGCCTAAGTTCGTGAGCCCTTGGACCACTGCCGAGGAGCGGCAGCGGCAGGCAAAACCACCCCACACCAGAGACAAGGCAGAACTCTGGCAGGGACAGCTAGACTTCACCTGCACTTGACCACCCTTCCCCAGGAGTTGAGCCCCTGGGTGCAGGTGGCCGGCAGGACTTACCGGACAGGGCAGGAACTGGATACCATCTAGGCTGAACAGGGTTAGGACTAAGGGTCAGAGGGGAAAGAAATAAACATGGGCAGCAAGGCAGGAAACTGGGCTAGGACTCACAGACAGACAATACTACACTAGGCAGGAAATGGACAGGCTTAAGGATCAGGACTGAAAGCTGCAAAGCAGCCACTAAGAAAGGAAACACAGACAGGTAAGAGATAGAACTGAAAGCTGCCAGGCAGCCACTAAACAAGAAACACAAACAACCAAGTACTAGACAGAGAAATACAAACAAGAAACAAGACTGGAAAACAAGCAATACAGTACAAGATAAACTACACAAAGACTAGACTAGAATCAGGCAAGAATCTCAGACAATAAACTGGACTAGGCAGAAGTGCGCAGAGCACACCAGCATACCAGGGACCTTAGGCGATGCAAAGGCAAACACAGAAGTTTCTAGATGATTAATAAAGCCCATCAGCACCTGAGGCTCAGCTGCAGCAATCTCAAGGCAACTACGGGTGCTGTTCAGGCACAAACAAGAAAGACAAGTCTGGCAGCCTGCAAGATCCGGACCGGACTGGGCTGAAGCCTGGAACGGGTAAGGACAGCAAGACAGTCTATGGCAGCCATGGGTTCTGGCCACCAGAGGGCGAGGGGCGCACAAACAAAGAAGTAGGCAGAAAGCATACTGAAGCATACACAGGTGCAGCACAGTGGAACAATCAGAGCCATGCTGGAAGCAGCCAGCACACAGAGACAGAGACAGAGCTAAGTCAGGCAACACACACAGGTGCAGTGTAGTGGAGTAATTAGAGCCATGCTGGGAGCAGCCAGCACACAAAGACAGAACTAAGAAAGGACAGACAGAAGCCAGCTCAGAAGCTGACCCCCTAGAAATAAGGTAAGTCTGAGTGGGGTCACGACCACAGACGTGACAGCTTAGTACCATTGATTGTACCAAGTTGTGAAATATTTCCCTCGGGAAGAAAGGTTTCACTCGTTTGAGTTTCCACATTGAGTGGAACATTTTCTTTGCTGTTGATTTCACTTGGCTCTCTAGTGTGAGGTTTCGGTCGATTGTAACTCCGAGGGTTTTCAGGCTGTCTGAGACAGGAAGGGTGTAATATGGAGTGTTTATGTTGGTGGGTTTGTTCTTGTTGTACTGGGATGAGAGGATGAGACTATGTTTTTTCTGTGTTGAGTTTTAGTTGAAATACATTCGCCCATGAGTTCATGATGTTCAAGCTGAGTTTGATTTCATTGGTAATTTCTGTTATATCATGTTTGTAAGGGATGTATATCGTGACATCATCTGCGTAAATGAAAGGGTTAAGGTCTTGGCTGGATAGGGACTTGGCTAGTGGGGTCATCATTAGGTTGAAAAGGATTGGTGATAGTGGTGATCCTTGGGGTACTCCCCAGTCTGTTTTCCATGGTTATGATATATTCGAATTTGATTTCACTTGATATGTTCTAGTGGTTAGGAAACCCTTGATCCAATAAGTACACTTCCACCAATCCCGAAGTATTCTAGGATGTTTAATAGTATTTTATGACTTACCATGTCGAACGCACTGGACATGCCAAATTGTAGGAGAAATATGCTTTTGCCTGTTGCAATTTCTTGTTTGAATTTGGTTAGGAGAGTAATTAGTACTGTTTTGGTGCTGTGGTTGGAGCGAAATCCTGATTGTGTTTCGTGTAGTATTGAGAATTTGTTTATGTAACCGGTAAGTTGATTGGTTACCATGCTTTCCATCAGTTTGACTACCAGTGGGATAGATGCTTCTGGGTGGTAGTTGGTGATATCGTTTGTTTCTTTCTTTGTATCTTTTGGTATTGGGGTGAGTAGGATGTTCCCATTTTCCTTAGGGAAGAGTCCATGTTGAAGCATGTAATTTAGGTGGGATGTGGGGTCTGTTAAGAAGCGGTGAGGGGCGGATTTTATTAGGTAGCTGGGGCTGGTATCCAATTTGCAGTGAGTCTTGGAGAACCTGTTAATCGCTTGGGTGACTGTTTTAACGGTGAGAACGAAGTTTGTCCAGATTCAGTCCGCTGGGTATTCACCGAGAATTGGGTCCAGAGACTCGATGAAGTTTTCGATGTCGGTGGTGTTCTGAGGTAATGTGTTGCATAGATTTACAATTTTTTCATTGAAGTATTTAGCAAATTTGTCTGCAGATGGGGTGTCGGTATTGGTTGTGGTGACTGAGGTGGTGTCTAGTAGTTTGTTCATGAGTTGATATAATTTCTTCGTGTCTTTGTAGTCCAGCCCTAGTTTGGTTTTACATAAGATAGTAACATAATAGATGACGGCAGAAAAAGACCTGCACGGTCCATCCAGTCTGCCCAACAAGATAAACTCATATGTGCTACTTTTTGTTTTTACCTTACCTTGATTTGAATCTGCCATTTTCAGGGCACAGACCGTAGAAGTCATGCCCAACACTAGCCCCGCCTCCCAACCACCTGCCCCGCCTCCCCCCCACTGGCTCTGCCATCCAATCTTGGCTAAGCTTCTGAGGATCCATTCATTCTGAACAGGATTCTTTTTTGTTTATCCCATGCATGTTTGAATTCCATTACCGTATTCATCTCCACCACCTCCCACGGGAGGGCATTCCAAGTATCCATGACTCTCTCTGTGAAAAAATACTTCCTGACATTTTTCTTGAGTCTGTCTCCCTTCAATCTCGTTTCATGTCATCTAGTTCTACCGCCTTCCCATCTCCGGAAAAGGTTCGTTT
The DNA here is from genome assembly GCF_901765095.1 of Microcaecilia unicolor. NCBI lineage: Eukaryota > Metazoa > Chordata > Amphibia > Gymnophiona > Siphonopidae > Microcaecilia > Microcaecilia unicolor. The sequence goes on along the minus strand of NC_044042.1, from coordinate 92,093,186 downwards.
GCGGATTAATACCTTTCAAATATTTGAATGTCTATATCATATCACCCCTGTTTCTCCTTTCCTCCAGGGTATCCATGTTCAGGTCAGCAAGTCTCTCCTCATACGTCTTGTAACGCAAATCCCATATCATTCTCGTAGCTTTTCTTTGCACCGCTTCAATTCTTTTTACATCCTTAGCAAGATACGGCCTCCAAAACTGAAAATGCTCCAGGTGGGGCCTCACCAACGACTTATAAAGGGACATTAAAACCTGCTGGTCACACCTCTCACTATACAGCCTAGCAACCATCTAGCCACGGCCACCGCCTTGTCACACTGTTTCGTCACTTTCAGATCCTCAGATACTATCACCTGTAGGTAGTCACAAATGATACTTATAGGAAAACACCTCCCACCAGTCTCATTTGCGCCCAGGTCCCAATTACAGAAATATTTGCAAGCAAAATACTCTGATTTCTGTCTAGGGATGAATAGAACCTGGATTGGCACCAAGCCAAGGCTTCCAAAAGAGAGAAACAAACTAAAGCCAGCTGATATATAAGATATACAAAATAGACAACTCTGTAGCAAAGCTTAGCTAAATACAAAAATAACTTGCTGGTAAAAGAACTACAAAATATATTGTCACTAACTATACACTCTGATTCTTACTGGAATACGAGGTAACCTGATTTGTAACACTGAACTAAAGTTCTGAGGTAATACAATTGTTAGCAGCTTATCTCCTGACCATGGGCATGACTCTAACCAGCCTAAGCTTAGGTAAACACCAATCACTAATTTCTGGCTATAAGAAGTAAATCACTGTCTATCTCACCAGGCTGTCTCTCGGGCAGTCTCTCGGATGAGGTTGCACAGGTTCCTTCTCAGACTCGAGCTGTCTTCCCCAGCGAGTCTTTGCCTCAGAAGTAGGACAGGGTCTTTGCAGCAAGCAGGGTCACAGTCACTCCGTGCGGGTACAGCTGAACCAACCGGTACTTTCTCTAGACAGGCAGTTCACAAGGTTGTGGACCACATCAGATGTCCCTCGTCCTCTTGCCAGCTCCAACTTCTTCCATGGATTCTGACCAACTAACTTCTCCTTCTTCCCGCTTTCTTAGCCCCTTTTTCTCAGGTGACCAGCATGGACCAATCCTGATCTTGTCCAGCTCATTCCATGAGCAAGAAATGGCCGTTGTTCATGACCTTGAAACTGTTACTTCTTGGTATGCATTTCTGTTTCTCACCCGGCTTGTTGGAGCCATGTCTCACTTGCTTTTCAGCTTCTCAGGGAGATAAAGGGGGGTTGGTTGCCCACAGCATGTCCTTGGATGTTACCTGACTGCCAGTGATTTTCCACAAACAGAAAGCTGAATTTGCTGTCTCACTGATGTGCAGGTCATAGGTTACAGACTCCATCTTCATGTATTAGGATTATACAGGCTAAGACCAGCAAAGTGAGACACACAGGAAAATAACCTTACACACCCTAAGATCTCTTTCCCCGTCCGTACATATCAGACTCTCACCGCCTAACACATACGTCTCCCATGGATTTCTACTCCCTAAGTGCATCACTTTGCATTTCTTCACATTGAATTTTAATTGGCAAACGTTAGACCATTCTTCTAGCTTCCGCAGATCCTTTTTCACGTTTTCCACTCCCGGGTGTCCACTCTGTTACAAATCTTTGTATCATTTGCAAAAAGGCAAACTTTACCTTCTAACCCTTCGGCAATGTCACTCACAAATATATTGAACAGAATCGGCCCCAGCACCGATCCCTGAGGGACTCCGCTACTCACCTTTCCCTCCTCCGAGCGAATTCCATTTACCACTAACCTCTGGTGTCTGTCCGTCAACCAGTTCCTAATCCAGTTCACCACGTCGGGTCCTATCTTCAGCCCATCAAGTTTATTCAAGAGCCTCCTGTGGGGAATCGTGTCAAAAGCTTTGCTGAAATCTAAGTAGATTACGTCTATTGCATGTCCCTGATTCAGTTCTCCAGTCACCCAGTCAAAGAATTCAATATGATTCGTTTGGCACGATTTACCTTTGGTAAAACCATGTTGTCTCGGATCTTGCAACTTATTGGCTTCCAGGAAATTCACTATCCTTTCCTTCAGCATCGCTTCCATTACTTTTCCAATAACCGAAGTGAGGCTTACCGGCCTGTAGTTTCCAGCTTCTTCCTTATCACCACTTTTGTGAAGAGGGACCACCTCCGCTGTTCTCCAATCCCACGGAACCTCTCCCGTCTCCAAGGATTTATTAAACAAATCTTTAAGAGGACCCACCAGAACATCTCTGAGCTCCTTCAATATTCTGGGGTGGATCCCGTCTGGTCCCACAGCTTTGTCCATCTTTAGCTTTTCAAGTTGTTCATACACACTCTCTTCCGTAAACGGTGCTGTATCCACTCCATTCTCATTTGTACTTTTGCCAGTCAATCTCGGTCCTTCTCCAGGATTTTCTTCTGTGAAAACAGAACAAAAGTATCTATTTAGCAAATTTGCTTTTTCTTCATCATTATCTACATAGTAGTTTGCAGCATCTTTCAGTCTCACAATTCCTTTTTTAGTCTTCCTCCTTTCACTAATATACCTGAAGAAAATTTTGTCACCCCTCCTTACCTTTCTAGCCATTTGTTCTTCCGCTTGCGCTTTCACCAGACGTATCTCTCTCTTGGCTTCTTTCAGTTTCATCTGGTATTCCTCTTCACGTTCCTCTTCTTGAGTTTTTCTGTATTTCAGAAATGCCAAATCTTTGGCCTTTATTTTCTTGGCCACTTGTTTGGAGAACCATATTGGTTTCCTTTTTCTCTTGCTTTTATTTACTCTCCTTACATAAAGGTTTGTGGCCCTATTTATAGCTTCTTTCAGCTTGGACCACTGTCCTTCCACTTCTCGTTCGTCCTCCCAGCCCATCAGTTGCTTCCTCAGGTATTCCCCCATTTTATTAGAGTCAGCACGCTTGAAATCCAGGACTTTGAGTTTTGAGTGGCCGCCCTCCACTTCAGCCCTCATATCAAACCAAACCGTTTGATGGTCACTGCTGCCCAGGTGGGCACTATAGGTAGTATAAATAAGTCTTATAGGAAAACAACTCCTAACAACATTATTTATGCCAAGGCCCTGGATTACAGAACTCTGCCTAAGCAAATATTCTGGACTTGTGCTACGGGAAACAGGACCATACTTTGGCACCTAAACAAAATTAGCTGAGTTAGAGAGAATGCAACCAAAGCCACAGATAGTATATATATATATATTTATTATAAAATATATAGAATATGTATAAACAGAACAGCAGCAAGGCTTAGCAAAATACAATATATAACTTTTCCTTCTCTTGTCAGCTCCTGAACCAGCTGTTCCATGAAGCTGTCCTTGATTTCATCTAGAAATTTTATCTCCCTGGCATGCACCGATGTTACATTAACCCAGTCTATATCCGGATAATTGAAATCACCCATTATTATTACATTGCCCATTTTATTTGCTTCCCTAATTTCCTTTGACATTGCTGTTTGGCACATTTACTGAATCCCTTACTGTAAATGTCACTGCATCACCAACGAAACCAAACTCAGCCTGCAAATCATGAACTCATGGACGGATGCATTCCAACTAAAACTAAACGCAGAGAAAACACATTGTCTCATCCTCACATCCCAATACAACACGAACAAACCAAACAATATCAACACCCTAGACTACACCCTCCCTGTTTCTGACAGCCTAAAAATTCTTGGAGTTACCATCGATCGAAACCTCACGCTAGAAACCCAATCGAAAACTACAACACAGAAAATGTTCCAATCAATGTGGAAACTCAAACGAATAAAACCTTTCTTCCCGAGGGCAATATTCCGCAACCTGGTACAATCAATGCCTCTAAGCCACCTAGACTATTGTAATGCAATCTATGCGGGATGCAAACGACAAATCATAAAGAAACTCCAAACCGCTCAAAACACAGCAGCCTTTGGAAAAACGAGCTACAAACGCGCCAAACCTCTATGCGAAAGACTACATTGGCTCCCAATCAAAGAACGTATTGTCTTCAAAATCTGCACACTAGTGCATAAAATCATCTACGGCGAGGCCCTGGGATACATGACCAACCTCATTGACCTACCAGCCAGAAACACTACAAGATCTACACGCACCTACCTCAACCTCCATCACTCAAGCTGCAAAGGACTCAAATATAAATCAACATATGCATCCAGCTTCTCCTTTATAAGCACACAACTATGGAACTCACTACCAAACGCCCTGAAAACAACCCACGACCTATCAAACTTTCGGGAATCACTAAAAACTAATTTATTCAATAAGGCATACCCTAACGACGCAAACTAAATGCCTCGATCCTGCAACACAATGAAACTAATACTCGATCTGGTCACACCTCAACCCTTCCTCCTTATTCCCTGATGTGTCTATCATTCATAAATCTTCTACAATGTCCCTGTGTATCTGTTACACCGGAATTGGCGATCACCATCACGGTTACTATGTAAGCCACATTGAGCCTGCAAATAGGTGGGAAAATGTGGGATACAAATACAATAAATGAATAAAATAAATACCACTATGTCACAGGGACTCCATCTATGAGGACAGAGGCAGGTCGGACTCTGTATCCTGGCTGCCACAGTGCCTCTGGTCCAGCACACATGAAGTTAACATCTGAAAGGGCGCTGCAGGTGGAAAAGGAGAATGCAATTTTACTATTTCCAAACAGAATGTTCTTCAGTCACACCCCCTCCCGGTTAGCTGTTATTTTCCTGTTAAGTAACATGACTCTAATTTCAGTCAAAAGGAGGAAGGGTGAGCAGGCAGAAAGTGGGGAAGGAGAGATTACAAATAGGAAGGAGAGAGAGAGAGAGAGAGAGAGAGCAGGAAAGAGGATTCAGATAGGCTGGGGTCTCCTTAGATAGCGAGTGTAGAATTATGAGGCCTAAAAACACTAGTACTGAATGTGAGCTTATCTTGGCAAGAACACTGCCCTTCCCTTCTAAAGAAGACACCACATCCTATATAATAAAACTCACCCTCAACGTTCTGAGGACACTGACGTCACTGTCAGGTCCTAGGGGCACTTCCTTCCGGTTTGAAGCCTTCGTGGTGGTGAAGCCACCGAAAACACTGTGTTGGGGCCCCGCCCTCGTGTCAAACGTGATGACGTCGAGGGCGGAGCAATAGTGTCACTGGCAACACAACAAACGAACGAGGCAGCACATTGAAGGTGGCGTGCCTGCCGAGGTCCACATTCAGAACGCCGAAGGGGTGAGTAGGAAGGGGGGGGGGGGGAGGATCGGAAGAAAAACCGTGCTAGCGCCCGTTTCATTTCCACAAGAAACGGGCATGTTTTACTAGTTTAATATAATGTACATTCAGAAAACTTTAAAATCTCTCTGCAAAACTCACTTTGGGCCCTAGGATCAGCCCGAGGGAGAAAAGGCTCTGATATTTTGCTTATGCTCTTGACATTTTTGTGTTATGAATTGTGCTTCGTAGCCCTCTTTTCCAAGTGTCTTTTCTCAGTTGCAGGGTGGTTAAGGACTTTAGCTAACCTAAATCTGTCTTCCCTTGTGGTCTTCTTACTTAAACCATTAGCCCACTCCTTTGTATTTGCAGCCCCGGGGCAAAGTGTCTGAATTCAGAATTAATAATAGCAAGAGTGGATCCCTGACCCTCCTCTACCTTCTCGCCTTCTGCTGACACTTGTAATGAACCTGCCCTGATTTCACTGAGCGGAATCTGGGACCACAAATACCACACTTCTTTGGGATGAAGTTGAAAACCAGGACTGGCCAAAATGTCTCCCTTCTGGAACTGGGTAATGAAGCCAGAGCTAATTACAGTTTTGAATGAGACCAACTATCAGGAATCAGGAATTACCTTACAGTCCCTCTGTTTTACAGCACTGCTCAACAAAATGCAACAGCAAGGGAGGCTAGATATTGCCTCTGTAAGCACTAGAGTTTGTGCTGTCCTGTAATCCTTTGAACAGTGGGTGGGGGTAAGGAAAGGAGAAAATCATTAAATTTCTCATTCTAGCAGATGCTGAGCCTAGAGAATGCACACTTCAAGGACCTCTCAAGGTCAGTTTGCTGGCACCCGAGAATCACAGCTCCCTGGCTGGGAATAAATGATGGTGACTGGCTTAGAGCCTCATCATTAAGCCCTTGACAGTTCCAGACTGCATCTTCAGCACTTCAGGACTTTTGGCCTTATGAAATCAGACTGGCACCCCCATCCCTGTTCCAGCTGGATATAGTTTCCAGGAATGCATGGGGAGATCCTTGCTAAAGTTTATTGCCACCTAAGAAGCAGATAAAACTAGTACTTCTGTTAGTTCCTATCAACACTAACCCTTTCTGGGCTGCGATGGAGCATTAAGGACTCTTTCTTCATCTCCAGACATCCTTCAAAGTCTGGTGTTCAGGAATTTCTGTAAATCAGCATACATTGCATGACTTGGAGCATTCTATAGCTTTAACACAGAAGCAGTAAGTATGAAAACAAATAGGCACCAGGTACAAAATAAGTACCTGTATATATGTAAACCGCTTTGAATGTAGTTGCAAAAATACCACAGAAAAGCGGTATATCAAGTCCCATTTCCCATTATTTATTTCGTAAAGCTTTGAAAACTTATATGTTTTGAGTTTAGTACTTCTTAGTTTATTTTAGTTTATGTTTGTAGTTTTTGTTTTCAATAGTAATATTTTTATTGATTTTTGTACACTCCTGATGTTTTGTAATTAGTTTTCTTTATTGTATCTCACCTTGAATCTCAACTTGAAGGAGCTGGCAGGTGATAAGTCTGATATAACATAACATAACATTGTGATAATTACGTGGGAGCAGGGTGTAGGGCGAGGAGCCTTCACAAACACAGCCAGATCATGATTTAAAAGTGAACCAAAAATCTTTAATTGTATGGTTTAAAAGGGAAAACAACATGGAATCTGTTTTACTCACAGGTTGTGATCTCAGGAGTATACATAAAAGGGCTGATATTCAGCTGCTAGAGGTGAGCATTTTTTTTAGCTGCTGCTGGCTTTATTCCCAGATATTCAATGCTGGGCGATGTCCAGGCACTGGAGTTGAATATCTGAGTTTATGTGGCTGGCTATCTTATATGCTTTTAAATTCAATATTTAGCATTTAACTGCATATGAGATAGCCACATAAAGATAGGACTGACTTTTATGCGGCCCAATTTAACTGTTAATATCAGCATTTAATCTCATAAGTGTTGACGCTGACCCCGCTGAATCTAATCTAACCTAATCTAATCTGATACAGAACTTGTTTATTTTTTATTTTATTTGCTGCATTTATATCCCACATTTCCCCACCTATTTGCAGGCTCAATGTGGCTTACAATATAATACAACAACAATCACATTGATGGAATAAGAAAATCAGAATATAGATAACAGATAAGGTGCAAAAAATATATCATGGCAACCATATTAACGGAGTGAGAATTTCAGCATTGTTGCAGATAAGGCGCAAGGAAATTTATGTATAAGAAGTGGAAATTGGATAAAACATGACATAATGATACCGCACAAATCCCAGCATACGAGGCCCATGTAATACAGGGTGGATTAGGATTCCGTGAGTAGTAGAAATCAGCTATTATTAGGGTTGGAAGGGTAGAAGGTTGTGGTGAGGAGGGCTATTATAGCTGCTCGCTGTTATTATTGTTTTCTATTTGCAATTTATACACAATAGTTGCACAGCATATTGTTCCTATTTATACTTCATAAAAAGATTTAAACATAAAATCATAATTGGGCCTTCAGAAGAGCAGAGAGTTCCTCTGCAGGTACCTGCCTGTTCTGAGAGCTGAATGAATGAGCTCTCGGTGGGCAATTTGGGGGTTTGGAATGTCAATTGAGGGTATATCCAAGATGGACTATTTGAAGAACACACCAGTTGGAGGTAATAAGATGCCACCTTTGGTGAAAAAATTTTAACCTCCCCCCGACCGGCAAGTCATCCGGAACGGACACTTTTACTGCGGCTATGCTTTGCTGGAGCCAGTCAAAAACTCATCCCTTGCTTTGACTGGGAGCAGCAGGGGCCTTAGGCACACGCTGTTGACGAGATCGAGCACACTGGGGCTGAGCCGGAGAAGGCTGACGAGCCGGTGTGTACCTATGCCTAGATTAGTAGTAGGGAACACCCCTTGACTTGCCAAAAAAACCTCCTAGACAGTGTGTGCTGGAGCCGGCTCGCACCGGCTCGCAAGAGCCGGTTGTTAAATTTACTGGCATCTTGCGAGCCGGTTGTTGGCCAGTGTGAGCCAGCTTGCCTCTGCTCCCCCGCTCGTCCATCATCCGTCTGCAGCTCTGCGAGTCCCCGATAGCCCTGGTGTCCTTCTTGCGCTGCAACCCTGCCTTTAAAAATTTTATTTTCCCTCGAGGCGCGCCAGTGTTGAAGCGAAGGCAGCAGCAGGCTCAGCTTGGTTCCAGCCTTCGTTCCGTTCCTTCGCATCATGGCTTTGCCCTCATGCAAACAGGAAATACGTGAGGCAAGGGCGGAGCCATGATGATGCGAAGGAACGGAACGAAAGCTGGAACCGAGCTGAGCCTGCTGCTGCCTTCGCTTCAACTCTGGCGCGCCTCGAGGGAAAATAAAATTTTTAAAGGCAGGGCTGCGGCGCAAGAAGGAAACCAGGGCTAGGGGAGCAGAGCTGCAGACGGATGATGGATGACTGGGGGAGCGGTGAGGGCTGGAAGAAGGCAGATGGAGGGGAGGAGGGCAGGGGGGAGACGAGGGTTGCTGGACATGGGTGGATGGAAGGGATGGCAGGGGGAGAGGAGGGTTGCTGGACATGGGTGGATGGAGGGGAGAGGAGGGTTGCTGGACATGGGTGGATGGAGGGCAGGGCGGGAGAGGAGGGTCGCTGGACACTGGTGGATGGAGGGGAGAGGAGGGTTGCTGGACATGGATGGAGGAGAGGGAAGGGAGAGAGAAGAAATGCTGGACATGGATGGAGGGGAGGGAAGAGTGAGGAAGGAGATGAGAAGAGGGAAAAGGAAGAGAGGAGAAAAACTGCAAATGGATGAAGAAAATAGGCAGAAGCTGAGGACCAGAAATGAAGAAGAAAGGAGGCAAGGAAAGAAATAAATGGAAAGGAAGCCCTGGAAATGGAGTTAAGAGGAATCTGATACTGGGCCAGCATGATCAGAAAAACAAAGTCACCAGACAACAAAGGTAGAAAAAATCATTTTATTTTCATTATAGTGTTTGGAATATGTCCACTTTGAGAATCAGGTGCTCAACATTAAAAGTTTATTTTTATTTACTTATTTATGGCATTTTATCCCACATTAAACATGAATTAGATTGCCCCCCCCCCCCAGGCTCTCTCCCTGGCTATAGCCAGCTCTGCAATTTGGGGGGGGGGGGGCGCAGAGGTGGACGAGGGGTGCAGAGGTGGATGGGGGGCGCAGAGGTGGACCGGGGAGAGAGCCTGTTGTTAAACATTTACCAGCACACCACTGCTCCTAGATGAGGAGGTGGATGCAGAAGGCGCCCGGCGGGAGAGAGAAGAGATTGTATCAGTGTGTTTCTTGATTTGGTCTGCAACCTCATCAACCTTCTCTCCGAAAAGATTATCCCCCCGGCAAGGGACATCTGCCAATCCCTGCTGAACAGAACGTTCCAAGTCAGAAACACGTAGCCATGAGAGTCTGCGCATTGCTATATTCTGAGCAGAGATCCTGGATGCCATATCAAAAATGTCGTAAGTGCCCCTGGCCAAGAACTTGCGACACACCTTCTGCTGCTTGACCAACTGGCAAAAAGGCTCAACCTGCTCGGGGTGGGGGGGGGGGGGGGAGCATATCGACCAAGTCTGACAGCTGTATTACTGAGTTTCATAAGTAAACACTCGTGAAGAGCTGGTATGGGAGATCTGCATTGAGGCCTGGTACATCTTTCTCCCAGAAGAATCCAGGGTTCTAGCTTCTCTGCCTTGGGAAACCGAGGCATAGTCCCTAGTACTCTGGGCTGTTTTGAGAGTGGATTCCAACACCATGGAACTGAGGCCTTACAAACCCAGGCTCACCGCGGATCCGATACTAGGTGTCAATCTTCTTGGGGACAACAGGAACTGACAGAGGGGATGCCCAGCTCCTAACGAGGACTGCCATGAGTATCTCATGGAGAGGAGCCATCATAGCCTCCTTAGGAGGAGAAGTATATTCCAGGACCTCGAGCATCTTGGCCCTGGGCTCATCCTTCACTTCCAAATGAAATGGAATGGCATCAGCCATTTCTTTTACAAAAGATGGGAAAGAAAGGCTCTCCAGCGGAGACTGTCTCCTTTCAGGTGGTGGGGACAGCTCAGAAGGAATCCCATAAGACTTATCTGAGGAAAAGTCGAGGGACCGGCTCCCGCCTCGACTCCTGCAAAGCTTCCTCCACAGACGTTGAGGGGGTACTGGCCTGGGTGGCAGTTGACACCGGGGCCTCAAGCAGTGCTGAGGGCCAGGCGGGGCCACAGTGGGAGGTATGGCAGGAGCAAGCACCCTCTGTACTGAACCACAGTGCTGCATGAGGCCATCCAGCAGCTCAGGGAACAAGGCCCTGATGCACTCAACGAGGGCTGAGATTGGGAAAAGCTGGGGCATTGGCTGAAGCACAGTTGCAGAACTACTAGGGCTGATACGGGAACAGGATCTCAGCTGCTTGGAGACAAGCGCATTGAGAGCAGTCTTCCTGGCGCCGATGCTTCTTGGGTGCTGACTCCCTCAGCGCCCCGGAGCTCCCCGCACACCCGAAGCACGTCACACATACTCCTTTGTGCCAACGAGGATGGATGTAGAGACCCACTCGATGGCTCACTGCTCCCAGTGTCTAGAGGTCTTGAAGCAGCTACGCTTACCGATGCTCCCAATGCCGGTGCGACACTCAACGTCGATGTCAATGCCTCTTGATGCTGATGTCGAGGAACCAGACCTGGCTCCAAAAATCTTTTCACATTGAGCCTCCCACAGAGAACACAGGGCTGTGGTCAGTCCAAGACACTGCAGACACCAAGAATGGGTGTCTTTTCCTGAAATGGCCTGACTGCACCGGGTGGAACGCTTGAAGTCACTCTGAGTCTTCATGGATATGGACAGGAAGACCTCACCGGCCAAATTAAACAACTCAATGGTGCTTGAAGAAGGGGCGAAGGCACGAAAAAAAGGGAGTACCTGACTGGAGTCGGGGCCTAAAAGCAGCCCACGTCAAAAATAAAGGAAACTTAAACGCGGGCAAAAAAAAATACTAATAAAATAAGTTTTTTTTTTTTTTAAGAAACAAAATCGCAAATAAGAAAGAAAAGAAGGCTGAAGGCACTCAAAAATACTCTAATACTGGGCGTGTGAAGAGAGACTGAAAAAAGCAGCTGCTCTTCACATGGAAAAAATGAAACCGAGGGGACCGTGTTCTTGCGGCGGGCAGGAAGGCATTTGCGTATGCGTAGTGGAGTGCGGCTTGCGCTTCACAAAGCTCTCACTTTTTTTACTTGGCATAAATGCCGGAATACAGGTGATGCGGATCGGCGTCTACCCAACACATGAGAATATGCAAGCCTGCTTATCCTCGGAGAAAAAGATTTAAATATAACAGTTCGAGGCGTGTGCAGATGGGGTCAGAACTTGTGAGGATGGGGTACAGACTGTCATTCTCTAGTGACAGGCTCTGTATACCTGTGTCCATCAACTGAGCCTTTCAATCCAATAGGTGACAGGCTCTGTATCCCTATGTCCATCCCCTTAGTCCTTCAGTCCTAGAAGTGTAAAACTCTGTATCCCTGTGTCCATCTTCTCAGCTCTCCAGTCCTAGAGGTGACAGGCACAATATCCCTGTGCCATCCAGTCTTCTTTCTGTTTAAACTTGTTATGACTTGAAGTTGAAGCTATAAATTCCTTTTTTCTTTACTGCCATCATTAAAATGCAATGTATTTATTCATAGCTTCGCCATATGGAAAATTGAGATAAAGTGATATTTAATTACTGTCTGAGAATAAGAGAGTGATCAGCTCTCTCCTGCCCAGTTACTGAACTGGTAAATGATGAATCAGAAGACTCCTAATGTAAATAAATAGTACCCTTTGATCTCTGATATTGTTAATTTGTGAAATGGACAGATTTGGAATTAATTCATGAAATACATTTTCTGCTAAGGGGTTCACTCTGATCTTCATCTGTGGAGAGAGAGAGAGAGAGAGAGATCAGGGAACCAACCTCCTGTTTTCCCTTGACTTTGGGTTAATTATATTTTACACATTAATAAACAACCTTTTTATTACAATGAGCAGGCATTTCTGCTGTAATGGATCATTATATGTCATCTTTTTTTTTTTATTTATATGTCCAACAATAGAACATATACAGAAATAGAATTCCACAAAGTAGAAAATAAGAAAATAATTATACATAACCAACTAGCCCATATCAATGGGGAGAAAAATCACCATACCTAAACAGAAAGAAAATTCACAAAAGAAATGTTAGTTTAACACTAACTAATATTTACACTGCAATATAGATCTACAAAGTACATATCCATAGAAACATGATGGCAGATAAGGGTCAAATGGCCCATCCAGTCTTCCCATCCTTAGTAAACACTAACTCCTCCTTTTCCCAAAGGCTCCCACATGCTTGTCCCATGCTTTTTTGAATTTTGACACAGTCTGTCTCCAAGACCTCCACCAGGAGGCCATTCCACGCATCCACCACCCTTTCTGTGAAAGAGTATTTTCTTATATTCCTCCTCAGTCTATTTCCTCTTAACTTCATCCCAGTGGCGTACCAAGGGGGGGCGGTGGGGGCGATCTGCCCCGGGTGCATGCTGCTGGGGGGTGTCGCGGTGCACGCCTGTCGGCTGTGAGTTCGCTACGCTAAATTCTCTCGTTCGCTGCAGCTCCCTCCCTCTCGCCCGGAACAGAGGGAGGGAGCTGCAGCGAACGAGAGAATTTAGCGTAGCGAACTCGCAGCCGACAGGCACGCACCGCGGCACCCCCCCCCCCAGCGGCATGCACCGGGGGGGTGTCATTTCACCGGGGGGGGAGGGGGGGCGCACTGGCAATCTGCCCCGGGTGTCGTCGAGGCTAGGAACGCCACTGCTTCATCCTATGTTCTCTCATTCCAGAGTTTTCCTTCAATTGGAAAAGGCTCTCCTCCTACACATTAATGCCACTGAGGTATTTAAATGTCTCTATCATATCCCCTCTCCCCTGCCTCTCTTCCAGCATATACATGTTGAGGTTCATAAGCCTTTCCTTATATGTTTTATGATGGAGACCGCTTACTAATTTTGTAGCCGCCCTCTGGAGCGACTCCATCCTGTTTATATCTTTCTGTAGATGTGGCTTCCAGAACCGAACGCAGTATTCTAAATGGGGGTCTCACCGGGGATTTATACAAGGGCACTATTACCTCTTCTTTCCTGCTGGCATAGGCGGTCGGTGGCCCAACTGTTTGGGGAGGCTAAAGGGGGCGGGGTTAGGGGTGTGGCCAGGGGCAGGGCTTACATTGTCTGACAACACACAGAAAAAAAAATAAGTAAAAATAAAATAATCACAATTAATACCTTTTATTAAATTTAGATATTAGATATGTATCATATGTCAAAGAATAAAGTGGTTGCTCAAAGCATATACTAACCACAATCGCTCAACTGCAAAACACTATGCACAACTTTGTGCAAAAACACACTCAGAACCTTACTGTACCATAAATATTACACTGGGCAGACCGTAATACACCAATATACCATCCATATAGAAAATGCAGACCGTCGACAATATGAAACAAGGGATCATATCATCACAATTCTCATGTAGAGCCACAAAACACCCTTTTAGGGTGGATAGTGTTCACAATGAGCTCCCTTTATTAATGACCATATGTAGATCCTTGAAGAGTAGTGTGTCATGATTTAGGCTCTACACCCTTTCTGATGTTTTGGTGCCACCTCAGTAAGGCCAACACACAATCTCTCCACTGCAAAACACTATACACAAACTTGTGCAAAAACACAATCATAACCTTACCAAACCATAACAGCACTAATTCCAAGGACAGGACGAGCTACAACCTTACGCGTGGAAAGGCAGCACTATAATTACACCGGGCTCTAAAACACCAGTACACAACCTAGTGAAACAAAAACAAAAAGGGCTGCAAATATTACACGCTAGCAGAATACTGCATCTTGATCACACATGAAAAACACATGACACAACAGATATGAAGGCAAAATACTGAACTGGAAAGTTACCTCAAGAAGTCAGACTCAGCATGCAGCAATACTAGAAAAATTGAAACTTGCATGCAAAATATCACAGATGCACATTTCCAAAAGCTGACATATTCCAATTAATAAATTCTGAATAAAAAAATGTTTTCTACCTTTGCTGTCTGAGCATTTAGTTTTTCTATTAGCTTTGGTCCCAGTGTCTCTCCCGTCCCGTCCGCGTGGTCACTTTTTACATCCCTGAAGCCTTTGGCGATTTGATTCACAGTCAGCCTTCTGCTAGCGTCGGGGCCTCTCTCTCCTCAGGCGCATCCCGCCTACTCTATTGCAATGTCCTGTTTTCTGCAGAGGTGGGACGCGCCTGAGGAGAGAGAGGCCCCGACGCTGGCAGAAGGCTGTCTGTGAATTGAATTGCCGGTGCTACGCAGGAGGGGGAGAAGGATTCAGGGAAGTAAAAAGTGACCACGCGGACGGGACAGGAGAGACGGCGGGCAGAAGAGGACTCGGGAAGAAGGGAGCAGAAAAAAATATTTATTGCCACGAGCTGTTTAGGAGAGTGACCACTCCCCCTGCGCCCCACCTAGCTACGTCACTCTGCGTCTATCTTGCCCCCAAATTCAGCATCTCCCTTTTCTGTATCTTTATTTTCAGAGATACAACATCTCCCCTTTCGGTGTCCCTATCTTTCCTTATCCAGCATAGTCTGTGTCTATATCCTTCTCTACATGTCCAACATCATCGCTTTCCCTATTTCACCCCTCTGTCTTCCCATGTCCAGTATCACCCCTGTGTATCCCTGTTCCTAGCAACCCCCCCCTCCATGTCCAGCATCTTCAGTATCCTTACCCTGTGCTTGCTCCCTATGTTCATATGCCCAACTCCAGTATTCTCTCTCTAACCATATCCTTCCTCTATGTCCCTATATGTTCCGCAAGGATCACCTCTCTCACCAACCATTTTCAACCTAATGATGATCCCTCTGGCAAAACTCCTATCAAACCATAACCTCAACCCATATATATACGCCGATGACGTGACAATATACATCCCTTTCAAACAAGACATCAAAGAAATCTCCAATTAAATCAATCAAAGTCTATACATCATGAACACATGGGCAGATGCATTTCGTCTGAAATTAAATGCAGAAAAAACTCAATGCCTGATACTCACCTCCCAATACAACACAAAAGAATTCACCGCGATAAACACACCAAACCTAAATCTCCCAATCTCAGAAACGCTAAAAATCCTTGGAGTCACCTTCGACCGCCACCTAACACTCGAAACCCATGCAAACAACACAATTAAAAAGATGTTCTACTGCATGTGGAAATTGAAAAGGATAAGACCATTCTTCCCAAGATTCGTCTTTCGCAGCCTAGTGCAATCCCTCGTCCTCAGCCATCTGGATTACTGCAACTCACTATACGCAGGTTGCAAAGAGCAAATACTGAGGAAACTTCAGACAGCCCAGAACACAGCAGCCAGACTCATCTTCGGAAAACCAAAATATGAAAGGGCAAAACCACTAAGAGAGAAACTACACTGGCTTCCACTTAAGGAACGCGTCACTTTTAAAGTATGCACCTTAGTCCACAAGATCATTCACGGTGAAGCCCCAGCCTACATGTCCGAGTTGATAGACCTGCCACCCAGAAACGCTAGAAGATCATCCCGAACGTACCTCAACCTCCACTTCCCTAACTGCAAGGGCTTGAAATACAAGACGCTACACGCATCAACCTTTTCCTACATGAGCACGCAGTATTGGAATAAACTGCCGCGCAACTTGAGAACAATTCACAAGCAAGCTTCCTTCCGCAAATTACTGAAGACCCATCTGTTTGAAAAAATTTACGGAAAGAGCCAAAACACATAGAGTCCACACTCACTGTTCTTCAATACACCATACATCCACTTCTAATCTCTCATCCCCCGTAATCTCACATCACTCACACACTTACTCACAGAAATATGTACACCATATGTCATTGTGTCTTAACTCTGCCCTTTAAGCTTCCCACTGTCTCCTTCCAATGTTTTAATGTTTATGTCCCATTGTTATATTCCTAATGATACTTCGATTGTCTCGCATAACTCTGCACAATGTAATCCATAACCAAGTTGTAACATATTGTATTTCTATTATTCATATCTTATTGTAAGCCACACTGAGCCCGCAAAGAGGTGGGAAAATGTGGGATACAAATGCAATAAATAAATAAATATACTTATGCTCTAACATATCCAGCAACTCTCCCGTCTCCTTATGTCCAAAGTTTTTCCTATCCCCCCCCAAAATCTTTGTCTCTTTTGTTGGATTATTTGTAGTAAATAATTAGCAGATTTTAGTACACACAGCTTCAGCTTTAGAAATGTTAATTTCTTTCTTCATCTCTCTCTCATTCACCCCTGAATAATTCACTGCTGAGTCACTTTAAAGTTGAAGTAACAAAACATCTGTTTACTCACAGTTTGTAGTTAGATTATAATCAGACAGGCTTATATATACATATTACTATACATTTGTCTTATCAGCTCCTTCCATGTGCTTAGATGGTAATGGATGCTCACACCACCATAGATCCTCTCAGGTTAGGAGAGATCATGAGCTCCATGTGCTCCATGTGCTGCATGTGCTGTATCTGACCCCCACAGGAAGTTGCATAGCTGTGTGACCTCTCTAAGTAATTCACATCAGAGGTCACAGAGTAATCACAGAGAAATAATAGGTGACAGGCAATGCATGCAAAATACAATACATTCCAACAAACCCCTTCTCATGCATAACTGTCATGCAATTATTTATTCATACAAAGTCCAAGCTTTATACGCAGATTCACAAAATGTTCTCTGGGTAACGGTTTGGTCATGATGTCAGCTGTCATCTCACTGGTGTGACAATAGTGTAGACTGATGACCCCTTCTTTCGCCAACTCTCGCACGTTGTGGTATTTCGTTGCGATGTGCTTGGTGCGTGACTGAACCTTGTCATTCTGTGACAGTCGGATGCAGCTCTGATTATCTTCCATTATCTGGATTGGTCTCTTTTCAGCTATTCCAAAATCCAGCAAAAGTTTTTCAATCCACATCAGTTCTCTGCACGCTTCCGATACAGCCACATATTCAGCTTCTGTAGAAGACAAACTCACAATACTTTGTTTATGACTGGCCCATGAAATTTGTACATTTCCATACATAAACACATATCCACTTGTGGATTTATAATCAGAATGATCCCCTGCCCAATCTGAATCACAGTAACATATTAGTTTTGGATTACTATTGGCTGAAATCTTTAATTTACAATCAATGGTACCCTTTAAATACCTTACCATCCTTTTAACTGCAGTCCAATCTGATTTGGTAGGTGAGCTGACCCTTCTGCTCAAAATTCCTACTGCATTTGCTATATCAGCCCTGTATGTGGTAGCTAGATATAAAAGCTTACCTATGGCTGATCTATATTGGATGTTATCTGGTAAAGGTTCTCTTACTGTTTCATCCTTCAGAAAATCAGTGATCATGGGAGTGCTTACAACTTGGGCATCTTGCATACCTAAACTTTCAATAAGCTCATTTATTTTCTGCTTCTGGCTTAGAAGATAAGAACCATCATTTTGTTTCTCAATTTCTATACCAAGATAGTATGACACATTACCAAGTTCTTTTATCTCAACATTGAGGTTTAAACATTTTACAATGTCCTTGTACTCTTGCTCACTTTCGCTTGCAATGAGCAGATCATCAACAAAAGCTAAAATGTATGCATATTGTCCATTTGTGCACCTAGTGTACAAACATTTATCTGCTTCACCTTGCTTAAATCCTAAATTTGTCAATATTTCATGCAATTTATCATTCCAACATTTTGCACTTTGCTTTAATCCATAAAGACCTTTGTTTAATTTACACACTAGCTGTCTTTGTTTTGTATTTATGAAACCTGTTGGTTGTTCCATGTACAAGTCTTCAGTTATATCTCCGTGAAGAAATGCTGTTTTCACATCAATGTGTTTGACTTGCATGCCTTTTGAGACTGCAATGCTCAGAAGTGTTCTGATTGTCGTGTGTTTCACTACAGGTGCAAACACTTCATCAAAATCTTCTCCATATTTTTGAAGATATCCCTTTGCCACTAATCTGGCTTTATACCTTTCCACTTTTCCTTGTGCATTCCTTTTTAACTTGAATACCCATTTGCATCCTATAGCTTTCTTGCCAGGAGGTAATTTTGTAAGAATCCAAGTATTATTTTTATCCAATGCATCAATTTCTTCTTGTGCAGCTTTATGCCATTCAGCAGCTTCTTCTGCTGGCATTTTCTCAATCTCATCCCATGTTAAGGGCTCTTGAGCTTCTGCTGACTTTGTTAGGTAAGACAGTCTTAGGGGTGGAACACCTTTGTTTTCCCTGGATGAGCGTCTGACAACAGGTTGGTCTGACCTTTCCGCATCCTCTAAATCTGAGAGTCCTTCTCCAATTGATTCCCCTTCTCCAACTGTACTGTCTTCTTCAATGATCCTTTCTGTGTCTGTTTCCTCTGCCTGTTCCTCGTTAGATACAGATGAGTTGCTTTCAGACATCTGCCTTGGTATGGCATTTATATACACTGGCATGTCTATTATGGTTCTATTTTCATATTCTGGATGATAAGGCTCATCTGGGATAATCCAGCCTTTATCAACCCTTTTGTTTTCATCAAAATATGTAACATGTCTTATGCCAACAATGCCAGTTTTCAGATTCAAAATTCTATATCCTTTGTGTCCTGGAGCATAGCCAACTAAAATGCCTCTTTCTGTTGTGGAATCCAGCTTATGCCTTCTTTGCTTTGGTACATGAGCATATGCTGTACTTCCAAATGTTCTTATGTGTGACAGGTTTGGCTTCCTACCATGCCATGTCTCATGTGGTGTGCGCTCAGCGCCTTTAGTTGGCATTCTGTTTTGTAGGTACACTGCTGTGAGAATGGCTTCCCCCCATAGTCTTTTAGGGAGATTGCTATCTGACAGCATACATCTGGTCATTTCCACAAGTGACCTAAATTTTCTCTCTGCAACAGAATTTTGCTCTGGTGTGTAAGCTACTGTTGTGATATGTTGAATGCCTTCTTGTTCTAGAAATGTGCGCATGCTTTGTGAAGTGAACTCACCACCATTGTCGGTCTGAAGAACCTTTGGTTTTCTTTCAAATTTATTGCTCACCATGGCTACGTATTTCTTCAGCATGTCTGTGACTTGACTTTTCTCTTTCAGCAAATAGGCCACACAATATCTAGAGAAATCATCCAAGAATATTAGCACAAATCTGTTATTTCCCAATGATGGGATATTAAACGGTCCACATAAGTCACTGTGTATTAAGTCCAGTACTTTATTACTCCTATTTCCTGTGTATGCAGGAAATGAGGGTCTCACACCTTTTTGAGTAACACAGTCTATGCATTTCTCCATTTTACCAGCATCTGCACTTATCTGAATGCCGGTGGCCAGTTGCTTACTGTTAATATCCTGGATCACCTTAGAATCACGATGTCCCAGGCGGCGATGCCAGATTTCCAGACTACATTTACCATCATTCTTCCTTACTTGCGCCATATGTGAGGCTTCACCTGAAATATTCAGCTTATAAACATCATTATGCATAAAAGCTTCAGCATACACTTCATCATTTTTAGAGATTGTGCACTTACTGTTTTCAAAATGAATCGCAAATCCCTTCTTATCTAATGTAGATACACTAAGCATATTGCAAACTGCTTGGGGAATATACAAGACATCACTTACAGGAATTTCTTTAACTTCATTAGACACTTTGCATTTTAAGAATCCAATACCTTTTGCTTGGATCTTAGCGGTCCCTGCGTTTGCAGTTTTAAGAATACCTTCCTCTGGACACATTTCCTGAAAGAAATCCTTACAATTGGTTAAATGGCATGTACTCCCCGAATCCAAAATCCAAGTACTTTCATTTGAATTATTATTTACCATAGTCAAAGATTTTTCTGCCATTAGAAAGCCCTTGTGTTTATCTTTGTCCTTCATACATTTCCTGGTTTGAAAATTCTTTAGTTCCATTGGCTTAGGTGAGCTAGAGGGAGTGTTTTGTGTTTCCTTACACCATTTAGATACATGTCCCTCCTTTCCACATGAGTAGCAAATCAGCTTGCCCTTGGGTGGAGTTTTCCCATAGCTCCGCCTTCCTCTGTTCTTTGCCAAGAAATTTGTTTCATTTCTCTCTGACTTGCTTTGAGAACACATCTCCTCAGAATCATTTATTATGCATTCCTGCCTTAGTTTTGATGTTGCCTGTTCAAAAGATTGCCCTTCAATGGCCTCATTTACAGACCTAAAAACATCAAACTTCTTTGATAGTGAGGTAAAAAGAAATGCTCTTTTCAATGCATCACACATGGGAATTCCAGAAAGTTCTAGCTTTTGAAATGAAGACATAAGATACATAATGTGATCATTACATTTACTTTTATCCCTTAATTTGGTTTCATTCAACTCTGCCAACCAAATTGGTTGCTGCTTTGCATATGTAGTTGCATACATAGTTCTCAGTTATATAAAATGTCCTTTGGTGTATCTTTTCCCTCCACTAATATGGCTTGTTTCTCTGAGAGAGCTTCCAAAAGCATGCACTTCACATAATAGTTTGCATTGTCCCATTCAGCCATATTTTCAGCTGTTCTGTCTTGGTCTAAGCATATATTTAATCTTTTTGCTCGAAGGAGACATATGAATCTTAATTCCCACTGCCGATAATTAAACTCAGTTAATTTAGGCACCTTGAGAGAATAGAACAATGGTGAATTTCTTCCCTCAGCCATTTTCTTAGCCTTCTGTCTGCTGTGTGGGGGGAGAGAGAGACAGACTGAATCTTTCCTTTAAAACTTAAGAGAAAAATGTGGCCTTTTTTTTCTGCCTGGTAATATTTCTCTTCTTTTTCAATTCCTGGCCCTGGGCCCATAACCCTTTTGTTGGATTATTTGTAGTAAATAATTAGCAGATTTTAGTACACACAGCTTCAGCTTTAGAAATGTTAATTTCTTTCTTCATCTCTCTCTCATTCACCCCTGAATAATTCACTGCTGAGTCACTTTAAAGTTGAAGTAACAAAACATCTGTTTACTCACAGTTTGTAGTTAGATTATAATCAGACAGGCTTATATATACATATTACTATACATTTGTCTTATCAGCTCCTTCCATGTGCTTAGATGGTAATGGATGCTCACACCACCATAGATCCTCTCAGGTTAGGAGAGATCATGAGCTCCATGTGCTCCATGTGCTGCATGTGCTGTATCTGACCCCCACAGGAAGTTGCATAGCTGTGTGACCTCTCTAAGTAATTCACATCAGAGGTCACAGAGTAATCACAGAGAAATAATAGGTGACAGGCAATGCATGCAAAATACAATACATTCCAACATCTTTCACCCCCGTATCCAGCATCTGTGCCTCTCTCACTGCGCCCTCTGTAGCGGTCTCTGTTGTGGTGCAGCATCTCTCCAGTTGTTTGTTCCCCCTACACCATGGCACCAACGTTTTTCCCACTCCCCCCCCCCCCCTCCCGGTCCAGAGTTTGTTTCCATGGAAATTTGATATGACCTGACCTCCTTGGTTTCTTCTTTCTTCTTCTCGCTCCTCATCCATGCTGGCAGCAGTGTTTAACGCCTGGTCTGCCGCGTGCCACCCCTGCGGGAACAGGAGGATTGGAAGTAGGTCAGAGGAGCGCGGGTGGCACGCGGCTGAGGGAAAGCTTCCTTAAGTTAAAAGCTGGGAGGAGCGGGAGAGAGATAGGTTAGAGAGAGATGGGGGGGGGGGGGGCTGAGCTACAGATAAGAGCAGGATAGGAATAGAGACTTCCTTCAAATAGCCCGGCCCTCAGAAGCAGCAAAGAATCAGCTGGCAGGAAACACTCCTGATAGGCTCCTGATCACAAGGCCGGAGGAGTCCAGAACCTGAGGAGCCAATCCAGACCCTAGGAGGTGGAGCCAGCCAGACGAGCCTGATGTAGGCCGAAACCAGCCTACACACACGCCACGCGAGGCTCAGCCCCAAGCGCCAAACAACTCCGACGTGAAGCCTCAGCACGCTGCAGCCAACCGTCAATAACGGTCCATTTGGTCCTGAAACAACCATATGTCTATCCATCGGGCCTATCGATCTTGGTGTAGGAGCCTTAGGCTTTGGCTTCCCATTTCCCATTTAAGGAAAGCTTGCCCAGAGTCATTACAGTGGGGTGTGATCAAAAATTCTCCATCCATTTTCACGCTCCTTAAATTTAATTGATGCCTGGTAATCTTTGCACCCTGGGGAAAAAGATTATCCGCGTATATCCAGAGTGCACAGTAACTTAGACCATTCCATTTTTTCCTCAGTACTCTCAGTTACTATTGGTCCAGAAGAGATCTCAGTCCACACGCCAGTGTGGCTGGATCAAGAAGCCCCTGCTAACACTCATTACTCCCGCAACTGGAATTTTTCTTCATATCTCTATCGTGATCCAGATGTCTGGGCATACTTGCATGGTAAGTGGTCTGACTACACTTCATACAATGAACAGCATTTAAACCAGTTTTGCGGGGTGATGTTATAGCTTATGTACATGTGAGAAACAAACAGCTGGCGGTGAGTATTTTACATCTAGAAGGTCAGTTAAAGTTAACCAAACAAGCTTTCCTACATCATCCATGCTTGCTCCACTACACGTGATGCAGTAAGCGCTACCCAAGTAACTCTGAATTCCCTTTTGCACAAAAAAGCATGCCGTTCTTTGATTTTTCAAAAGTATCATTTTTAACGCTTTGGCAATAAGCCATGATGCCTGCTGATGCGAGTGGTGAGATCCTGGGGAGGTTGCGGGCAGTGACATTTCTGCACAATTCTTGAGGGTGGTCTGCAACACAAATGGGGAAAAATTGCTCAAATATTTCAGGAATTTTTTACTCAGTTATTTGAAGCAAAGGATCCACCTGTTCTTACACATATTAAACACCTATTTGAAGGCCGTTAACCTCCCTCAGCTATCTAACCAAGATTTTCAGGTCTTGGATGAGCCGCTGTCAGCCAAGGAATTGCAACAGGTGATTAAGGGGCCCTTTTACTAAGCCGGCAAGCATCTATGCGCGCCCAACATGTGCCAAAATGGAGTTACTACACAAAATGGATGCACGGCAATTTTCATTTTGCCGCATGTTCATTTTTGGCAAAAATTAAAAAAGGGCCTTTTTTACAGGTGCACTGAAAAATGATTCTGCACGCGCCCCAACCCCGCGACTACACTACCGCAGGCCATTTTTCAGTGCACGTTAGTAAAAGGACCCCTAAATCTCTCAAATTATATTCTGCCCCTTGACCCGATGGGTTCACCGGCGCATTTTATAAGATGTTGCCGCCACAATTATTAGGTCCGCTGGCTCTGTATGCCACAGAAGTGGTGGGAAGGGGTTCATTTCCACTCTATGCGAACTCAGCACTGATTTCCTTAATTCCAAAATCTGGGTGTCCAGCAGACTTAGCGGATTTCTATTGCCCCATATCAATCATTAACACTGATTTTAAGATTCTATCCAAACTCATAGCAGAAAGGTTGGCAAGCTTCCTCATAAGTACATAAGTATTGCCATACAGGGAAAGACCAAAGGTCAATCATGCCCAGCATCCTGTTTCCAACAGTGGCCAATCCAGGTCACAAATACATGGCAAGATCCCAAAAAAGTACAAAACATTCTATACTGCTAATCCCAGAAATAGTGGATTCTCCCCAAGTCCACTTAATAATGGTCTATGGACATTTTCTTTAGGAAGCCATCCAAACCTTTTTATGCTCCGCTAAGCTAACCGCCTTTACCACATTCTCTGGCAACAAATTCCAGAATTTAATTACACTTTCAATGAAGAAATATTTTCTCCGATTCGTTTTAAATTTACTACATTGTAGCTTCATTGCTTTCCCCCTAGTCCTAATATTTTTGGAAAGCATAAACAGACGCTTCACATCTACCCGTTCAACTCCACTCATTAATTTATAGACCTCTATCATATCTCCCCTCAACCGCCTTTTCTCCAAGTTGAAGAGCCATAGCCGCTTTAGCCTTTCCTCTTAGGGAAGTCGTCCCATCCCCTTTATCATTTTTGTCACCCTTGTCTGCACCTTTTCTAATTCCACTATATCTTTTTTGAGATAAGGCAACCAGAATTGAACACAATATTCGAGGTGTGGTCGCACCATGGTACAATACAAAGGCATTATAACATTCCTTTCCTAATAATACCTAACATTCTATTTGCTTTCTTAGCCGCAGCAGCACACTGAGCAGAAGGTATCAACATATCATCAATGATGACACCTAGATCCCTTTCTTGGTCCGTGACTACTAACGTGGAACCTTGCATGACATAGCTATAATTCGGGTTCCTCTTTCCCACATGCATCACTTTGCACTTGCTCACATTAAACGTCATCTGCCATTTAGACGCCCAGTCTCCCAGAATCGTAAGCTTCTCTTTTAATTTTTCACAATCCTCCCGCGATTTAACCACTTTGAATAATTTGTGTCATCAGCAAATTTAATTACCTCACTAGTTACTCCCATCTCTAGGTCATTTATAAATATGTTAAAAGGCAGCGGTCCCAGCACAGAAAACAGAGAGTAGGGTTAAATGGTCAGTATTCTCAATGGAGAAGGGTAGATGCAGACCACGGAGACAGTCTGGCTATCTCCTGCATCCTGAATTTTGGGGCCTATATATTTTAAATCAATTTTTTTGGTACCTTTGTTGTCTGACCATTTTGATTTCCATGTGGATTGGTCCTTCTGGCCCGTGCATCAGCACCCAACCCCCGTCTACCATCTGCCCCTTGTCAGACCCCAGCCCCTTTTCTCAGGCCTAGCAGTAGATCCCTTCACTCATCCCATTGCCAAGCCCAGTTTGATAGCTCTTAGTCCCCATCTCCCTGCCCTAGTATTATCCCCCTTCTGGCATCTGCCTCCTGTGTCAATCCATTCCTATCCCCAGCCACCTTCTCCTAGTCCCTAAATCAGGGCCATTTCCAAACCCTAGCCCCCTTCTCCCACTTGCCAGATGTGGGAGGGGGCATTTGTCCCCAGCTCAGCTCCCAGCTCTAACTCCCATTCTCCGACCTGCACCCCTCCCCCTCACATCAGCACCCAACTCCAGCCTCAGTTCTCTCACCTGCAGCCTACATCAGCCCCCAGCTCCAGCCTCGATTCTCTCACCTTCCCTCAGTTCCATCCTCCCCTTCTCTCACCTGCCCCCTGCATCAGCCCTAGTTCCAGCTCCATCCCCCTTATTTTACCTGCCCTCTGCATCAACCCCCCCCCCCAGCTTTCCTTCCTTCCCAGCCTTCAGCATTAGCCTCCTTCTCTCAGCCACCCCCTGCATCAACCCCCAGCTCCAGAGTCCAACTCCGTCCCCCTTTCTCTTACCTGACCCCTATTCAAGCTCCAGCTGTAACCCTCCTTCTCACACCTGTCCAGTTTCTGTCCTTGCATCAGTGCATTTCCGAATCCAAGCCCCTCCTTCCCCCATCCCCAGTATCATATTTGACAGTAACCCCCCTTCTCCCACCTGCCCTGTAGTTAAGAATCATTTAGAGCCACAGCACTGTCTCTTCTTTCTACCGCTTCTCTGCCTATCCCAGGGGCGTAGCCAGACAACAGATTTTGGGTGGACCTAGGCAAGAAGTGGGTGGGCACCAGGCGTTTCCCCACCCTCCCACCCCACGTTTCTTTCTACCTTGACAGTCTGCAGCAGGCATGCGCTAAAAACTGAGCATGTGCAGGTGCTGGTATTGTGGAAAGTAGCGTTTTCGTTACCATTATGGGGAAGTCTTCAGCTTGGGATCCCCACCAGCTACAGCTAAATGTGTGCTACTGTTTGGTGGGCCTGAGCCCTAAGTGGGTGGACCCCGGCCCACCCAGGCCCACCTGTGGCTACGCCACTGGCCTGTCCTCAAACTGGTCTAGTTCCTGCACTGTGTGCTCCTCCGACTTGGCTCCGAGTCAAAGATTAACTACTTCCGGTTTCACGAAAGTGGAAATTGTTAATCTGAGACTCTCAGGAGAGCGCAGTGCAGGCGCTAGACCAGTTTGAGGACAGGCAGAGCAGCAGCATTAAGAAGAGATGCTGCTATTGCTTTGCAAATGCTTCTTAGCTGCAGGGCAGGTGGAAAAAGAGGTAACTGGAGAGGCTTAAAGCCAGTGACTGTGTGTAAGAAGTGACAGCTGTTGTGTCGGTGCCCCCCTGCCATGCTTACCCTGCTTACTGTGATGTGCCAGCAAGTACTTATGCCATGTTAAAGGCAGGTGTACTGTAGATGCATGCAAATGTGGATGCTAAGCGCAAAAACATACACACATGATTATAGAACTAAGGGGCTGGGGAGGGGTTATTCTGGAAACTTGTCTAAAGTTTGGTGCCTAAATTGTGTGCACTAAGCGTGAATTCTATAACTGTAATGAAGTGCTTAATTGCTGTTATAGAATATTAAGTCTGCAGTTATGCGCATACCTTTAGGTGTAAGCAGTTACACTAGCTCTATGGCAGGCATACCTTTGCGCACCTAAATGCGGCAGTTAAGCATGTAACTAACAGTATTCTAAAAACGTCGAAATGTAACTGCTTGGCATGCTGCTGACCCATCCACACCCTTCCCATGTCGAAGCCCGTCTCACAGTTATATTATAGGACATTGCAGAATGGCACCTAAGTGTAGTTATGCATGATCATGTCATACCATAATTGCTGATTATTGGTTTTGTGTCAATTTGCACTTAATTAGGCAATTAATTTAAATACATAACTGGCAGTACTCTATAACCTGCATGCTCAATTTCACGCACGAAGGACTAGATTCAGTAAATCATATCGAAAAAACAATGTGTTGAGTGGTATTCCACAAGGGGCATCCACATCCTATATAATAAAACTCACCTCCAACGTTCTAATGAGCTTGGGACCGTGGCTCCCTCGGCTCGGAGGTGGTCTGCTAGGCAGCATCGAACCCGATGACGTCACTAAACCCAGCTGATCGGAGGAACTGGCTGCTGGCACGCGCAAACAAAAAAAACCAAAAAGGCTCCAGACTGCCGCGCTCAACAACCGCCCTCAGAACGCTCGCACCTCACCAGACTGCCGCCCAACTGAGGAGAATACCGCCGCCCTCCCGAACCTGCCGCCCACCTGAGGAGAATACCGCCGCTCCGACACTGCCGCCCTCCCGAATCTGACGCCCACCTGAGGAGAATACCGCTGCCCCGACACTGCTGCCCTCCCGAACCTGCCACACACCTGAGCAGAATACCGCCGCCCCGATACTGCCACCCTCCCGAACCTGCCGCACAGCATACCACCACCCCGAACCACCCTCAGGACCTGCACTAACAAAAAAAAAAACAGGTGAAGAGACAGCCTCCGGGTGCCTCAGCAGGGGACGTCGACCACACCACAAGCTGCACAAAGCTGAACTGCCCTCTGGACCCGCACTAACAAAAAAAAAAAGGGGAAGACACAGCCTCCGGGCGCCTCAGCAGGGGACGACGACCATAACGCAAGCTGCACGAAGCTGATGGACAAACTTTCCTAACAACAGGTACACTTAAGGGAGGGAGGGAGAGGGCAGTAACTTGAGGGGGGGAGGGAGAGAGGGGGGGCCTGGAACTTGAAGGGGAGACAAAAACACATGGAGAGGGGGGGAGAAAACAGAACGGGAGGGAAGGGGAGAGGACAAATGTTGCACATGGATGGATGGAGGGCATGGGAAAAAAAGAGCACAATTGCTAGATTAAAAAAAGGAAAAGGAACTGAAAAACACGACCCTACACACACACACAGTCTTTCACTCTTTGTGTCTCACTGTGGCACACACACACACACACACACACACACAGTCTTTCACTCTTTGTGTGTCACTGTGACACACACTCTCAAACACACACACACACACTCTCTGTCACACACACATATACGCTCTCTCTCACACGCAGGGAGGGAGGGGGCAGGAACTTGAGGGGGGGAGGAGAGAGAGAGGGGCCTGGAACTTGAAGGGGAGACAAAGACACATGGAGAGGGGGGGAGAGAACAGAACAGGAGGGAAGGGGAGAGGACAAATGTTGCACATCGCACCCACTCTAACTCTCGCACATTCACTCTCTCTCAAATGTACACACTCTGAGGAAAACCTTGCTAGCGCCCGTTTCATTTCCATCAGAAACGGGTGCGCTACAGCGATGTGGGTAAGCAAAAGTGAAAGATGATGCATGTCACTGTACAGCTATGCAACCATGCTTGGAAGGAATGGAACTGGGAAGGAGGGAGGGGGATGAGGACCCTGGGAGGGAGTGGGGGTGAGGACCCTGGGAGAGAGGGAGGGGAGGCCCTGGCACACACTCTCATTCTCACACACACACTCTTGCACCCAGTCTCAATCTCTCTGTCACACACACTCACACATTCACTCTCTCTCTATCACACACTCACTCTCACACACACTCTGTAAAACACACACACTTCAAGGAAAACCTTGCTAGCGCCCGTTTCCTTTCAAACAGAAACGGGCCTTTTTTACTAGTTTTTATAGAATAGTGCCTATGAAACCTAATCCACTCCTAAATAAAGAGATCTGCATTGACTGAAAGCAAGTGTACATACCAGCGTATAAATCAGGCATGGATAAGGCATATTTCATAAGCTTTAACAGAGGCTTAACTTTGCTTTGGGAAGTTTTTAACAGTCTTGTCGCTCAGACCATAGGCGCCCGGTATAAGAGGCTTGGAGAGGCTAAGCCTCCCCTGCTGTGCTCTGAGGGGTTTAAATTGTTGATTTACCTCCTTCCTCACAGCAGGAGCTGCAGTGAAAGTCCTCTAGCCTTGTGTAACCAGTTGTAGAAATTGGTTTATGGTTCGTTTACCTTACTGCTGGGAGAGCAGGGGGGGGGGGGGGGGGGCGGGGGGTTGGCTGGAGGTGTCCTGGGTTGTCAGGGAGATATTTAAGGAGGATGACTTCCTGACCTGCACTGAGGACAGATAGCAGCAGAATCGGATACTGGGCCAGCATGATCAGAAAAAGTCACCAGACAACAAAGGTAGAAAAGATCGTTTTATTTTCATTATAGTGTTTGGAATATGTCCACTTTGAGAATCAGGTGCTCAACATTAAAAGTTTATATTAATTTACTTATTTATGGCATTTTATCCCACATTAAACATGAATTAGGGTGTTTTGTGGCTCTACATGAGAATTGTGATGATATGATCCCTTGTTTCATATTGTTGACGGTCTGCATTTTCCATATGGGTGGTATATTGGTGTATTAGGTTCTGCCCAGTGTAATATTTATGGTACAGTAAGGTTCTGAGCGTGTTTTTGCACAAAGTTGTGCATAGTGTTTTGCAGTTGGGCGATTGTGCTTAGAATATGCTTTGAGCAACCACTTTATTCTTTGACATATGATACATATCTAATATCTAAATGTAATAAAAGGTATTAATTATGACTTATTTTTATTTATTTATTTTTCCTGTTTGTTATCAGACAATTATGGATTTAAGCTCTACCCCTGGCCCTCCTAACCCCGTCCCCTTTAGCCTCCCCAAACAGTTGGGCCACCGACCGCCTATGGATCAGACCCTGTGACAGGCTGTCATCTGTAGCGCTTCCTTGAGTTTGGTGATTGTTTGCGGCTTTGGGTGGAGCCTGTGATAGGTCTCTAACATTGTTCTCCAGATAAAAGTCTATGTCACTTGTAAAGGGAGGGGGGTCCGCTTCCTCATCTTGGGTGGAGCCAGCAAGCCTGCGGGGCTCCCAGGGTTCCAGGACAGAATGCTGCTGATACTGGTACTCAGGGCCAAAGTATTTTATTATCAAGGCAATTTCATACCAAAAATCATAATATATTCTTCAAAACAAAAGGTACAGCCCTCTTATATATAGTCTTCAAAAGAAAAAGGCACAGTCCTCATAAGATAATCTTCAAAAGAAAAAACAAGGTACAGTCCAGGTCCCAAAATCCCTCAGCAAATGCATTGGCTTTCCCTTCCCCCTCCTTCAGAAGGGTTTAGTAAGAGTTCAGCACACTTCCAATATAGCACAACAGTTCAGAACAAATCTTCATGGACAGTCTTTGCACATCAAACCAATACCACAAATCACTTGCCTTTTCACAGCACAGAGGGAACCCTGTAAGGAGCAGGGTTGGCAGTTTCTCCCACCTCTCAGCACCACGCCTGGTGTGGCCCCCTCCACTGCCTTCAAGTGCTGGGCAAGGCAACCTTTGAATTCTCCCACTCCATGGTAGCTGGCTCCTCTCCCTTGGGCAGCTCTAGTGGCAGGCTACTTCCTTCCTCTACATACTCCATGGAATCCCTCTCCCCATTCATCTCCCCTCTTTCCTGGTGACTGAGAGCCTCCAGGAAATCTGCTCTCCCCTTCTCACAGCTGGGGGGAATTAGATACTGATGGCGAAGCCAGGGAAACAGCTTCATCCTTCCTCTCCCTCTAGTGGGGAAGGGAGTAACAGGCTCACCCTACCTCGAGCCATTGCTCCCCCTGCTGGGGCTGGGGATCCATTCCTTTAGGACTACTCTCTTCTCTCATTCTTCCAAGGACTTCTGGGACCCGTAGTTCTGGGCTCAACTGCTTCACTGAGGAATCTCTGGGGCTTGCCTTGTCACACACTGTGACATTCATTAACAGTAAGCTGGTACCCTGTTTTTTTTTCCAAATAATGGTAGTTTTACAGTGCAAACGTTTGAACGTGCAAAAATCGCTAGGTGGATAAAAAGTCTGTAACTTTGTTGTGTTTAAAGGTAATCTCATTCCACTCAACACATAAATGTAGATAGTAATAACAACTAAAGCTGTAAAATTTCACACTGAAATTCCAAGCGATTGCAGAGAAAACAGCAAAAAAACTCTAGGGGGTTACTTTTATTTATTTATTTGTAATGCTTATACCCCGCACTTTCCCACTCACTAGCAGGTTCAGTGCGGCTTACATGGCATATCAGGTTAACAAAGTAACATAGAGTGGATGCAGCTGTAATATAGTAAGTAAAGAGGTGGTCGTTTAGATGTGGATAGGTAAGATGGGCAAGAAAGGAGGATGGTAAAGGTGGGGGAGTGGGAGGAGGGTATATATTGGGATTAGCATGTTGTTAAGTATGGGAGAATGTATAGGGAGGGGTAGGAAGAGGGATGTGTTAGAAAGGATTAAATAGGGAGCATATTTCAGGTTCAGTCTTCATAGACTGATCCGGGTAACGCAGATGGACTCATAGTCTAAGTCAGGTCATTTGTGTAGGCTTGCTTGAAGAGGTAAGTTTTTAGCAGCTTCCGGAAAGGTAGATGGTCATTGACCGTTTGAATGGATCTTGGTAAGGCATTCCATAGTTGGCTGCCTATGACGGAGAAGTTGGATGAATAGTAAGTTTTGTATGTGCAGGCAAGCTCTGAAATACTGGTGTATACACATTGATGCTGTCTTCTTGTAACTGTTGATTTTTTAGATGTTTATGAATGTAAAATAGATGCTTCTGCACATGAAACCAACACATAAACATCCATTCTTTGAGCTACTTTTGTACAGGCTTTACGTCAGCAGATCCTGTTCTAAAATACTACTGGAATTTGAGATGGCCTGACCTGGAACTTAAATTCTGATTTGTACATCTAAAATGCTACTCCGCATGTGTTACTGCATCTATGACCTTTTAGTGGTTATACTAATTTGATTGACTTTGGACCTATAATTATAATGGAAGAAATGATACACTCCCTTTACATATATTTGATTGTCCAATTTATCTTGAAGTATTGATTACATTTTGAAATAGGTTGCTGGTGGTGGGCCTCTGCACCATAGGCGTTTTTCTAGACTTCTCACATAGGCATCCAGTTATAAAATCAAGGCCAAAATGACTTGCCCAATGTCAAAGACATGTTGGTGGCAGGACAGAGAGGGGATTCAACTGTCTATTTAATGAATGATATCTCTCTTTTAATTGTTCTAACTCATCTTCTCCATGATCATAGGTCCAAATCGGTATCACTAAGTATCAGCTCTGCTGTCTTCAGACCTTACATAACACAGGTGCCTGTTTTCTTTATCGGGCGAAGAGATTAGACCATATCACACCATTGTTATATTCTCTACATTGGCTCCCAATTCAATTTCAAATAAAATTCAAGATTCTCTGTCTTACATTTAGTTTATCACTTGAACAGTCTTGCTTATTTATCCACAGTAGTCACTCTATTGTGATAGATAAGACCATGTCCTTGTAGCCCCATTGCCTTCTCACTACAGTATTATACCCAGGGGAGCTGTAAGACAGGTTTGGAACTCTAGGGTCTGAGGAAAAACCTAGATTGGCCTCAAGAAGAGGGAGATTTGTTATGCTCCATAGGTTCAGATCACACATAGTGAGTAGGGGAAGAATATAGGGGAGGGCAATATCTTATCATGGGAACCAGGACCAGGTGATAGAAAGGGGGAAATAAACCCTCTTACCTGATAAAGTGGCAACTACCTGAAATCCCATGCTGCAGACATGACTGGGAGAGGAGCTGCTGTGATCCTTGGGGGAGGGGCAGTTGCAGTACTTCCACAGGAAGCAAATAGCTTGAACCTGGGAGCAGGGGCGTAGCCATGGGCTGGCCTGGACGGACCCAGGCCAAGCCACTTTCCCTCCAGGCCCGCCCACCCAACACAGACCTGCCAAGTCTCCCGCGAAACACGCGGCGCCAGCTCCCATTTCCGGTCACTGCTGCTTCTCCTGTTGAGCAGCAGCGACTGCTACAAAAACAAAAGAGGTAATTTAAACAAGAAAAAATGTTTTTAAAAAGCAAGCACGGCACCGCAGGCAGCCATCAGGCATTGACTGTCGGCTCTTCAGCCGCTCCTCTCGCCTCTCACGTCGCTGCGCTCCTCCGGGGTCTTACTCCAAGGCAGTGGCGTAGCCAGACTGCCAATTTTGGGTGGGCCTGAACCCAAAGTGGGTGGGCACAAAATTTTCTCTCTCCCCCCCCCCCCCCCCCCAGCAAAATTTAGTCACACTAATCAGATGCATTTGTCACACAGGGGTAAAGTGCTGCTTTTCAGTGCATCAGGTTTCAGAAAAATAATTTATTTAATAGCCTAACACCCTTTTCAATGAGCTTTCAGAGGCCAAAACCTCCTGCCTCAGGTCAGTATAATGCTGTTATGGTATCCTCTCCTGACCTAAGGAAGTATTGGTCTCTGAAACGTTATTAACACAGGTACCAAATTACTTGATACTAAATTAAAAATAAAATTATTTTCTTTACCTTTGTTGTATGGCCATTTACTTTTTCTCATTGTGTTGCTCCCAGTCTCTAGATTCTGCTTTCCTTCATTTTCGCTTAACTCTTCTGCGCCATTTGTCATTTTTCTCTCCTTTTTCTTTGCTTTCTTCAATATTTTTCAGCCGCTCTCTCTGTCCAGATTTAATTCATTCTTACTATCCATTCTTTAATTTCCTTCTTTTTCCTTCATCTACCTATGGCTTTTCATCTTTTTCTCACCCTTGTTCTCCCCATGCCCCTTCCTCTTATTCTCCAGTCTTTCTCTACTCCAGTCTTTCTCTGCTGCACTAACCACTAGGCTAACCACTAAGCTACAAGAGCTGGGGGAGGCTTCAGGACTTAAGCCATAGAAGCTCAGAAGTAGCACTTAAAGTGAGCCCTTTTGAAATCTTGCTGTATGGAGTGCTGGGACCTTGCTGTGTTTGGTACTGCTGGTCTAATGAAAAATAATGGAGTGCTTTTCTTAGGTGTTAAGTTGGAACTCCAGTTGGAGAAAAGAAAGGAAGACTAGAACTGTATTTAACTTTGCTGTTAAGAAGCATATCTTTATTTGGCTTTGAGACTGGGGGTGTTACTTTTGCTTCCACACTTTGAGTTTCTGATGCTGAAGGCATGGTGTGGAAAAACAATAAAAAATCATTTGTTTGGTTAATTAGAAAACTTGGATTGGCTCAGTTTACTTCTACTACTATTACTTATAATTTCTATAGCGCTACTAGACATATGCAGCGCTGTACACTGGGCATGAAGAGACAGTCCCTGCTCAATAGAGCTTACAATCTAATGTTTTTATTTGGGTTGAATGGACCCACAAAGACCCTCTCTAGTAGGTTGGCCAACTAGCCACGTACCAGAGAGGTTCCCTAGAAGGCTATCATCTATAATATGCTTGCGCTTATCTGAGTCCCTACCAATACATGTGTGCTTAGGTATTCTCTTACCAACCATTTTTACCCCAAGAGTTTAATTAAGTCCTTAAATAGTCCATAGGAAAGAGTGAGAGAAGAAGTTACAAGAATAATCAGTTTTATTACAACTCACCACAATAATACAAGCAGATGGGGTGGTCGGACGGACAGCATCTCAGTCTAGCATGTCAGGAGATCTTCTACCACACCCAAAATCTCCCAGTCTTTTATACACTCTTGGCCCTAATCAAACTAATGGGATCACATTGACTTCAATGTTAAGGTTGTTTATCACTTTCCTTAGCTAACCGCAAGACGCTCACAGGAAAGAAACCTTCCCCTCTTGGACAGCTACTTCTCCTTTTTACTTCACTATTTCACTTGTACCTGGCATTATCTTCACAAAAACAAGTTTCTTTCTAACTCAGATACAGAACTAAGGGAATCCATTTTGTAACTGGGTTCCATTTTGTTTTCAAATTCCCTGACCAAACTTTTCCAATTCAGATTATTTAGGCCTCAATCCAGGCTAAAAACTAGGCCATGCTTTTCCAGCAAGCTCCTAGCCATGCTAGCCATCAGATTTCTGACTTAGCCAGTGTTTTTAACAGCCTGAGCTCTAAGATTTGACTTCCCACCTTCCGGTGGGGGCTCCTAGCTGTACCATAATTATACACTAATTAGGACAGACAAACAGGACAAATAAGGGATAAGGGAATGACTAAGGTTGGGTACTGAAGAAGTGAGTAAGGGTTAGAAGTTAAAAGCAGCATCAAAAAGGTGGGCTTTTAGCCTAGATTTGAAGAACTCGATGTACAGGCTTAGGAAATCTATTCCAGGCACATGGTGCAGGAAGATAAAAGGAACAGAGTCTGGAGTTAGCAGTGGAGGAGAAGGGTGCAGATAAGAGAGATTTACCCAGATTTACTTCTATGGAGTGAACTCTGAAAAATATTGTGCAAGTTATTAAAAGGAACAGGCACCCTAGTTCAGGGATCATAACGATCCCCATCACACCACATTCCCCGAGCAGGTCTCTTCTCTCTGGGCTCTCATTGCATAGTCTTACCCTCATCTAAGCAAGACCAATTTGAGCCCACCAGAAACTCAGCATATTTTTTCATGGCACCAAAATTGTGGAACTCGCTTCCACTTTACACTTTACACTTCTCTAAATTTAAGACATATATCAAAAATTATTTTTGAACTAGCTTGCAGCCTATCTTTGTTATAACTGGTGGTGTATTGCTTATCCTGGTTGGCAGAGCAGTTCCAGTCCCTTTCCTCTTGCTTTCCTCCTCCACCCCCCCCCCACCCCCGCCCAATCCTCCGTGCAATTTTGGACTTGTGTGGAATGAATATTGCTATCCTATCTAAGTTTTGGCATTCCTTTCTGAACCTGTTTTAGCATATTGTTAACCGCAGCGACTTGCTTGTTCAAATACTGCGGTATATCAAGTAATTGCAATACACATATTTATGTTCATGTTTATTCACATTTGATGATTTGCCTTTTTTACCATATAAATCAAGGCAATGTACAATAACCCAATACACAACTAGCTTAGTCGGAAAGGCACTCCATTAGGTATAGGAGAGAACAACAATCATACAAGAAACACATGTATCAATCTCAAACATAGCCTCTAAAAGGGGCCGATATTCAAAGCGATTTAGCCACCACTGATCAGTTAAATTGCTTGTTTGGGGATAGCCACTAATTTTCAGCGGCACTGAATCAGCTAAATCCTGCTGAAATTCGCAGTGAGCGCCTAACTCAAAGCCAGCTATCCTGGGGGGTGTTCCAGGGGTGGAGTCAGCACTTGGCCACTTCAGTGCATAAATGGGACCATATAAATGTCTGTCCTATTTTTATGCACTAGCCCCCTAGCTTTTTAAGTGCTGAATATTGATTTAACCAGTTATGTATGAACTGGCTTAAAAATAACTGGATATTCAAAGCCAAAGCCTACGTTGAATATCCGGGAATAAGTCATTCGGCGGGGAGAGCAAAGTTTTACACCTGTTTTATAAATAATTGTATGCAGCAGGTAGAATAAAATCAAGGTTATTTTTTTTCTGATTTTCTTTTTAAAAGCATAAATCCATACATAGCTTAAAGCTTTAGCAAGCTGCCCTTGTAGAATTTCTACTCATGTAAATCAGGCGCTGCTGTGTTGATCCTCATCAGAACCTCGGTCAGCCTCACAATGATATAAATTTTCAATACTGTGTGAATAATGGGGTTTAGAAAGCAGGATAGAGTTTATAATCAGGAAATGAGGCTGATGATAGTATACGAATTTAGCACAATATATTAGAAAGAGAGAAGAAAAAAGACTTAGGAATAAGACCAAATGAAGAAACAGATCCAATTACGCGGAAGTAATTGCTATTTTGGGAATTCCAGTTCATGCTCCCAGCTTAAGCTCACGTGTCACTCCTCCATTCCACTGACAGCAGAAAGCAATTTTTAACCTGTAAATGGAGCAGGATTGACGTGAAAGTCCTAGAGCAGATACAGCAGGAAACATGAAGGTCTCATTTTAATGGAGTGATTTTTCTCTGTAAAGAGGCTG
Organism: Microcaecilia unicolor; assembly: GCF_901765095.1. Taxonomy (NCBI): domain Eukaryota; kingdom Metazoa; phylum Chordata; class Amphibia; order Gymnophiona; family Siphonopidae; genus Microcaecilia; species Microcaecilia unicolor. The sequence goes on along the minus strand of NC_044042.1, from coordinate 92,056,064 downwards.
TTTAAGGTGCTGGAAGCATCTTAAATCCCCCTCTTAATAGCAGACAGTGAGACTGAGCAATGACACTCTGTGTGAGAATATTCATCAGATTTCTGTGTGCATGTGTTCGTGCACCTGTAAGAAAGAGAATTTGTGCCAGTCATACATGGCTATATATAACTGCCCTTTTTTTTTTTTTTGCAAGTTGTTGTTTTGTTGTGTCAGGGATCAATGCCTCCAGGCATATGGCCAGCTCCTTGAACAAAGTACCTCGCACTATAGAAAAAAAGCTGCAGAGGCATATCCAGAAGCTTGCCTGTATCAAATTAATGAGAAAGGAAAAACGCAGGGTGTCACTTACAGTTAAATTTGAATAAATTACTGAGCTTGCTAATAAAGCATCCATCTGCCGAAGTGCAAGGAGGGAGCCGCCAGGAGATAGTAGTTTCATAGTAACATGGAGGGGAATAATCGAATGGCGCCGGCGATGTATTTTGGTGGCGCCGCAAACAGCTGGCCAGACCCGTATTTTCGAAAAAGATGGCCGGCCATCTTTTGTTTCGATAATACGGTTCCAGCCAGCCAAATGCATTGGATTTGGCCGGGGTTTGAGATGGCCAGCTTCGTTTTTTAGCGATAATGGAAAGTTATGTCAGCCATCTCAAACCCTGGCCAAATTCAAGGCATTTGGCCGTGGGAGGAGCCAGCATTTTTAGTGCACTGGCCCCCCTGACATGCCAGGACACCAACCGGGCTCCCTAGGGGTCACTGCGGTGGACTTCAGAAAAGCTCCCACGTGCATAGCTCCCTTACTTTGGGAACTGAGCCCCCCAACCCCCCCCCCCCCAAACCCACTACCCACAAATGTACTGCACCCACTAAAACTGCTCCAGGGACCTGCACACTACTACTACTACTTGACATTTCTAAAGCGCTACTAGGGTTACGCAGCGCTGTACAATTTAACATACAGCCTCTAGGACTTATTGCTGCTGTATAACTTTGGCACACCAGTTCACACCTGAAGACTAATCTCTCTGAAAACGTCCTTTCTTGAAATAACCACGTTTACTCACAGTTAACTGCAGATCAGAGGTTGTGCCCCACTGGCAAAGAGTCCCCTGGTACTAAGATTAGCAGTAGGTCAGAGCTGGCACAATGGTGTACAATGCCCTCTTTCAGCACCATTCAAGGTAATAACTAAGTTCTCTAACGTGAGTAACACAGGAAAGGGAACTAAAACTGGCTTACAAAAAATGGCCACTACCGCATGGACTACAACAGGAAACAAAACAGGGCACACTCTGACCCAGTAAGCAGGGGGAAAAGCAGAACCTACCAACTACCAATACCTATACCCACCACAATGCATTGCTGATGTGACTCTGCAGTGCAAATAACAGAAGAGGTGCCACACTCATCCCAGAGCCACATCACAAGCAGGCAAAGGCTGTCGGAGGACAGAACACACTCTGCTGTCATGGAGGTGGGTACGGCATTTGAGGCTGGCATAGAGGCTGGCAAAAAAGTATTTGTAACCTGTTTTTTATGCTGGGAGGGGGTTGGTGACCACTGGGGGAGTACGGGGAGGTCATCCCCGATTCCTTCCAGTGGTCATGTGGTCAGTTCGGTCAACTTTTTGAAGCTTGGACCTGAAAAAAAAGGGACCAAGTAAAAGCGGCCAAATGCTCTTCATTGCCGGGTTTTTTTTCCATTATGGGCTAAAGCCGGCCATTTCATAACCCCGCCCATGCCCGCCCATGTCCCGCCTTTGCGTCGCTGCCAACATGCCCCCTTGAACTTTCGCCAGCTCTGCGATGGGAAAGCGGCGATGCTGTCAAAATAGCGGCTTTCAATTATACCGATTTGGCCGCTTTTGCGAGATTGCTGGCCATCTCCCGATTTGTGTTGGAAGATGGCCGGCGATCACTTTTGAAAATGAGCTGGATAGTAACAAAGTAGATGATGGCAGAAAAAGACCTGCACGGTCCATCTAGTCTGCCCAACAATTTAAACTCATATGTGCTACTTTATGTGTATACCTGACCTTGATTTGTTTCTGCCATTTTCAGGGCACAGACCGTAGAAGTCTGCCCAGAACAAGGCCCACCTCCCAACCACCAGCCCCGCCTCCCCCACCGGCTCTGCCACCCATTCTTGGCTAAGCTTCTGAGGATCCATTCCTTCCGAACAGGATTCCTTTATGTTTATCCCACGCACTTTTGAATTCTGTTACCTTTTCTTTGCAATGATCTTTGCAAATGATACTAAAATCTGCAATAGGATAGACGCCCCAGATGGTGTTACCGAAGGGATCTGGCAAAGTTTGAAGAATGGTCTAGAATTAGGCAGCTAAGATGTCATGATTAAAAAAAAAGCACAGTCATGCATTTGGGCTGCAAAAAGACAAGAGACTGGTACAATATATGGAGTAAAATACTTTTCATGAATGAAAAGAGTAGGGCTTGGGGGTAACTGTATCTGATAATTTTAAGATGGCCAAATGGGCAGAAAAGGCAACTGCAAAAGCCAGGATGTTTGAGAGTACAGAGAGATATGGCCATCAGGAAAAAGGAGGTGATAATACCTCTGTATAAGTCTCTGGCCAGATCTCATTTAGAGTACTGTGTATAATTCTGGAAATGAACCTTTAAAATGATATAAAACAAGACAGCCCAGAAGGCAGCTCCTTAAATTGAAGAGAAGCTCTGGAATGAGGGGGGCACAGGATGAAAGTGAAAGGGGATAGACTCAGGAGAAAATGCTTCTTTATAGAATGGGTTGTGGATGTGTGCAGCTGATGGAGATCACTATCTATCTGAATTCAAGCAAGTATGGGACCAGCATGGAGGATCTCTAAGGGTGAGAAAAGGGCAATAGAGATTCCTAAAGATTCTTGCTAGGTTTTACGAGGATGCTGCTATGAGCCAGCTATTGAAGTAAACAAACGCTATATGATCTCACTTGTGTAGATATGTGGCTACCACAACAAGGCACATCAGCCCGGGAGCAGAGGATGAATAGTAACAGAGTAAGTGACAGCAGATGAAAACCTGAACAGTCCATCCAGTCTGCCCAATAGTCACACTCATTATCACTGTCATACACACTGTCAGCTAACACATTTGCTTATTTTCTGATCTGATGAAGAAGGGCGACCTTCGAAAGCTAATCAAGAAATGTATTAAGTTATGTCCAATAAAAAAGGTATCATCTTATTTTCTTTTCCATGTTTTAATTTTGTTTGATTTCTATTGATTACCTTTAAGAGTGGACTAACACGGCTAACACACCTCTTTACTCCAGTGGCGTAGCCAGACAGCCAGTTTTGGGTGGGCCTGAGCCCAAAGTGGGTGGGCACAAAATTTTCTCTGCTCCGCCCTACCTCCACCTCAAAATATAAATACTTTAGCTAATGAGGATCCTCAAGCTCAGTCAGCTGAAGACTTTCTCTGAAGGTGGCCAGAACTCTCTTTTACCAAGCTTGGCAGGCAGCAGCAATGACCCTAAGCCACTGATGCCAGCACCTCACACATGCTTAGCTGTCGATGGCTCAAGGATGCTGTTGCCAGAGCTTGGTAGAAGGGAGTTCTGGCCGCCTTTGGAGGAGGTCCTTAGCTGGGGATGCCTGGGAATCCTCACCAGCTATACAGCAAGGGTTAGGACTGTTGTAAGATCTACTTGGCCCAGGTCAGAAAATAAAGGAGGGCTCCCCTCCCCGATTCCCTCTCCTCTTTGCCTCCCTTCCAATTTTCCACCTGCCATTACTATCACACCAACAGAACCTCACCAAACACAGAACAAGGGATCTCAAATTAGAAATAAAAATATTTAGACAAAAATTGAAAAGGAACCCCAAGAAGTTAAACATAGCATTACTGCAACACTGGAGACACAAAACATGCATTTCCTTTTCTACAGAACACAATACAAAGACATTTCCTATGCACATTTCCAAAAGCTAACATATTCCATTTAAAACATTTGAAATAAAATGCTTTGTTTCTACCTTTGTTGTCTGGACATTTTATTTTTCCGTCTTGCTGGTTCCAATTTCTCTTTTCTGCTTTCCTCTCTGCCGTCTGCTAATTCTTCTTCAAGCGGCTGTAGTCCATTTGTCTTTTCTCCTCTCTCCTGTCTGTTCCCTCAATATTCCTGCCTCTGACATGTTGGTCATTCCTTTGTAGCTCTTTTCTGCCTCTCTCTCACCCTTCTTCGTCTCCTTTTTACTTTTCAACTACCTATCAAATTTCCATCTTCTTCTTTCACCCACTAGCTCTCCCATTCCCCATCTTACTCCTCCCCATCCCTACTTTCTCTTTTATCTTTAATCTACTCCCCATTACCATATTTCTACCCTCTGTAATCACTATCTCTCATTCATTTCCTTGCCACCCCCTCCTCCCCCTCTTGCCCTCTCCCACAGGGTTCCACCATTCCCATCATCTTCTCCCTCCACCCTTCTAACCAGCATCTGATCCCCTCCCCACCCCACCATGGTAGCCTTATATTTTCCTGCCCCTTCTCTCTTCATTCCTGTTAAATAGTAATAGTAGTAGTCCTCTCCCCCATGGCCCAGCATTTCCCCCCTCACCACCTACTGTGTACCTCTCATCCACCCCCATGTCTATCTCCCCCTCTCATTCCCACTGTCCAACGTCTCTCTCCCCTTCCCATACAGCATATCTACCTTCCTCCCCTCTACCAGCATGTCTAACATTTCTCCCTTCCCTCCACCCCTATGCCCACCATTTTGCCCTCCTCTCCACCCCTATGTTTAACATTTCTCCCCCTCTCACCACCTATCCCCTCTCTATGCAGCATGTCTACCTCTCCTCCACCTCATATGCAGCCAAGACTTCTCCCTTCCTGACCCCTCCACCCCTTTACTGGATCTCTCCCTTCTTCCCCATGCAGCTTCTCCCCCACCCACCATGCCTCATCATTCCATCTTCCCTCCTCCCTGTGCAGCATCTTTCCTTCCATCTTCTTCCCTCCCCCCCCCCCCGTGCAGCTGCTGTCCCCGTCTTCCCTCCCCCATTCCAACATCTTTTCCCCATCATCCCTTGCCCCGTTGCGTGCCACGACTTTCACCCCCATCTTCCCTCACCCTCGCATGCCCGCCCAGCAGCGATTTCGATCGCAGGCAGCTCCTTCGGCTCGCACACGCTGCCTGCCGGCTGGGCTGCCGCTCAAATCTCCTTGCAGCTACTAGCAGCTCTAACCCAGAAGCTCAGAGGAGAGGCTTCCGGGTTAGCGCTGCTAGTAGCTGCAAGGAGATTTGAGCGGCAGCCCAGCCGGCAGGCAGCGTGTGCGAGCCGAAGGAGCTGCCTGCGATCGAAATCGCTGCTGGGCGGGCGAGGGTGAGGGAAGATGGGGATAAAAGTTGCGGCACGCCACGGGGGAATGGTATCGCTGTGCTGCTGGGCGGGCCTGACCCCAAATTGGGCCCACCCGTGGCTACGCCCCTGCTTTACTCAATTCATGATTAAATCAACAATGAACATGATATTATATACTTGATTATGTCTTTCTTTGGCGTTTCTGGGACATAGACCATAGAAGTCCGCCCAGCCCTATCCTTATGTTCCCAGTACTGGAGTTGCTGTCGAAGCCCACTCCGGACTATTTGTTTTATTTGCGGGACACAGACCATAAAAGTCTGTCCAGCACTGACCTCATGTTCCAGCCCTTAAAGTTGCTGTCTAAGCCCTTTCCATGCTAAATAAAATCCCCTAGGGAGAGACAAATGAAGTAGGTGAAGCCAAAGAAGTCAATCCCTGAAAAACTGAAAACCGATATTTATTGAAAAACACTAGCATAAGTAAGTTGTAATAAATATTTAATGTAATTAATTTTTAGTGAAGAGCCTGAGAAAGTTCAGTATAGGCTGTAACCACAGCTGAGCACTTGAAATCAGTGAGACTAGCCACAAAGCGGCTCACTACATCCTGGAATACTCTCTGTGCATCTCTACATTTTTGTGTGTGAAACAAATCACTAAAATAAAGTGACATGAAATAAATCAAACATACAAATGAGCGTGTGTTATTTTGATAATTACCACAACAAATAGGACCCTCTAATCCACAGGGTATTCATTTTCCCCTTGGAAAAAGTTCAAACAAATTGACAAAAATAAGGACAGTTATAAATGAGTAAATACAAGCCCTGGAACATTTTGAAGCTGACAGGAGCAAACTTATCTGAATTCACAGCTTGGCCGCTATTGCACTGTAAGTTGCCAACACCCTTTCCAGTCCATCCTAAACCAGATTGCCATATATGAGACACAGACATTACAAGTCTGCCCGGTATCGGTCCTAGTTCATCACAGCCGGAGTTGCCATCTAAGTGCCATCCATACACATTCAGCCATTTACGTTTTTTATAATTTCCATTTTCTAATTATGATGTTGGGCACGCCCTAGTCCCACCTTCGAGATGCCCCCGACATGCCCTTTTGCAGACAAAATGCATAGATAAGTGTCTGCAAAACAGGTTTCGAGAATACCGATTTGGACGTTTTGAGAAGAAATTCATCCATATGGTGCTTTATGACACTTTTTGAACATTTTTCTCTTTTGAAAATGAGCCCCATGGTAACATATGTAAGTTTGTAAGTCTATGTGCTTTAAAAATTAACCTCTTCGTAACTGTATCAATGTGAAACTTTAAGGATAAAGAAGTGTCCAAATAAACACCAAGTATCTTAGAAGTGTTCATCAAAGAAAGATAGCTCTGAAGGTATATTTTGCCCCACACGATCTAACTAGAGCAACTTAGTCTTGTCTCTGTTAAGTTTGAAACCATGTGCTGAATTAAGTGCCTCCCACTTGTAATGACATACAATCCAGAGCTAGAAAAATTGGGAAGAATCATAAAAGATCTATTTCCACTACTCCAGGAGGATGAAGTACTGAAACAGATATTCCCAGTCTCACCCATGCTGGCCTTCTGACAGCCACCTAATTTGAAACAGAAACCTCCACTACCCAAGCAGCAAAGGACTCAAATACAAATCCACCTATGCATCCAGCTTTTCCTACCTAAATGCACAACTATGAAATACATTGTCAAAAGCAGTAAAAACTACGCTCGACCACCTGAATTTTCAGAAAGCACTAAAGACAGACCTGTTCAGAAGAGCATACCCCACCGACCCAACATAAAAATACCTGGTCACTTGCGACACAATGTAACCAAAGACCATAATGGACACTACCTCACTCTTCTTCCCCCCTTTCCCTCTCTAAGTTCCCCCCCAATTGTACCTACCATACATGTACCTCATTCTACCACAATATCACTGTGTATTCATTCATACCATGTATTTGTTCAGACCGAAATCGGCTAACGCCGTTAAAGGTAACATGTAAGCCACATTGAGCCTGCAAAAAGGTGGGAAAATGTGGGATATAAATGTAACAAATAAATAAATAAATAGAGATATTCTGTGTTCATCCCATGCCTTTTTGAATTCCATCACCATTTGTGTCTCTACCACCTCCTTAATGGAGACTTTCCGCATCTGTGCTGTTAAAACAAGGAGGAGGGGACAGCACTCAAAGAACTTGGCACTCGGTAGGTGAGAGGCTGGCGCAGAAGTGCAGCATACACTTCCATGGGAACCCCGCAGGAACTGCTTCCGTCCCCACGGGATCCCTGCAGAGCTGCTTCTGTCCCTGCAGGAACCCCACTGGTTCTGCGGGATTCCCGCAAACCCTGTTCCTGTGCAAGTCTCTACTTTGGAGTCCTCTGCCAGATTTCTTCCCTGGGCCCCAGCCATATCTGACATATGCCAAATCACAAAATAGAAAATAAAAATAATTTTTTGTATCTTTTTGTTGTCTGGTTATTTTATTTTTAAAATCATATTGGTCCCAGTCTCTGGTTTCTGCTTCCCTCTGTCTTTCCTGTCCATTTGACATTTTTTTGTCTCCATGTCTACCATCAGTCTCACATCTCTGTGTTCATATATTTCCTTGTCCAGCATCTCTCCTGTTTTCATATCCCCACATCCATCATCATTCCTTTGCGCACCCATGTACCCCATGCCCAGCATCTCCCTTTTGTGTTCCTATTCTCCCCTTTGTCTGGTATCTCCCCCATGTCCATTGTATCTCTATTCCCATATCTCCCTCCCCACCTCTGTGTCAGGCATTGCCCCTCTGTGCCCATATGCCATCCCAAATACAGCATCTCGCCTGTGTCCCTGTCCCCATCCTCCGACCCAATGCCCATCATCTCCCTTCTGTTTCTCGATACCTAAGTCCCCTTTCTCCCTCCCCCACACCAATGTGTCCCACTCCTCTCTGACCCCCACCCCAACCAGCTCCTCTCCTTCTCTCTGCCCTCCCCCTTATGTATCTGGTTCATTCTCTCACTGTGGGTTCAGCATTTGACCCCTCTTCCTTTATCTCCTTGGCCCAAAATCCCTCTAACCCTAACCCCTCCCTCTCCCATAGGTCCAGCACCTTTTTCCCTTCGTTCCAGCCCCCCTTGCAGGCCCACATCTCTCCCCCTTCCCTCCAGCCCTCCTGCATATCCAGCACCTCTCCCCTTTTCCCGCCTGCCCCCCACATATCCAGCACCTTTCTCCCTTCCCACCCACCCGCATAGCAGCACCTCTCTCTCTTCCCTCCTACCCACATATCCAGCAGTTCTCTCCCTTCCCCCCCCTACATATCCAGCAGTTCTCTCCCTTCCCTCCCCTACATATCCAGCACTTCTCTCTCCATTCCCTTCCCATCCCTCCCCTCGCAGTTCCACATCTCTGTCCCTTCCCTCCAGCACCTCCTTACATGCCCAGTGCCTCTCTTCCTTCCTTTCCCTCCCCTCTAACCCCTATGTCCAGCGCCTCTCTCCCCTCCCACAGTTCCAGCACCACCATCTCCTTGTCTTCCTTACCTTTTCCCCATCCCTGCTGTGGTGTGTGTTTGCACTTCATGCTATCATCACTGCCCAGAAAGAACTCCACCGGAGCCTTCTCTCTCTGCCCCATCCCGCCCAGCCTGCGTAAACAGTTGCATCAGTGGGTGAGATGCAGTAAAGGGAAGGCCCCGACGCACTGTGTGGAGCTTCTGCCCAGCAGCATGATAGTATTAAAATTCAAGTGCCGCCGTGGCAGGGGAGGGTAAGAAAGAAGTAGAAGTGCCAGAACTGTGGGAGGGGTGAGAGGTGCTGGACATGCGAAGGTGGAAGGAAGGGAAGAGGTGCTGTGCTGGACATGCGGGTGGTTGGAGTGAAGGAAGAGGGGATATTTTGGCTGGGGTGTAACGCTTCTTGGTGGTCCTGAACCAAAACTGGGTGGGCCTGGTTCAACTTACATAGTAACATAGTAACATAGTAAATGACGGCAGAAAAAGACCTGCACGGTCCATCCAGTCTGCCCAACAAGACAACTCATGTGTGCTACTTTTGTGTATACCCTACTTTGATTTGTACCTGTGCTCTTCAGGGCACAGACCGTAAAAGTCTGCCCAGCACTATCCCCGCCTCCCAACCACCAGCCCCACCTCCCAACCACCGGCTCTGGCACAGACCGTATAAGTCTGCCCAGCACTATCCCCGCCTCCCACCACCGGCTCTGGCACTGACCGTATAAGTCTGCCCAGCACTATCCCTGTCTCCCACCACCGGCTCTGACACAGACCGTATAAGTCTGCCCAGCACTATCCCTGCCTCCCAACCTCCAGTCCCGCCTCCCATCACTGGCTCTGGCACAGACCGTATAAGTCTGCCCCGCACTATCCCCGCCTCCCAACCTCCAGTCCCGCCTCCCACTACCGGCTCTGCTATCCAATCTCGGTTAAGCTCCTGAGGATCCATTCATAGTAACATAGTAGATGACAGCAGAAAAAGACCTGCATGGTCCATCCAGTCTGCCCAACAAGATAAACTCATATGTGCTACAGATAGCTGAGATACAGATAGCTGAGGGGAGATATGATAGAGGTCTATAAAATCCAGAGTGGAGTGGAATGCTTAAACATGAATCGATTGTTTACTTTTTCAAAAAGTATAAAGACTAGGTAATTACGTAGTAGTACATTTAAAATAAATTGGTACAAAATATCTTTTCACTTAGCACATAATTAGGCACTGGACCTTGTTGCCGGATGATCTGGTAAAAGCTGTTAGGACTGGATTCAGTAAACGGCGCTCAAAATTCAGTGTCCAAAAAGATAGTGCTAAGTGCATTTCTACAGAAGGAGTAAATACTGGTGCTGAACTCGGACACGCTCAGGCTGTATTTGGGAAATCCACGTGTAACTTTTCAGAGCACCCCTGACACACCCCTCGCCATGTCCCCTTTTCAGCTACATACCAAGTCATAGAATAGCATGGATAAATCAGCAGATGAGAGGCTCTTGATCTAGAAGCTTCTCTTCATGCAGAAGTATCTAACTGGAATAAGTTATCTGGAGCTAAACATAACTTGTGCTTTCATGGGAAGCCAATAATGGGGAAATGTGGTCAAACCTTTTCTTACTGAAGATGAACCTTACTGCACTGTTCTGCAAAAGTTGTAACTGAAACTCCCAAATATAATGAATTGGAATAATCCTGTTGGGAAATGATTAGCACCTGGACTAACAGTGCAACTGACTTTTGTAAAAATAATGAAGAACAGTTCTCAATTGTTTTAATTTGAAAAACTGTTATTATATAGATTACTTATTTGGGTTTCAAAAGATAAAGTAGAATCTAATGTATGTACTATATACATTAGATTTTACATGGAGTGGAGGAATTTATTTATTTATTTGTAGCATTTGTATCCCACATTTTCCCACCAATTTGCAGGCTCAATGTGGCTCACATTATGCCGTGATGGCGATTGCCATTTCCGGGTAGAGAATTACACATGGTATTGCATTAAGGTGCAAACAAAGTAAAGCAGAATACAAAGTGGAATTGTATAGAAATTCCTTAGTGATAAAGCACATTAAACATAAGTTAGAGAGTCAACAATGGAAAGTACATTCCTGACATCTAATATAATAATTTGCTTCTCCAACATTCCAATGTGGCTCACTGGGATCGTAACCATCTCCTGACATCACTTGGAACGTTGGACGTGTCACTTGGAACGTTGGAGGAGCAACTGTGCAGAAGCAGGCTTTTCAAGTCATTTAATAAGAACCAAACTCATCTTACTCTTTCTTTGATCTGTGTGGTGGTGGCTCTGAAAAGAGACTTTGGGTTTATAACAGAATCAAGCAAACACAGCTTCACGATCCCCCCCTCCCTTCCTCCCTCCCTCCCTTCCTTCCAGTTCCAGGCACCCCCCCTCTGATTTTTAAAACTCATCTTCACTTACCACGTCGGGGTTATGGCGGCTGGCAACAGCGGAACACAGCGTGTAGCCTCGGCCCTTCTCTCTCTGTCAGCTCTGGTCCCGTCCTCATTTCCTGTTTCCGCAAGGGAGGGACCAGAGCTGAGAGAGAGAGAGAAGGGCCGAGGCTGCACGCTGTGTACCGCTGCTGGTGCCCGCCGTAACCCCGATGTGGTAAGTGAAGATGAGTTTTAAAGATCGGAAGGAGGGTGTGTGGAACTGGAAGGGAGGGAGGGACGACGACCCTGGAACTGGGAGGGAGGGACCCTGGAAATGGGAGGGAGGGAGGGAGGGGGGACCCCCTGGAAATGGGAGGGGGGGCACTGGAACTCGGAGGGGGGGCTGGAACTCGGAAGGAGGTGGAGGGGGAGGTGTGATGATAGAGGGGCCAGGGGACAGATGCTGCACATGGATGCATAGAGGGGGCAGGGCACAGAGGATTTTGCCTGCATATGGATGAATACAGGGGAGAGAGCATAATTGGTGCACACAGGACACACACTACACTACACTCCCACAGACAGACACACACATTCGGTCTCTATCTCAATCACACACTCTCTGTCTCTGACACACACTCTTTCTCTCTCACACATACTCTCCTAACAGTTCCCTTTAAAACATAATTGCCATTAGAGGACAACCTTGCTAGCGCCCGTTTCATTTCGTTCAGAAACGGGCCTGTTTTACTAGTAGGAGATAAAGTGATAGTTCGTATTGCGTAACTATCATTAATAGCAGCGAGGTTATCAGTCAAGTATAAAGAGTTCGGTTTTGTCTAGTTTATTTATTTATTTGTGGCATTTATACCCTGCTCTTTCCCGCTCGATAGCAGGTTCAGTGCGGCTTACAAATATGGTACATAGTATCACAGAGATAATACAAAGTATGGTACAAAGTATCATGGAGATAATACAGTTATAAAGAGTGGGAAAATAGTATGTGATGTGGGGAAAGGATTGGAGTGTGGGTATTGTTTGTGGTGTGTGTTAGGTTCGAGACTTTGTAGGGTCGTTTGGGTAGGCTTGTTTGAATAGGTAAGTCTTCAGCAGTTTTCGGAAGGGTAGGTGTTCGCTGGTTTTTCGGATATGTCGAGGTATGGCGTTCCAGAGTTGGCTGCCTATAACAGAGAAGTTGGATGCATAGTAGGTTTTGTATTTAAGGCCTTTACAGTTGGGAAGATGAAGATTGATGTCAGAAGAAGGTAGAACACAGCGAAGGGAAGGCTAGAGACGTTGGGAGGCGAGCACCGCTTCCTTCACTGACGCTGCGCTGCTGGACCGCCACAGAGGTAAATTTAAAAAGAAAAAACAAGAAAAGGGATGTTGGTGGGAGAGAAGAGGGCAGGCAGTACTTGAACAATGGGAGCGGGAGGGCAGGGGAGAGACAAGCATGGATGCGAAGGGGGAGGGGAGAAGAGGGCGGACCAGGCCAACTGGGACATGATGGAAACGGGAGGACAGAGGAGAGAGGAGCATGGATGCGAGGTGGGGGGGGGGGTCATGGAAGGGAGAGAGGGGAATTGCTGGATAGGGATTAATGGAGGGTGACAGAGGAGCATGGATGGGAGGGGCAGGGCTCAGGGAGAGAGGGGAATTGCTGGATAGGGAATTAGGGATGAATGGAGGGCACAGAGGAGCATGGATGGGAGGGCAGGGCTCAGGGAGAGAGGGGAATTTCTGGAAAGGGATGAATGGAGGGGGCAGGGGACAGAGGAGCATGGATGGGCATGGATTGGGAGGGCAGGGCTCAGGGAGAGAGGGGAATTGCTGGATAGGGATGAATGGAGGGGACAGATGGGCATGGATGGATATGGATTGCAGGGCAGGGCTCAGGGAGAGAGGGGAATTGCTGGATAGGGATGAATGGAGGGGGCAGGTGACAGAGGAGCATGGATGGGCATGGATTGGGAGGGCAGGGCTCAGGGAGAGAGGGGAATTGCTGGATAGGGATGAATGGAGGGGACAGATTGGCATGGATGGATATGGATTGCAGGGCAGGGCTCAGGGAGAGAGGGGAATTGCTGGATAGGGATGAATGGAGGGGGTAGGGGACAGATGGGCATGGATGAATATGGATTGCAGGGCAGGGCTCAGGGAGAGAGGGGAATTGCTGGATAGGGATGAATGGAGGGGGCAGGGGACAGAGGAGCATGGATGGGAGGGCAGGGCTCAGGGAGAGAGGAGAAATTGCTGGACATAGAGGGGAGGGAAGAGAGATGAAGGAGATGAAATGAGGGAAAAGGAAGAGAGGAGAAAAACTGCACATGGATGAAGAAAATAGGCAGAAGCTGAGGACCAGAAATGAAGAAGAAAGGAGGAAAGGAAAGAAATAAATGGAAAGGAAGCCCTGGAAACGGAGTTAAGAGGACAGATAGCAGCAGAATCAGATACTGGGCCAGCATGATCAGAAAAAGAAAGTCACCAGACAACAAAGGTAGAAAAAAATCATTTTATTTTCATTTTAGTGTTTGGAATATGTCCACTTTGAGAATTTACATCTGCTATCTTATTTTGCAATGTATAGCAGTTTGTTTCTAAGAATATTGCTGACAATTCCTGTCAGTGTGGCAAGTGGTGAGCGATCATTTTCACGGGGGGGGGGGGGGGGGGGCGGCGCTGCCGCCGCCGCCAACAACTGATAGTCTGCAGGGGGGCGCCAGAGACCCTAGGCACGGCCCTGCCCAGCGCGACCCTTAGTTCTCTCCCCTCCATCCACCCATGCCCAGCAACTCCCTTCTCTCCCCTGCCACCCCTCCCGAGTTGTTCACCGGCGACTTCTCCTCCCTCCCTCCGGATCCGTCCCTCACCGACCTGACTCTTCTAATTCTGCCTGCCTGCTACCAGCGCTGACTCTCCCCTGCCGGTTCGCGCTTCAAAATGGCCGCCGAGACTTCAGCAGAAGTCTCGCGAGGCCGCCTCTGGAAGTCTCGGCGGCCATTTTTAAAGCGTGAACCGGCAGGGGAGAGTCAGCGCTGGTAGCGGGCAGGCAAGACTGCCTGCCCCGAAGAATTAGAAGATTCAGGTCAGTGACAGTGAGGGACCGGATCGGGCGGGTGATTGATCGATCGGGCGGGCAGGCGGGAGGGAGGAGAGCCGGCTCGCACTAGGAAACAACTGGCTCGTATTGCATTTGTATCCCACATTTTCCCACCTTTTTGCGGGCTCAGTGTGGCTTACAATAAGTTGTGAGTGATAGAAATACAATTTGTTACTACTCGGTTATGGATTACATTGTGAGGAGTTATGCGAGACAAACTCAAAGTATCATTAAGGAATATAACAATGGAAAAGAGCAGTGAAACATTGGGGGAAACAACGGGAAACTAAAAGGGGCAGTACATAACAACAAGAAAGCATATGTTATACATTTTCTGTGAGTAGAAGTATGAGTGTGGTGAAATTACAGGGGATGAGAATTCAGAGTGGCTGTATTGAAGCATTATTGAACCGTGGGTGTGGGCTTTATGTGTTTTGGTTCTTTCCGTAAGTATTCTCAAAAAGATGGGTCTTCAATAGTTTGCGGAAGGTGGCTTGCTCGTAGGTCGTTTTCAGGTTGCGCGGCAGTGAATTCCAGAATTGCGTGCTCATGTAAGAAAGGTTGACGCGTGCAGCGCCTTGTATTTCAAGCCTTTGCAATTAGGGAAGTGGAGGTTGAGGAAAGTTCGGGATGATCTTTTAGCATTTCTGGGTGGTAGATCTATTAGATCAGACATGCAGGCTGGGGCTTCACCGTGAATGATTTTGTGGACTAATGTACATGCTTTAAAAGTAATGTGTTCCTTAAGTGGGAGCCAGTGTAGCTTCTCTCGTAAGGGTTTTGCACTTTCATATTTTGGGTTTTCCGAAGATGAGTCTGGCTGCTGTGTTCTGGGCTGTTTGGAGTTTCCTCAGTATTTGCTCTTTGCAACCTGTGTATAGTGAGTTGCAGTACTCCAGATGGCTGAGTACGAGGGATTGCACTAGGCTGCGAAAGACGGATCTTGGGAAGAATGGTCTTATTCTTTTCAATTTCCACATGCAGTAGAACATCTTTTTGGTTGTGTTGTTTGCATGAGTTTCGAGTGTTAGATGGCGGTCGATAGTGACTCCAAGGATCTTTAACGTTTCTGAGATTGGAAGGTTTAGTTTTGGTGTGTTTATAGCGGTGAATTCATTCGTGTTTATCTTGTTAGGCAGACTGGATGGACCGTGCAGGTCATTTTCTGCCGTCATCTACTATGTTACTATGTAAAATGTTCTGACAGAAAAATCAGTGCACGTTTCTGCAGTAATGCGCACCATTAACTGCATCAGGCAGAAATTTTTTTCTACTTCTCCTTTCCTGTCAGCACATGAACCAGTCAGTGAATGGGGAGGGGATTAGTTCACAATGACTGGAGGAAAAATAAAAAACACACTTCCCCTATCTGAGGCTATCTGGACCTTCTGGTCTAAGGTATCCCTGGCCCAGGCACCCCAGTGCAGGGAGGATTTCAAGCGGGGGGGGGGGGGGGGGGGGGCTTCAGAGGGGCTCATTGGTCCAGATCCACTGGGCCCCCAGAAGTATGTCTGCTGCTCTGGAGTCCACTGGAAGGCCTGCTGAAAAGAGTGTCTGAAGTGAAGAGCTTCATTTTATTTAGGGTGACCTGTTTGCTCCCACTTTGAGCAACATTAGAAGGAAAGTTTAAAAAATGTGTGCCATGGCTGGATCAATCACCACATGGAATACCAGATACCCTGAACCTAGGCTTTCAGGGCATAGAACAGGCAGGGCCGTAGCTAGCTAGGGGTAGTTGGTACGGCCACATAGGGTACAAAAGAGGCAGGGCAAAATTGTGCTTTGCTTATTAGCCTCCCGTGCTTGGCCATGATGCAGTGGGCAAGGTAGGAGTGCTTTGGGGGCATGTCACATAGGGTGCATTTCCAGGTGTCTATGCTTGTAAAAGGAGGAGCCTGAGGTAGAATTAGAATAGACTCCAGTCACTAGATTTTAGAAGGAGGGAGATAGTCTGATTGCAGGAACACTGTCCATGGTGAGAACTACAGGTTAGTAGGACATAGAAACATGACGGCAGATAAAGGCCAACCATCCAGTCTGCCCATCCTCTGTAACTCCTAATTCTTCCTGTTCCTAAGCGATCCCACATGCTTATCCCATGTCTTTTTAAATTCTGGAACAGCCCTAGACTCCACCACCTCCACCGGGAGGCCATTCCACGCCTCCGCCACCCTTTCTGTGAAATAGTACTTCCTTAGGTTACTCCTAAGCCTATTCCCTCTTAACCTTGTCATATGCCCCCTCATTCCAGAGCTCTCCTTCATTTGAAAAAGGCTCTCTTCCTGTACATAAATGCCCTTGAGATATTTAAACGTTTCTATCATGTCTCCTCTCTCCCTCCTCTCTTCCAGCGTATAGATGTTGAGGTTCATAAGCCTGTCCCTATAATTTTTGCATTCAAGACCGTTTACTAATTTCGTAGCCGCCCTCTGGACCGACTCCATTCTGTTTATATCTTTCCGTAGGTGCGGTCTCCAGAACTGCACGCAGTACTCCAAATGGGGCCTCACTAGAGACTTATACAATGGACAGTAACAGTACTAAGATAGCAGGCACTACTGATTGGTCATTCTCCCTGTCTTTTCTTCAAGAAGGTGGCAGTGCTGTAGTGCTCCAGGATCTTGAGGGATTAAAGTGGTAGAGAAATGCACATGATTAATAATCATCAATAGACATCAGGAAGTTCTGTTTTATGTAATTTTCCTAGGCTAGGCAGCAGGTGGTGAACACTGAACAACAAACAAAATGTGGAGACAGCTTCTTATAAAAACAGAACTGATAATATTAGTCAGATGGATCGGATGACACCAGAGCTATCAAGTAATTCATTATGTTGCTGAATTACTTTGAGTAACCTAATTTTCTTTCCTGTCTCCATAACCAAGAGTGCAATTAGCTGCTTATTTTCCCAATTAAATGTTATTTTTTCATAACTGATTTTGATTTATAGCTTATGGAAAGAGAGACATTCTTCTTTCAATTCCCTATTTCTAAAACCAAAGAGACATAGATATGACCAAGGACATTTTTACTGTTAAATCCCAAATGAGCCTGTTGTAGAGAGACAGGATGGTTTAAGAGAATTGACACCACTGCATAGAAAAGGCACTGGCTGGCAGCCCAAGCAGACTGGTGGCGGCTGAGCATTCCTTCAGTGAATCTCCAGCCCCCCCCTAACCCCCTCCCCCCAACAGCCAAAAAAGTAAATCCTGATGTCCCAATGGGGTTGCCATTCAAATCCTGAGCTTCCCTGGTGGCCTAGCAGAGCCCTCCCCCCTTCCCCAGTACCTTGTCACTGGAGGAAGGAGTAGCACCCTCCTTCCTCGTCTGGTGCCACCCTCAAAATGGTGACGCCCTGCCCAGTGCATCCTGAGATTGTCACTGGAGGAAGGAGAAGCACACTCCCTTCTCGTCCAGTGCCACCTTCAAAATGGCGCCCTGCCTTGTGCATCCTGTGATGCTCTAGGTGAGGCTTCTCAACCATATTGTCAGGTTTCCCGGCGAACCTCTGGATAGTGAGCCCTTGGACCACTGCCGAGAGGCGGCAGCAGTGGGAGAATCACCTAAACACAAGACAAGGCAAAACGGAACTGGAACACAGTGGACTGGAGCAAGGCTTCACCTACACTTAGCCGCCCTTCACCAGGAGTTGAGCTCCTGGCTGAAAGCGGCCGGCAGGACTTACCGGACGGGACAGGAAGGCGGAACTGCAGGACACAGCAGCCGGCTGACAAACAGCAGGTCACAATAGAAACACGCTGGGGTCCCAAGTAGGCAGCAGGAAGCCGAATAGTCCAGAAACAAGCCGAGTCTGGGCAGGCAGCAGGCAGAAGAATAATCCAACAACAAGCCAGGTCTGGGCAGGCAGCAGGCAGAAGAATAGTCCAGAAACAAGACGGATCTGGGCAGGCAGCAGTCAGGAGAATATGTGCAGTGTTACAATCTGTCCTTGACTGTAATTTAAACATGCGCCCCCCTGAATGTGGGATCTCTACCATGGTTGTCTGTAGTGCATACCTACAGTATACACAATCTCCACACATCGTATGCCCTGCATGTAATTCTTCCCCTCATCTCTCTTCCAAAGTCTTATAATGGGAGAACATTTCTCCCATATTGCGCCCTCGTGTATATGTAAATTGGGGGCTTTCTCGGAATACGTCATGCACTGCTAGAATGGGCCACAATCGTTTAATTAGTTTTTCTATTACCATGCTGCCTGTAGTATAAGGAAGTACACAGGTTAGCCTTCGAGATTGTTGCTGTTGTATTCTAGGGGTGGACAACCACTCCCTATGGGCATTAAATGCCCGTTTAGCTGCCTTGTGTACCACATTTGAAGGATATCCCTGCTGCTTAAAACGGTCAACCATCCCCTTTGCCTGTTGCTCATAAGTGGCCAATGAGGAACATAATCTTCTGAGCCGAAGGAATTGCCCTGTTGGTATACTGTTCTTAAGCCTTAGAGGGTGGTGGCTACAGTAATGTAACAACGCGTTACGGTTCGTACTCTTACGATACGATTGAGTAACGAAAGTTCCTCGATCATACGTGATTTGTACATCAAGAAAATTAACTGTACTACCCCCAATATGATGTTCGAACTTGATGTTTTCATCTTGCTGATTCAAATACCTCAAAAGTTCAATTAGTTGATCTCGATCCCCTTGCCAAATCAAAAGAGTGTGAGTGTGGTTGATTGATCTGAGGCATTGGACAAATATAGAACAAGGGATCACAAATTAGAAATAGAAATACGAACACAGAACTGAAATGGGAACCCCAATAAGTTAAGCTTGGCAAGTAATGCAATACTGGCTAAATAAATGTAACCACTAGGTTAAAATTTCACCTGGCTCCTGGGTGATCCAGGGCTTTCTGGTTTATTTTGTTGCCTGGGGAAAAGACATTGATGGCCGGTGATGCCCCGGTTTGAGGTCCAGAGGCATTTTGGGGCTGTCAGACCAGAGGATGAGGTCTTCAGTTGGTGGAGTTTGGGGATCCCCGCCAGCTCAGGTATTTATATTTTGCGTTCAGGTGGAGAGTAAATTTGGTGCCTACGCACTTTGGGCTCAAACACCCCCCCCCAAAAAAAAAAATTAGCCATCTGGCTACACCACTGACTACAATACAAAAACATCTGTGATGCCCATATCACAAAGTTAACATATTTCAGTTAATAAATTCAAAATAAAACATATTTTTCTACCTTTGTTCTCTGTACATTTTGTTTTTCCATCATCTTGGTCCCAGTTTCTGTCTTCTGCAAGTTCTCTTTCCAGCGTCTGCTGTCCATTTTTATTTTCTCCTCTCTAACATATTGATTTTTTTCGTTTTTAGCTCTTTCCTCCATTTTTTTCTCTTCTGCCTTTGTTCACTCACATTTCATCCTCTCACCCGTCTCCTTCTCCCTACGCCAGTCTGATGTCTCCCTCACCTTCTCAGTTTACCTTCTTCACATGGGGTTGCCAGAGTGGCAGTGATTCTCATGTGCTGCCTGCAGCCTCCCCAGAGCTGCCCCTCTGCCGCAGTCCCCCCAAATGGAAACAGGAAGTTTCAAAGTACTACTACTATTTAGCATTTCTATAGCGCTACAAGGCGTACGCAGCGCTGCACAAACATAGAAGAAAGACAGTCCCTGCTCAAAGAGCTTACAATCTAATAGACAAAAAATAAAGTAAGCAAATCAAATCAATGTGTACAGGAAGGAGGAGAGGAGGGTAGGTGGAGGTGGTTGGTGACTATGGCATATCTAAGTCCCACTTCGGATGAAGAGTTTGATCTACTACTACTACTACTACTACTACTTATCATTTCTATAGCGCTACTGGACGTACGCAGCGCTTCACACCTGGACATGGAGAGACAGTCCCTGCTCAATAGAGCTTGCAATCTAATTATGACAGACAGACAGGACAAGTAAGGGATAAGGGTTAGGACAGACAGGACATATCAGGGATAGGGGACAGTTGAAGGTTTAGGTTTAGGAGTTAAAAGCAGCATCGAAGAGGTGGGTTTTTAGCCTAGATTTGAAGATGGCCAGAGATGAGGCTTGCGTACTGGCTCAGGAAGTTTATTCCATGCATACGGTGCAGCAAGAGAGACGGAACGGAGTCTAGAGTTAGCGGTGGAGGAGAAGGGTGCAGATAAGAGAGATTTGCCCAGTGAGCAGAGTTCCCGGGGAGGAGTGTAGGGAGAGATGAGAGTGGAGAGGTACTGAGGAGCTGCAGAGTGAATGCATTTGTAAGTCAGTAAGAGGAGTTTGAACTGAATGTGGAAACGGAGAGGGAGCCAATGAAGTGACGAGGAGAGGGCTAATATGAGCATAACGACCCTGGCGGAATATTAGTCGTGCAGCAGAATTTTGAACAGATTGAAGAGGAGAGAGATGGCTAAGTGGGAGACCTGTGAGAAGCAAGTTGCAATAGTCTAAGCGAGAGGTGATAAGAGTGTGGATGAGGGTTCTGGTAGTGTGCTCAGAAAGGAAAGGGCGAATTTTGGTGATATTATAGAGAAAGAAACGACAGGTTTTAGCAGTCTATTGAATATGTGCAGAGAAGGAGAGGGAGGAGTCGAAGATGACCCCAAGGTTACGAGCTGATGACACAGGAAGGATGAGAGTGTTATCC